>NW_011888814.1:8420887-8443196 GCF_000151845.1 Pteropus vampyrus | reverse complement strand
GAGGGACTAGACCAGAAACTGGGGCAGAAGAGAGGCAATTGGAGCAGATGCCCCTTAGTAGAAAAGCATCCAGGGATTTGAGTTGGGGGCCAGGAGGAGGATGTGATGTTTTCTCTGTGCTCTGCCCAGGTTGCAGCCCAGCAGCAGGAGTCAGCTTCAACCCAGAAGGCTGAGAGGGAGGTGAGCCGCATGGTGGTGGTGATGGTGGGATCCTTTTGTCTCTGTTATGTGCCCTATGCTGCCCTGGCCATGTATATGGTCAACAACCGTAACCACGGGCTGGACTTAAGGCTTGTCACCATTCCTGCCTTCTTCTCCAAAAGCGCTTGTGTCTACAATCCCATCATCTACTGCTTCATGAATAAGCAGGTAAAGCTATTTACATTCCTATGAGACCCTAGTCCTTAAGACCTGATTCTTCTCAGCAGTGACATTTTTGTAACTTAGAGCACTTTGGACTCTACTTAAAGGGTTAGGGGTGAACAAGGGAAGCCAAAAAGATCCTTGGTAGGCTAGGAAGCCCTTGGTAAGCAACAGGGAGGATGGTGTGGTCATTGAGACAGGTAATAGAACTCAGGGAAGACAGAACTTGAGCCATAAAAATAGAGTTGCTTCAAAGGGCAGAATGACAAATGAAAAGGTTTTGTTTTGTTGAAAAACTGACAGATCGATAGTTCCCCTACATCTAATCCTTCCAATTCAAGAGTTCTTAATCCTTTTCCATCCAACTTCCAGCCTGCAGGAGCATATGTGAAGCACAGAAACCACAACACATGCACAAATCTCTAAACAGCTTATCATCTGGAGTTACCAGGTGGCCTCCTATCCCAAATCCTGACTCTGAGCTAAAAATAACCCCAAACTCAGATGTGTCTAGGAGAGTTCCTGTCATGTAGGGCCAACATTCTGCTTGGAGAATTAATAAGTTATTTTGTTTCTTCAATCCCAGAGATGGAGTCAAGAGGAATGTGAAATCTCCTGGAATGGAAACGGAACTGACGGTCCTTTCCATGCTGGGAGCAGCACCTTCCTGGAATGGGGGTGGGTGGGCGGGCAGGCCTGCTCTGAGGCTGCTTTTGACAGTCCTCCTATGAGGCAGTCTATGTTTGTGAGGTTTCCCAACAGTGCAGCCTCCAAGTTAGCCAGAATGTATAGGGATTATCATTGTAGACCAGGAGAAGCCCTAGACTGGAATCTAGCGCTCTCTCAAGATTAGGAAGATAAAACTCGAAACCACCTGAGATCCTGGGTATAAGGCATTGTTCGAGGCTTTGGAGATACAAAAGATCTTTTCCCCCCACAGTTCCGGATGTCATCTCCTTTGTACCGGTCTGCTAAGGGGGCCATCTCCAATTCTATCTTCTCCCTCCAGTTCCAGGCCTGCATCATGGAGCTGGTGTGTGGGAAGCCCATGACGGATGAGTCTGACATGTCCAGCTCCCAGAGAACGGAAGTTTCTACTCTCTCTTCCAGCCAAGTTGGCCCCAACTAAGATGCCATACTGGCCTATTTGCAGCAACTAGGATTTCACATTTAAGGAAATTTCTTTCTCTGCTAACAACACAGAAAACAAGTGGGAAGGGGAGTGATGGCAATTTGGGGAGTCAACTTTCTATTTTCCTATTATTACCTTCCTACCTATAAAGCTACTGTTCCAGCTGGGTCCACCTGAACACCCCATAACCCATTTCAACAGTCATCAGTTTCCACTTCTAAGTGGCACTATTCACAGCACTTGGAGAACCCATCTTTACATACCAGGTACTATAAAGGGGTATGGCTGAGTTGTCGGTGTATGAATAACAAGTATTTTCCTTTCAGTAACATTTTTTTTTCCTGCTGGGGATATTATGATATATTCTGAATTAGAATAAACTTAAGAAAACACCTTAGAAATAGGAGAGATATAAAGACAAATAAAACCTTTAGTAGGCCCTAAATATGAGTTTAAAATAATTTCTTTATGCTCTCTCTCCCAACAGTTGCTATAGCTTTGGCACGGGCAGCCATGTCCACAAGGCCCTGAGCCAGCATGAATCATTCCAGGTGTTTCCTCCCCCATCCCCCTATTAGGCAAACATATATATCTTTCTTAAGCTGTGTATTTACTTAACAGTTTAATTCCCTTCATGTTCTCAAAATTAAATTGCACATCTTAATACCATTTATTAACACTGAAGTGCTCAAAAACCTGTTTTATGTTATACTTTTTACTCTCCTTCTTCACCCCCTGAAAAAGAGGCTTTTTGACATAAAAATCAAGATAAATGTTGCGTGTACATTAAGGAGTGGCTTGTGTTTAGTATCGGATAATTATGAAATGAGCAGTTATATGGCCTATGGGAAGAGGGAAGGGTTATAGCTGTGATGAGGATGTTTAGATTTCAAGGAAGAAAAGAGTAACCAATCTGAGAGAAGGCTGCAACTTTCCTGGGTTGGGGCGGGGCTATGGTAAACCTTCTAAGAGAGCTCTTTTTTTGTGACATTTTGTAGCACCCATAATTCTAAGCAAGAGTTCCAATTCTTAAGAGAATAAAGGCCATACATACCGCACAACGAATGTAAACAGTTTTATTTAGAAACAGGTACCTGTTTGCATTATAGAATATAAAACTTGGTTTACACTCTATAAAAAATAATTGATATCCAAATTCAAGAGAGCTAGCGTTCACAGGACACACAATGTGGGTGTGCAGCTACTGTCCACCAGCCCCAAACTTGATTTAAACAAACAAAAAAAAGTAATAATAATACTCCATGGGGATCATTAGAGATTAGAGTACAATGCTTGCGGCTGAGCACCCAGTATCCAGAAGCCGCTGTCTTAGCAGATGAAGGTTTGCTTTCTAAGTGCATGACTTTAACATAAGGCCTGGGCTCTCCGCCCCTAGCGAGCTGCTAGGCTCTCCTGCCACAGTCGTGATGTGCTCTAAGCCAGGGTTAATGACATTATTAGTTATCTCTGGTCTTAATGATAAAAATGGGGAATCTGGAGGGCAGAGAATTTCCATTCCCCCTAAATTGGGGTTAAACTTAAAAGAGTGTATCCACTCTCAAGAGCTCAACGCAAAGGCTGGGGTGAAGTCACATGATACCTGGCCAAGTAACCCACCTCAACACAATCATGGAAGACCAAAGGATACACCTAGGTTCAGATTATAATAATCACCCAGCACCACCTGAATATTATCCAGAAAGATACATGAAGTAATAAAGGTTAAATATACATATATTTATCTTAGTAACCTGAGGGCTAAAAACTTGGAATACTATAAATTCTCTCAAAAGAGGTCCATCTGTATAAGAAAGGGACCGAAAAAGACAGAGTTCGTGTTATGTAAAACATGGGTAGTGAGCAAGGAACAGAGGACGGTTTCTTCAGCTCTTTCTGCAATGTCCTTCTCTGATAAGGATTGGCAATCTGTTGATCCAAGACAAACTCTTATTTTGGCAGGGGGAAGAGGGGGTGATGGGGGACTGGGAGGGACAGGTCAAAAGGATAAAGGGTGAGCAATGGTCCTCAAACTAAAGAGCACTCTCTGTAGGCCCTCTCATCTTTGAGTCTGAGCTCAAGCTCTCCAGCTGACACAGAAACAGGCCTGGCGGTTCAGTGGTTAGCATTCTGAGGTATGAGGATCCCTGGTGAATTCAGCAGCATGTGGTTTTTGGAAACTAGCCCACAAAATAAGAACACTGCAACCAAGCTCCCAACTAATACTGCATTTAACCACTGTCTGAAAAAGAAAGAAAAGAAAAAAAAAAATCCCCACTACACTGGGAGGTTCTAAGCTTTCACATAAAGTGGTGCAATGATCTTCTCTTTATTTTATCTTAGGGTTTCTTAAGAGAATCCTCATTCACTGATATTTCTCTTGTTAAAGGCACTTTCAATGACATGATTAGAAAGGAGTACGTTTTAACTGTGGTAAAAAAAAAATCCCTGGAAAAACCAGGGGAATGGGAGCTGCATGGGGCCCTTACAGTGATTCAATAGGCAAGACAGTCTTGAGCACCTGAACAGATGCACGTCCAGAAAAAGTGTGCCCTGAAAACACTTGTATTTTTCTTTTAGTTTTCCAGCTGTTTCTATATATAGCTCTGTAAAAAGATCACACTACTTGATTTTCAAGACACTGGCCTTAACTCTTCCTACCATAGCTGTGCTTGACAAAATCAGCAAACAGTCCTACAGGGAAGGGGGAAAAAAAGGATGAATGAAATGAAGTTGAGCCAAACTTTCTTACAGCACAGGGATCTGTCCTTGCCAGGATCAGTTGCTGGACCTGTAGCAACTGAATGGAATATATGGCTCCTACCACTGATGAAATATACTTTTCAACAGGCAAGATCAAGTGTTATCTCTCTAAATATAAATTGTGGGGTATATTTTTTCCTTTTTCTCTCTCCTGAACATTTCTTATTGATCTCAGGCTTTAAAAAAATTGGTTAAGTCATAATTATAAAAATTATATGGTAAGGGTTCAGAGAAGGTGAAGGGCTAATTTTTGCCTACGAGTTTAGGATCTTGAGCCTTCATATCATACTACCAACTAGAGAACAAATACAAAAATAAACACACCATGTTATACATAATACAAAGTGTAAATCTACAAACACAAGTGTACTAATTAGAGTTGTTCCTCAGAAGCACAGTCTTCCTCTAGTCCCTCAGAGAGGAGAAGGAATGGGGACGGGATGGTTTTCGTTACGCCTTCTCATGTCTTAAAAGTTTGTAATAACAGTCTCAGTAGCGCAAAAAATTTCATGTGAAACCAGAAGCTGTAAAAATAAATTACTTTTGAAGAAACATGGGTTCCTCCGCAGCTCAGAACTCATCATGTCGTACTAAGGCCTCACCAAAATCTGTGGCCTGGCTGCCCACAAATAAATCATACTTGTCAACAATCTCCTCCTTGGTAAGTTTGCCATCCTGAAATTAGAGAGAATAGAGAATTGAGGCAAAATATATTTCCTATTCCAAATTTAGAAACACTGCTATAGAACAGAGATTAGTCAAGGTTTAATATCCTAATTCTCAGTTAATTAAGTGAATTCAACACACGCACACAGAAGAAAATAGCAATTAATACCTTTTTCTTATCAAGAAAGTTAAAAGCGGAAGGATGGAAATAATATAGCTCAATACTATATAACTCAATGCTAAATAATAACTCAATGCTAGAGATACGGGTTTGTTTCTTGAGGAGGAAACACCTCCCTTTCGAGCAAAATATGGGACATCTCCTAGATACAGATGGGTAAAGCGATAGTCAAGAACTGGGTAAAATACTTCAGTGAGTCAAGTCATTGCCTAACAAGAACAACAAAATCTGCTAATATCAAGCATAGCCCTCACTTCCACCATGCCCTACCTACCAATCAGATTCCAGACACAACCAACCCAAATGAAGGCTCAGACACTCATTTCAAAAATTTTCTCGGCCAGATTCCCAACAGATGATATGAGCTTCCTTTTCTCAGATACCTCAGGACACAGCACCTGGCTACTGCAGTGACTGAGCCACTCAAAACAGACTGACCCTCAAAAAGTCTCAGTGATAAGAAACTGCTTTTGAAACTGAAGACTGGCCTAGATAAAAGAAATTGATAAAAAAAAAAGAAAAGATAAAAATCACCAAATTTAGACAGATTTGCAGCCTATTCTGAGCAAAGCATTCAAATCTTTGAAAAAAGTTACAGGGCTTAGGGTTAACACTACTCTTTCAATGAACTAAATGCCTCAGATAATTGATCAACGACAATTTTAGCAGGCTCCAGAGAAAAGTTTATTTATAACCTATTGTACAGGACTTAATTTTAAAAGCATATTTGATTTAAGAAAGAAATAACCAGCTTTGAGTAGGCAAAATGGGCCTGTACCAGGGAAAGGACAAAGGAAATAACAAAGAGAAAAAAAAAACAAAGAAAATTCCCTGGGGATCCAAACAGATGATGCATGCTGGGCATGGGCTACACACAGATAAAAATGGGGTCCTTTTCGGAAGCCTAAATTCCTCCAATGCTATGTACACTGGGCAAAGGGATTTCTAAAATGAGATCAGATAGCTAGCGCTGCCTTGTAAGTTTTCAACTGCCGACTTTAGGTCCACAGCAGACTTAGACTAATTAAGACCATAAATGCTTTACATACCTTAACAGGAATTTTGTAGGAAATCCCCTAGAAAGAGACCTCCATCACAGCTAGGTTGGAACCTCGGCAGACTTACCTTGTTCTGGTCTGACTCATAAATTAGGTGCCTGGCTTCTGCCTCTGCATGATCGTAGTCTGAGGGGAGGATCCAATCTTTGGTCTCTTCCTTGTCCATCTTCCCATCACGGTTCTTATCTCGAAATTCAACAAATTGTTCTCTCTCTGTCTTGACCCATTCTGGCTCATCAGCATTTCCATCATGGCTGTACATGTCACCTGTATGCACAGACATACATAGAAAAGATGGGTTTGCCTTTTCCCAAAGACCGCCTCATGCTAATCTGGCCTAATCCTCCTTCCTCATCCGTTTGGAACCCAACAGCAGTTTCAAGGGTATCTTAGGTCAGGGAGACCTTAGAAAGCAATGTATTTTCCTGAAACTTAATTATTGATCTTGCAACAAGAATATTTCCAGCTGATTTGAGTGATATGAGGGCAGAGTGCTTATCTCTTAAAAAAATGCAGAAATAAAGGGAGATGACTAGCACCAAGTATGATAAAGACTTTTATAAGATAGTTATTCCCTACATTCCATTGGTTTCAAAAAGGTGGTGTTCTAAATTCTCAAGGAAACTTCGGAAGTGTATGTTATAAGCCAAAACTGTCTACCAACCACTTACTTAAGTATATTTTAAAATCTAACTAAAAATTATGGGAATTTTCTTACATAGTCTTAATCCCATTATCATTTTACAAATCGACTTTTTTGGTATTATTTATTATCCAGTCCAAAAATTTCCTATTTTCTAAAGTTAGTTAAAGTAGATGAATGATGGTGGGTAAGAAGTTGTTATAGTATTTAAATTTTATGAGATTTGTAAGAGTTAAGGTACTTTAAAGTGTCAACATTTACACAGAAATTATTTTATACAACTGTTTAAACTTCTAAATAGTTCAGATTCCACCTTTAAAATGTGTAAGGGAATACTGTGGTCAAAATTCTTTTAGGAATTATGTGAGTGAAAAAGCTTAGATTCCTGAGTTATACTACACCTAAGTAAGTGTAGGTACATTTTGTGTAAAATATGGAAACACATCTAATATAAATCTAAATAGTTTGTAGGAGTTCTAAGCAAAGGTAGATATTCAGTTGTGATAAAGTTAATTTGTATGTCTGGAACCACAAAATGAAGGGCACCTCAGTGGCCCACCCAGGCCACAAATCTAAGCCTAAATCAGCCTACACTTGTAAGAAAGGCCTCACTGCCAAGTAATCTTACACCAATCACAATCCTCCAGCTTGACTCTAAAAAACAGGACCTGCTAACCTTGGAAAGAACCCCCTGCCTCCTAGCCAAACCTGCTCTTTCTATGTTGCCTCTTCTAATGCTCTATAAAACTCGCTCTTGCCCAAAATCCCTTGGGAAGAATACTTACTCTTGAGGCACTGTACTCCCCCAATACATGGATTATTACTTTGTAACATCAAGCCTGTTACTAAATTATATTCTTTTTGTCACTTGACAGTTGGGACTGTCATTTTCCTGAATTTGAGGGTTAAAAGTAGAACTATTCCTTTTGCCTTAAACTTAAAGGAGGAGTTCCTCAGAGTAGAATTTGCCATTTTTCCCCCCCAGGACACGGCACATTTGAAAAATGTAATATTTGTATGAACCACTGGGCCAGTGCCCTGCCCTAGCTGTCCTGAGGGTCGAGGAGACAGTATACAGACTGGGAAGTTGTGAATTAGAGAGTGAGTGAATACGTGTGTGCTTAAAAGACATGCTTTTAACAGAAGCTAGAATATACAACCCAATGTAAGTGTATTTTGAAGCTAGGTGAGTAGAGAAGATAGTTAAGAACAATACTATTTAATTTTCTGTTTTAAAAGGATTCACTCTATATAGTGCTGTTAAGGAATTATTAATTTTTTTGAGATTATTTTTTTAAAGTTTTCAGAGATACACATATATCTTAAGAGATACATAATCAAATGTTTACAGATGAAATAAGGTGATTAATGGGATTTATTTCAAAATAATAAAGGCAGTAAGGAAGTGGTATGTTCAAAAGGACTGGCCATGTGCTGATGATGGCTGTTGGAATTGGGCATAGGGACAAAATTCTACCTAATTTTGTGTACATTTGCAATGCCCCATAATAAACTTAAAAAATAAAAAAAAAATCAACAGTATAAGTCTGGGGACTCCTTATTAATGCTAAATTTAAGAGACAAAGACCATTTATTTCTTTTGGATCTCACTCCTCAATAGGACATAAATTAGCACACCCCTAGAAACTGAAAGATATTGGGAGACTTTTAGCTTTACAAAGCACAACATCTGGGTATAAAAGTGTTTGCATTAGTTGATTTGTGAAAGTAAACACTACATACACAGGTGTAGTGTTTAAAGGAGTTCAAATGAGTCCCTCTGTTTTAGCAATGGTGATAAAATGGCAAAAGCCAAGAATGAAAGATAAAATATTTAAAAGTAGAAAAGTCAACTTTGAAATAGGCTCAGTAAATACACCCAGGCATTTACTTTCACTGTGCTGATGAACTACACATACACACATACACACACACTATCTTTTGGGGGGGAAAAATCCTATGTTTCATTGCTTACCTCTCTTTCTATAAAAACTCAAAGTACATCACTGAGTCAGGAAAAAAAAAGTTAAATTTTCAAGGAGTAATTCAACTGAAATAACTCTAGAAAATAAAGAGCGGGTATAATTAAACAAAATTTGAGTAAAGGAGTGACTTTTTCAATGCAGCCTCAGTGACAGATGATGGAGGTAGGGTTTAAGTCTCCCTTTCATGCTTAAAATAAACATTTCAGGTAAAAATCAGACGACTGAAAATAAACTGGCTTATGAAAAACAAGACCAGTGGTTTACAAGAATGAAGTTACTATGAGTAAATATAAGAACGTGAAATATAAAATTATCTAGTATCTTTCAAAAGAGAATGACAGTTGTAACAAAGACATTCATAACCTCTTTAACTTATTTTCCTTTCCATCATAGTAACTGTGAAACAATTTGCTCAACTACTTGGTAAGAGAAGTGTCTCCTTTTTTAAGGCAATGGAGAAATCATGAAATTTCTTGACAGAAATTAGTCTTGGAGGTGTAGCATTTCCTGGCCACCCCATCCCCCACAATTTTTTAAACAGACAACCACAAGGAAAAGTAGCAGAAAGAAGACTTAAAAAAAAACTAGTCAGAGAACCTAGACAGAAAACAGGAATAGAACACAATGAAATGAACAGACATTAAGAGGAAATCGGCAATCCTGGTTGCTTATTCAAACCCACCTGTCTCTTATTCTATTCCCTATCTTCTCCTGGGTTTCCTAATGCCAGTCTAGGCTCCCTGCAATTCTTTACTTTCAATTCCATAGGGGATCCAGGATGCACTGTATCAGTGCTGTCCAGTATAGGAGCCAGTGGCCACATGTGGCTATTGAAGACCTGAAATATGGCTGGTCCAAATACAGATGTGCTATAAGTATAAAATATACCTTTAAAGACTTAATCTGAAAAACAAAAACATTTAATAATGTGTAATGATAATGTTGAAATTATAGTATAGCATAGATTAAGTTAAATAAAATACTTTACTGAAATTAATATCATCTTTTTTTTTGACGTGGCTATGCAAAAGTTAAAATTACATATACGGCTCACATTTACATTTTGACTGGACAGTGCTGCTACAGATACTTTATCACAACCCACTATTCCTCACACTGGTCTGGCTTAATGATGTGCTAACAGGTGATCCATGAGGGAAATTGTTTCTATGGGTAAACACATATTCCAAAGCTTCTTGGCCTCTTCTAAGAAAAAGGCTGGAAGCAAACTTACCAATATACTCTTCTAGATCAATGAAACCATCAGCATTCTTATCTATATCCTCCATTGTTTCCTAGACAGAAGAATGAAAGTTAGTACCTGGATGAATTAGTTTTGACAATTATTCATCATTCATTAAAATACACAAACACACATACATTTGTGTAGGTATGGTTAAACCAGAAGAGTTGAAAAATGGTAAATTATCTCAATGGTAAATTATCTCAATGGTAAATTATCTCAATGTTTATGCCTCAATCAAAAATAACTATGAGTCTTCTTGGAGGAACATTGGCACTGCTTAATAATGAACTACTCACCAAGCCCACAATTATCTGGTAGTCCTAGTCATGCTGAAGTCATACTAACAGGAGATGTGACCAGCAACCAGTGAGTATGTCGATAGCTATAAGTCCATGTTTTATTGGTAACTGCCTTCTATGAGAATTCTTCAGTATCACTGTTATTATTCAGTATCTGATTACTGGTCATGAGATATTTTTAAAAACAGGATTTTCTCTCAGGCTTACAAAATGAAGCCACCAATGAGATGGCAAAATACATATATGATGGCAAGTATTATCATACTAAACAGAAAGCCTAACATACCTAAGATAAATGAGTTGATCAAAGTCACAGAAAAAGAGTGACAGATTGCACTCAACCTGGCCAGCACCTGTACAGCAAGTCAATCTCCACATATAGAGGAACTGCTAATGAGGAAAGACAGCGTAAGCAACAAAAGGAGAAACTAAATTTCTGTTGAGAATCCTTTCTCTTGCTAACCTGTACTACTATATCTTTCATGTAGTCATATTCTTCAGGGTGCAGGAAAGCTGTGAATTCTTCCTTTGTGGCAATGAGGTCACCATCCTTGTCTGCCATTTTAAACCTCCGCTCATCTCTAACCATCATCTGTTTGTAGTTAAATCCATCATCTGGGTCTGGGTCATCTAGAAAACAAAATTTTAGGTTAAACTTTAAAAGCCTGAAGAAAACATGAAAATGTGTGGGTTGGGTAATCAATTTGCAAGATAGATAAACCAAGCAATGAAGAAATAACTTGATTACACAGGTAAAATTACAGCAGTACAGAAATCCCATTTTGGTAATCAAATACCTCAAAGTCAGGTCAAAGTTGAATGTAAATGTTTGCCATTCAACATGGAACTCAAGCTCCTGGATAATGTAATCCATTGTGTAATACTTCACTGTTATCGGTGTTAAAGCTGTTTGAAGGCCCAAGTTTTCTAGTTGTATCTGAGGGGCAGTGGTAGTTCTGAAGTCGTACTGTCTGAGTTTGAATCCAAACTACCACTTTCTAGCTGTGTAACTTTGGGCAAGTACTTCATCTGTAAAATGGAGATGATAATGGTGCCTGCCTCACAGGACTGTTATGAGGTTTACATGAGCAGATAAATCTAAGTTAAGTACTTAGAAGAATGCCTGGCATGTTGTTGGCTTTCAATGATAGCTATTGCTATTTTTATTAAACATTAGGCTCCCGTTAAGCTAGACATCAAAGGCCTTCTATCCCATTACAGGCCACTTGAATTCAAGCAACAGAACATCACTGCTTTTAAAAACATCGCACTAAAGGTAAGGCATGACTGTTCCTGCAACATATTGACCAAATAAAAAAAAAAAAGATATGGTACTCGTTTTATAAAAAGACCCACAGGGCCTCTTTAATAACATCACACTGCTGACTTTTGACACTGTAGTTCAATCTTTCCATACTTAAAGCACAGTTAAAAAAAAAAAAAAAGACTTGCTATTTTGAGAGTTGAGCCGCTTGAAGCTTCATTCTTTGTTGAGTGTCAAAATTCAGTAAAAACAGCTTATTGAACTATGAGGCTTTGGGAATCCTATATGTGTTTACTCAAAGCCATAGTTGAAGATGGAGAATTTAAGGAAAATTTTACTTTCTCAGATACTAAGTTATCTCTTCTTCTTTTTTTAAACACCAACACCTGGTCTTCCTAGGTGGTCTCCCATCCAAGTACTAACCAGGCCCGACCCTGCTTAGCTTCCGAGATCAGACGAGATTGGGCATATTCAGGGTGGCATGGCCACAGACAAGTTATCTTTTCTAAACAAATAATGTTTCAGTACCAACTATGTAACAGATACAAGAAAGATAACAGAAGACAACATATACAGTAAGACTAGATTCTGAGCTAAGAGCTCTTCTTTCTTCCTTAGAATAAAACATAGTAACTGAAATCAAGGAGCCTGATAACATTCACAACAAGGAAGACAAACTTTATTTTCAGTGGCTAAACTCATGTGCCTATCATCACTGCTTGGAGTGCTGTATCTATCTTAAGCACCAGTTTACTGCACTAGCCAGCCTACACGCAGTTTTGGGGAGGCTCTTGATCTAGTTTTGGTAAAGGCATGATGGATCTTTGTTTTTCATCTTTTACTTGTGGCAGACAATGTTACCAGTCCTTTTGTGGAAAACAGATTATGACAGATTTTAATTAAAAGCTAGATGACTTATATCTTAACTCTAAATTGAGTCAAGAATACAGTCACAAAAAAAACCCACAGCACTTTTATAAGACAACTGTTTATCCTCTGGGCACTGTCCACCCGCATGCCTCCAGGGAAAGATGCCTTATAAAGACATTACTTCTCTGGCCAGTGCTTCATCTTATGCAGAGTCTCAGTCAATAGAAATACCCATTACATTGAATCATTTGCCTAGTCAGGCAAAGAGCTCTCAACAAATTTTTATGCACATAATCATACAAAGAGTTGAAGATTAATTCTGAGCAGCAAATGAGTGCCTAGTTCTGAGCTGAGATTTATTAACAAATCATCCTGTTTAGATCACCAATAGTTTACCCTTTACTTTTTTATTTATAATTAATTCCAAATAAATCAGGAGGGTGTTGGGTTCTAGCCAGAGAGGAGGAAGCACAAATGCCTCTCCATCTGCACTGAATTTTTAATACACATGCTCTTAATTGGGTGAAGGATATGTTTGGTTCTTGGCTAGGTGTCAAGCTTGGAGAGAGACGGCCACTCTAGCCTGATGAATGAGAACAAGCCCAACACAGAAATAAGTCTCTTCACTAGAAATGCATTTGGTCCTATAATTAACACGGACAGCTGGCTACCTAGTGGGGGACACAGACATTATGTACTCACTGCCTGTTAGTCAGTGGTGGAAAACGCCTGCTTTAGCTCAGAAATTTGCCTAATCTCCGGGATAAAATACAAGAAGTAACATGTATACATTCTTGTCCCAAATTTGTGACCATGTGCAATGGAGGAATCTCACTAACAATAACAGCTTAAGTCATCGACTCAGTAAGATCGCCACCTAGAATTCAGCAGCAGGCAAGTGTAATAAAAGGAAATTACTAACAGGTGGCCCAAGCACACAAGCTACCAAATCAACAAAAAGCAGTCAGTCATATTTATTTGCCTTGAAGCATTTGCAAGCAGGCTGGTAAACTCATGTGCCAGAGAAAACAAATGGGAAATTTCATTTCCAAACTTCAGTAAGCAGACATACTGAAATAGTTAAATTCTGTCAAGGAGAGTTATATTTGACCTTTATTAAGGAAAGACTAATTTGCCTCCTATTCTCACCAATTATAAAGGAATCTAATTTGGTATGAATTTAAGGTCTAATATTTTAATGTGACCATGTCAAGAGAAATCTTAAAGCCTCTTGCTTTGCATTGTTGGAACAATGCAGCCTTTTAAAATAAGATCTCCAAAATGGTCTGAGGGGATGACGGAAAGAAAAATGGTCAAATATATCTGAAATGCTAAAGATATAGAAGATGCCAGACTTCTGAAAACCAAAACTAATTACCCCCCAACATACATATTTAAATTAATAAAATAAAGAGAAATCAGCTCAGCATTGAACTACTTCAGCAGTTTCTTCCTTTCCTTCACTGCGTGACCCATTTGTTTCTCTGACTCAAGACCATGGTCTCTGCCAGGCTGACATCTTGCCCCTTACCCAGGTAAGTGCCATAAGTCACGTTCCTGTACTCATCCCAGGAGATTAAGCCGTCTTGATTCATATCAAACTCCTGCCATTGGTTTTCAACATTGCCATATATGTATTTCTTCTGGGCGTGCTTAATCCAGGATTTCAGCTCCCCCTCCGTCACAAACCCATCTTTATCCGCGTCTATTTTATCTACAATCACTCTACAAGACAAAACAGTTACGTTTCAAGGTGCCGGCTCCACAAGGCTTTTTCCCCCAGATAGTAGGGACCTACCTAAAACGTAGCCGTAGGTGGCATTTTTATACTCCTCCCAGGAAACGAGGCCGTCCTCATTGAGGTCATGCCCCTTCCACTGTCGCTCTACATCCTCGTAAATCCAGCGCTTTTGTGCAAATTTAATCCAGTCTTTGAGCTCATCCACAGTGACAAACCCGTCCTTGTCGCCATCTATTTTACTTACAATCTTTCTGTAGAAAATGCAGAGAAATCCAGCAAGAAGTTAAAAGGACAAAAGGCTCTGGACTTATTTAGCCAGGTGTGTGCTGTGATCATAGGTGTTGCTCAGGGTTAAAGCATGGAAATAAAAATTGTCTCCAAAACAAAACTGCCAGACAGGCAAATGAAAATCTTTCCCTTAAGTGGCCTGTTACTAGGCTGTAATGAGCCATTTGGATAAAGGCAAGCACAGTCCATGGCTGGTGTACCTGGGTTCAAAAGCAAACCCAACCAGTCTATTCCTTTAGAGGTAGGTTTCAGCCAACGGTCAACATTCAGGAGTGAATAGCCATTCCTATCTGGCTCTCTATCTTTGTAACAAACATGCAAATCTTTTCATTTTTCTTTATTACTTTTGGGAGAATCTCAACTTCTTGGTAATAATCGCAACCACTGGCATTGTTTTCTAAAAATTCAAAAACTTAAACCAAGCTTAAAAAATTCAGCTGCTTTTTAAAAAAGATAACACTTTTGCTAAAAATATAAAGATATCAAAAATAGTTCCGAGATCAATTTATACCTTGTCAGATTAAAAAAAAAGAAAAACAGGTATGCAAAGACAGAAGAATGTTTATTCTAAAAAAAATGGCTAGCAGCTTATTATATACTATGTCAAACTGGATTTTTACATATAACCACAAACAGAGCTCCGAGGACATGATGTGAGAAGAATGTATATCCCTGATTATAAGAGTGTTAATAAGCTGAGAGGGTTACAAGTGCAGAAGATAAAGCAAAGCTGAAGAATCGATAAAGCTCGTCCTTCATTAACTTTTTTCTTCTAGATCTGTTATCTTAAGGATTTCAAAATATGTGCATATGAAAACTGTTTAAAGATGCAATCACCTACTCATCATAGAGGCAAATATATGTAAAGTCACACAAGTTAAGTGCCCCAGTTTGGAATAGGAATTTTAAATCAAAACTTCTAACAGAACTGAAATTGTGGCATACTCCTATGTTCTTTTAACTGCAGGACTGAAAAAGATTACTTGGTAGCAAATAATATCTTTTCCCAGTTTGTGTTCATTTCATGAATACACTGGAAAGTGATTAGAATCACAGAATATGAGCAACACCATGAAGAGATTCATCTTGATATTGGTGTTAGGCATAACTTAAAACCTATAATTAGCAAGCATTTTCCTTCAGAGAATGTGCAATCTTGTAGCTTCTGATCTAAAATGCTAATAGAACATATAGCAGTACGTCATCTTTTAAATATCCTCCTCTATCTAGATGAACATAAAACAAAAACTTTTTTGTAACTTTAACTCTGTAGAATTTTAATAGTATTCAAACAAATTAAGTTCTATCCATATTAAAAACTTCAAAATTTTCTATAATGGGATCCAGTTTACATCCAAATGTCAGTATTGGCTACCAACAGTGCCACAGTATCATTAAGAAAAAAAAGGCAAGGTATCAGAACCCCTCCCAGTCCCAAAAAAAGTTTTAGCAATTATAAATAGCTTAAAGAGAAAGATTACTTGGATTAAAAAAAAAAAAAAAAGGCATATGACTATTCAAGTTAGGTTTTCTCAGGGAAGTTGGCTGAACGCCATTCTATTTATTCCAACAGAAATATCCCAAACCATTTAATCCAGAGGCTGGCAACCTTTTCCTGAAAAGGGACAGATAGTAAGTACTTCTGACTTTATAGGCCGCATGTGTATTGTTGAATAATTTTTTAAAGCAACTATTTAAAAATATAAAAGCCATTCTTATTTTGCTGGCCACCTAGCCTATAGGCAGCTGTGAAAGTACACTGGAAGTGGACACATCCTGTCTATTTTAGGCATGAAGCTCTTTAAAAGCCTGTGTAAATTTATGAACTAAATGGTGTTAATATTCCTATGACATTAGAGAACCCCATAAATGTAGTTATGATGCCACTAAAAAAGCATCTATTCCAGGACAGACAGTGCACTCAGTGGATCTTATGTTATTTCTCCTAAGAGGTAACACATACCTCTACATTTCACAAAGCAAACCTTTCAGTTTTTTAAGAACCTGGGTCAATAAGTGGGCTCCAGTGGGGTTTGTAATAGTCCTGAAATTTTCAGAATGCAAAATTTGATATATATTCATGTGTGCACTTTTCTGAAGAAGAGTCCTTAGCTTTCGTTAGACTTCCAAAGGGGCTGGGCCTGTGAAGCGCCCCCCAGTTCCATCCCGCCCGCCCCCCCAAAATGATGAACTGCTCTAGTTAATTTCTATAGCAAAGGTTTTTATATTAAAGACCACTACCCTCAAAACAAATAAATCCTTATCTGAAGGACACGTAAATGAAAATTAAATAGACTTCTTTGTGTGTAGGGGAGGTTGAGAATACACATGTAAGAAAAAAATATGTAAAATGTGGTAAAACAGTAAAAATTAGTTGCCTCCTAGAATAGATGGAGAAGAGGGGGAATCTGCTGTTCCCAACCTCTAGTGTACAGTCCTACTAAAACAACGTTTCACCTGGAATTTTTGCTTCCAACAATATGTCAGCTTATAAACTGGGGATATGTGTCATTATCTCTAAATTTGGGAGGAGAAAATGGTACTTGGTTCACTTACACATTCCATGGAAAACATGATTTTAACTATCTTATTCCAATCAAATATGGAGTTTGCTCATGTAATTTTTTGATATTTACTGATGACAAAAAGAAACGATTCTCTCTACTTAAAACTGGTAGCAGAGCTATTCCACTACCTGCACAAAGCCAGAACATTCTGACTAACACCAAACCCAAGGGCCCTTCATTATTTAAGAGATTATTGCAAAGAGATATGCGTAGACTAAAATGTGAGTTGGACGTGGACGTTATTCATAGGCAAGACATGAAGCCAGAGAACATCCTCATGCAGCTCTATTTTCAGCACGGAATGTTAGGAGTTATAAGATTAAAATTAAAAGCAAGCATGGTCTCTCTAAGTTAGAAAAGCAACCTAACAAAAGACTGACTCTTTAATATACTTGTTTTCTCCATCTACTTTCAAATGTTTTAGGACAGTTTCTCATTCTACACAGCAAAATCTTTTGTCAGTGTTTAAGAATAAAACATTGTACCCTTCAGTTAGCAGATAACTCAATGAAAGAAAACCCTCTAATGTCTTCTAATCATAGTACTATCCAAAACAGCAGAATATTTTTGGAAATTCCTATGTGGTACAACTTTCCAGACCAATCTCTTGAATATAGTCCAGAATGTTTCACCAACAGTGGTCACTGAGAAAACATTCACTAAATTAATCTTAAAAAGCAAGGCTGTGGAAGAGCCAAAAGACATTCTCAGATCCTCAGTGAGAAATAATCAGCTGGGACTCTACTAAAATGCTTTAGGTGAAAGACACCTGCTGAGAGCGCAACAGAACCTGACCATGGCCCAACTCGTACTCTAACATTAAGACCATAATTTTCATAATCTTCTGAAAGACAAGGTCGGTCTGTTTTTGTTTTTAATTAAGCAAATACCTGAGAATGAAAATGAAGAGGGTGAAGGACATTCTCAGAAATCATAAACTTTACAGAAATTTGTCCAGGGATCTAATTTGTAGTTTATTATCCAAAGACTTGGCTTTGGCAACAATAAATAGGTCACAAATAGTTTTTTAAAATTAAAAGAAGCCCCTCTTTTCCCTACCATGGAATGTTCCTTTGGGATCAAGATGATGCAGTTCAAGCTGGGTCCTTTAATATTTGGATATTAATATTTAATATTTCTAGGCAAAAATGACTTTGCTTTGTAGAATGAAATAAAAACTGTTGTTCAATAGAGAAATGTATGAAAGCAAGCACTTAATTTTAGTGGTAGCAATTCTGTGATTATTTTCAGAAGATGTAGTTCAATAGTTTTACTAGGTGACTGAGCCAGTAGAGAAAAAAAGAATAAGCTGATTTGTAAAGAATGTCATTACCCTAACTAGTCCCCTGAGAGTGGACACCTTACCCAAGCCTTTCCTTGCTTTCTTCTGGTGTCAGCTGATCAAAGGTCTTTGCTTCTTCAGCACCCAAGAAGGCATCATGGTCATAATCGAAACTCTCAGCATCGTTGTGAACCTTGTCGCTGAGCTGAGGCTCATGGTGCACACGGTCCTTTTTTTCTGTGGGCTTGCTCAAGGCAAAAGCAGTGCACAGGGACAGGCACATAAGAAACTGTCGCAGGTCCATGATAATCAGATCCTAAAGTTTAAGAGATGTAATTAATTCAGGAGGCAGTATGCTTATTAATTAAACAATTAATTAAAAGTTCATATCCAGTTAAATTTGATATTATCTATTATAAATTAATCCACAAAATAAGTTCAGTAGAATATCAGACTTTCTGGTTTTACGTTAAGAAATTTTCATCAATTTCCTTCATTTGATTGTAGGCTGACATGGAATTATAAACATCCACCTTGTAAGTAGTCTTCTTTTAAAAATTACCAAAGTAGAACTTTAATCCTTCTGCCCAAGTTGATAAGACTTAAAAGAGAAAGGACCAAGATTCAAATCCAGACCTACTGACTCCAAATACTCTTTGTACTACATCAGTGGACTGGTCTTCAAACCTGGCTGGTTATTACAATGACCTCGGAAGCTTTGAAAAAGTTTTCCCTATTGAATTAGAATCCCTGAAGTTGAATCCAGGCATTTGTAGTTTTAAATGCTATCCAGGTGATTCTCATGATCATCAGATTAGGAGCAAATAAAATATTTAAGTGGTGTCCTTGGCCTATAGCACCCAGCCATCTCCCACATTCAGGCTCAATCTTAAATCACCTTCAAAGATCAAACCATTCACATGGTACAGTGATGAATAACAACTGCTTTATCACTCCATATACTGTGTCTCCCAAGCTTTTCCAGGTGTAAGGACCACCTGGAATACTGTTCAAAGTACAGTTTCCCAGGCCCTACTCTGTACCTTCAGAATCACTGCAGTCACAGGTGATCCTAATGAACAAGCACAAGGCTGGAACACTTTTATCAAAAAATGTGACCAAAAAACTGCAGAGAAAAAAAAATTGCAGAGACGCTTCGGGATAGAGCCTGTTTGGCACACTCTACAGATACCCCATGGTACTGTCCACAGAGGTTAAGTAAGGTCTTTAGAGAAAAAACTGTAAAATTAAAGATCCAGGGTCAAGATTTCCTCAGGCTTTCATATTTTAACTAATCCTTCAGTAGAACATGAATTCGGAATGCTTCCCCCCACCGCCACCCCCCACCCCGAGATGAGAGTAAGTTTTTGCCAAGTATCTCTTGCTCATTTCCCTTTATGACCAATGGCTCCCTTTCTCGATAGGTGGTTATTAGGCATGAGGCTTGTTGTGGGTGAACTGCATCCCCCGAAAAGAAATGCTGAAGTCCTAACCCCTGGTACCTGTGAATATGACTTATTTGGAAATAGGATCTTCGCAGAAGCAATCAAGTTAAAATGAGGTCATACTTGATTAAGGTGGGCTCTAATCCAATGACTGATGTCCTTATAAATGGATGGAAATTTGGACAAAGACACACAGATAAGAGAATGCCATATTATGAAAAGAAGCAGATTGGAGTGATGCACCTGCAAATCAAGGAACCAGAAACTAGGAAGAGGGAAGAAAGGATCCTTCCCTAGAGCCTTTAGAGTATGGCTCTGCCAACACCTTGACTTCTAGCTTCTAGCCTCTAGAACTTGAGAAAATAAATTTCTGACCTTTTAAGCCACCCAGTTTGTGGTCATTTGTTACAGCAGCTCTAGGAAACTAACGCAAGGTTACAGTACAGGGGAACACTGAATCATATGAAAGTTAAAAGCATTACTTGTCCTAATCTGCAGATTAAACCAGCCACAGACTTCACCTTCCTCAGGATGTCACTAGTGGAACAATCTAGTCTAAGGGCTCACATCTTATATGTAAATATTTTTTAATATAAAAACTTTTTCAGCATAGCTTCTATCTCAGTGGTTCTCAATTCAGACTGCACCCTCGAATCACCTGGACAGTTTTTAGAAAATATGACTACTACATCCCACCTCTATTAATATTTTTAAAAGACAGCCAGGTTAAGAACCACTGTTCTAACCAAACTTTCAAACAGCCATAATAATATCTTAAGAAATTTGACCTGAAATCATACTTAATATGAAGAAACTGCATAAATCTGATTCTGCCTCAAAATTTGGGAACTAGAATGAAGAGAGTGAATTGTGCCAGGGGATAAGGAAATTAAATATGCTAATAGGCTAGACAAACTTCAATGTATCCACCTTTCTTATGACCCCCAAATAGTAGCTAAAGTTACACTGTATTACCTTGGATTTACAAAGACCTTTAGATTCAATGAGCTAATCAATGCTAAACAGTTAATGATGAGTATGTTATACAAGGACTCTTTAAAGGTAGAAAGAAAGAAAACTGAGTAACGTAGTGAAGGAGCTAACAGGAGGCAGTCCCTTCCCAAGGGCCCGCTCTCGGAAAAAAAAAAAAAAAGTACTCTCACTGGATGGTTGTTAAGACTAATGAAAACCCATGAGAGGAAGAAATGTGAAAGCAGACCTGAAGATCCTTAGAGAAAGGAGAAGATGCTACTTTTCCACCAGTGCTGGCACTCAGGTAAGCTTCTAAAAGTTTATGAACATTGTTTCATGCTATCTGATCAAAACACTCAAATTTGTATATAAAGATACTTGTATACAGATGTTCAATGATGACAGCTTATATTAAAACATGGAAAACAAAACAGATTAAGAAGTATAAATTGGTAGTTACAAAATAGTCATGGGAAAGTAAAGTACAAGGAATACAGTCAATATTATTGTAATAACTTGGTTTGCTGCCAAATGGGTAATAGACTTATCAGGGGTATTACTTATTAAGTTATGTATATCTAACCACTATGCTGTATACCTGAAATTAATAATATAATATTGAATGTCTACTGTAACCGGAAAAAAACTTTTAAAATTTTTTTAAGAAAGGAAAACTAAACCAGAGAACAAATATGCATTAAGTCTATATTATGGGACACTACAGAGGTTAAAAAGAATGAGGTAGCTCTATCTGCACTGAAACTGAGAACTCACCAAGATGTGTTAAGTGAACAAAAAAGCAAGTTGTAAACAGTGTCAAGATCTGATTTATGTAAAAAACAAAACCAAGCAGCCTCCCCAGGTTGTTTATAGTTGTATAAAACATATATGCACAAAAATGGTGCGGGAGAATAAACATCTATCTGTAAACAGTGGTAACCCCTACACTCAAGGAAAAGAGATGGGGTGGGGTGGTGAGGCTGGGGTGGAGTGAACTTTAATGTACTCTGTTGTGTTATCTATATTTTGTAAATGAACACACACTCACGTGTGTTGCCTTTTTATGTGTGCTACTTTTTAAACATTAATAACGCTCCAGCCTACCCCTCAATAATTCAACTGATCAACCAAATCAGTGGAACAACAAAGAGAAAATTAGAGATTTAGTCGCTCTCTTAAACATCAAAGTAAATATGCCTTTATTTTAGAGCAAAATGAAACTTCCATCTCAAACTACTAATAATTCTTTAGACAAATAAACCTCATCAGAGGCAAGGAAGGGATTATATGTTGTTGACATTTTGTGATACATCCAAACAATATCTATGTTACAGGTTCCCAGAATCAAGTAAAATCAAGATTTAACGCAACAGAGGAGTTTCCTTATACCTATTAATTAGGGGACTTCACATTTAGGAATTTTTTTTTTTTTTTTTTTTAACGCCTACAGCACCTGTTCTCCCATCCAAGTACTAACCAAGCCTGACCCTGCTTAGCTTCCGAGAACAGACAAGATAGGGCACGTTCAGGGTGGCATGGCTGTAGAC
>NW_011888814.1:8382231-8419973 GCF_000151845.1 Pteropus vampyrus | reverse complement strand
ACCCCTCAATAATTCAACTGATCAACCAAATCAGTGGAACAACAAAGAGAAAATTAGAGATTTAGTCGCTCTCTTAAACATCAAAGTAAATATGCCTTTATTTTAGAGCAAAATGAAACTTCCATCTCAAACTACTACTAATTCTTTAGACAAATAAACCTCATTAGAGGCAAGGAAGGGATTATATGTTGTTGACATTTTGTGATACATCCAAACAATATCTATGTTACGGGTTCCCAGAATCAAGTAAAATCAAGATTCAATGCAACAGAGGAGTTTCCTTATACCTATTAATTAGGGGACTTCACATTTAGGAAATTTTTTTTTTTTTTTTTTTAACGCCTACAGCACCTGGTCTCCCATCCAAGTACTAACCAAGCCTGACCCTGCTTAGCTTCCGAGAACAGACAAGATAGGGCACGTTCAGGGTGGCATGGCTGTAGACTTAGGAAAATTTTAGAAATCATTAATTACATCCCTAGAATATTGTAACAATTCTTGCATTAATACCTTAACTCTTATAAACCCCAAATGTTACACTATGACTAAATGCTTAAGCCCACTAACACCATTAGGGGCTGGAAAAGGTACTATACAAAGTTTTGATACATACGACTACAGCAATGTAACAAATTTATTTACTGTTATTTAGAGAGAAAACTATATTTAAATCTGAGGCTTAACATCTTGATACAAGAATAAGAAAAGAAATCCAGAGTAAAAGCCCAGTGATCTGGCTTTATCATTTATGCAGCTCTCTTTCCTTCCCCTCTCTCAATTAAACTTTCAATCCCAACCCTTTATAGGCTCCTCCATTTTGTTAACCAATATTTTTCAGGTCTCCACGATCCCAAATCAGTCTCTCTCAGACCCCATACGCTCTTCCCTTCCCTTTACCCACTTTCTCTAGTTGTTGTCTATGTCGCGGTCTGTTTCCTCACCACCTACTGTCACACTGAAATCTGTCTACCACTGATGAAATTGCCTGCAAAGGTCATCAAGGATTATCTGATTGACAAAGACAGTGAGCAATGCAAAAGTAACTTAAATATATACGCTCTTTGCGCCCACATATAAATATACGCCCACGCATATAAATATACCAATCCCTGGCTATTAGAAACTTTAACAAAAGGCTCTTGTTTTATGATTACAGACACTAAAAAAGACTACTAGATTTATCTAAATCCACATACATATGGATTTTTAAGTAGAAACAAAAATGTTTAAGTAGAAACAAAGGATATCCCTCAAAACAAGATATTTTATGTGGGAAGATGTGAGAAACACAAAACCAGTTTTCACACAAGGCATTTGAAGAACTACATTAGTGCAGTTATTTCTGAAGCATCTTTCTCTTTTCAACCACTAAAACCAAATGATAAAGTTAAATGACCCTTCTCTTTCTCCTTCCCTCAACTATATATCCAAAGATAACATGACATATATGAAAGACTTGGTTTTATATGAGTTTTTACCATGTGACCTAGAAGGTAAATCAATAGTTGTGAAAAATGTATCTCCCCATCTCCCATTTCTCAAATGACCTGTAAGTTGTTCTAAAATTCTGCCCCACCCTCACCAAGGGTAACAGCTAATAGTTTTTCTTATTTAAAAAAAAAAAAAAAAAATCTAGTCTATGGCCATGCCACCCGGAACAAACTCGATCCAGTCTGATCTCGGAAGCTAAGCAGGGTAGGGCCTGGTGTACTTAGATGGGAGACCACCTAGGAAGACCAGGTGCTGTAGGTGTAAAAATAAAAAAATAGAGGATTGTAAACTGACAAGTTCCTTGTAATCTGTGAGGTCAACCAAGGGTTGCCTCACCTAAAAAAAAGAAAAAAAAGATTAAAAAAAAAAAAAATCTAGACTTGCACTGTCCAGGACAGTAGCAACTAGCCGCATGCGGCTACTAAGCATTTAAATGTGGCTGGTGTGAATTAAGATGTGGTAATAAGTGTTGTACTTTATCATCAAACATGTGGTATTGTGTATGTATTAAATGTTAAAATTAATTTCACCTGTTTTAAATTTTCACATGAAAATTTTAAATTACACTCATAGCTTGTATTATATTTCGATTGGATAGTGCCACGTTAGACAAACAAAAGGGCTAGAACAGAAATCAAGTAACTATCATTCTTTTGCAATATGCCATCAATAATTGTCTTCTGCAAAGTTATTTTCATGAATTGTTCCAGTAAATTTATAAGAAGAAAAGATTAATGACATAAGCTTGAATTTCTTTCAATAACAATAAGCCTTAAGAATCAGTTTATATTTTCCATTCAAAAATTTCCTTGAAAGCTCTAAATTCTTGCCACTTCTCCTTCAGTCATTCTTTAAAAAATCAATTGGTTACAGAACATTTAAAAGTAAACTGTTTCCAGGAAATTAAATGCCTGGATTAAATTCAACTTCTCAAGAACATTAGCACTGAGTGATCCTGCAGTTATTCTGGTTGACCAAAGACCCATTGCTCAATGTTAACAAGTGGAAGAAATGGGTGTGGTGATAAAATTCCAGTTCTCTGAGTTGGACAGTCAGGAAAAAAGGCATTCTCTATAATGCAGCAAAAGCATTATGCATCAATTGTGTACTGGGGGGTGGGGAGGACAGTCTGATAGCAATCTAACTGTATACTAGGGCCCGGTTATGAAATCTAGAAATTAAAGCTATTTGGTTATCTGACATTCTTCACTTACAAACTTTGGCACAAGCACACCAATGGATTATCACATTAAAGTAATGTCATCCTTCAAAATTTGATAAAAGAGATAATGACAACCCATGTATTCAATGTTTCTCTATTGATGGAACAGAATTACATTAATTAATTAATACATTCTAATTAATTATTTGTGTGACTGAGGGCATATATTCATAAAATGGTTGAATATATAAAAGTACAATAATTAGCTATAGTAGAAAAGCTTTGAGAATGACCAAGTGTTATTCAGGCTTCATTAATTCTATAACCGAAGCAACCCAGTACAAATGCAAAATTTTTCTGTCTACAGAGTAAAAAATTTTCTTTAAGAAAAAGTTCTAAAAATTCTGGGAAGAAAAAAGATTTCTTTCTGGCCGATGAAACTTTAATACATAATTAATTGCCATAGGAATGTTATGCAAAATGTAGGGACAAGAGCCTTGGTTTCTAGTTGTCGTTTTGCCGTGCATGGGTAGCATGCATAAAGTCCTTGAGAATTTGGTAGTTATTTTAGCTCAAACTCTCTTCAATGCCAAATGTCTATAAATAATTTTTAAATCCTAGATGAAAAGATCTATCTCATCACTCTAGCTAGAAATGATCTGTACCCATTCCTCTAAACTTTGAAAACTTGTTTGTACCACTCCACAATAATAACCAAAGGCTACCTTAACTCCCCTATAGATGCTACACTTTTGGAAGGCAGGATCTCAGCTAATATTAAATCAATATCCCTCTACAGTCCCTAATATGGTCTTGCACTTTTTATATACCAATACATTTTACCAGACTAGTAGGACAGTACTTGGCAGCAATGTAAGTTCCTGCCTGTATGCTCCCCACCCCTCAATTCCCCTTACCGGATGTGGCCAGCAGCCAGCAACAAATTGTTATTTCAGCGGTCCTAGCTAATACATAAATTGCAACATCAACAACATCCATATTTAAGAGTTCATAGAGGATGGAGGACCTCACGGCCTAGCTAGCATCTCCAATAGCTATCCCTTGGCTACACCTCTGCCCTTCCAACTCCCCTGGCATATCCATGTTACAGAAAATCTGTGTTAATATCAATGTACTGATGATCCATACTGGTGCAATGTATAGAAAATACCATTAATAAGTATCTTTTGACACATCATTGGATGAATGGCAAACAATGATTACACTGAAAGTGATGAGTTGATTGCAAAGTTGTATCTGAGCACCATCCACTCAAACATAACTCAATTCATCTTTGTTGGCTCATAGTTCTCCCAGTTGTGATAGTTCAAAGGATCCTACTGAAGACTCCTGAATCACAGTAAAACACAGATTAGGCCTAAGCAAACTCATCCTCTCCACACACAAATACCATTTACAGGTTATCTCTGGACCCTCATTTGCGCTATACAGTACTACATAAATTCTTCAGTGATGGCCATTGTTTGGTACTTGGTTAACTGAATCTCTGAATAAAGTCGAAGTCAAACATGCTTTTGTCATGTTTCAAGTCCCATTCTACCGCAAAGACGAATTTATCAGCGATGACACAGTTCTCTACCTCCCAGCTAAAAAAAAAATAATTTAAGATTCGTTAACATTGGCTTTATGGTCTACGCCGGGAAGTGAATGAAATTCATTTCTTAAAGACACTATTCTGGGAGTTTACACACTTAGGAATTGAGATCGAAGGCCCTCAGGTTTTATCAGAAGACCCAAGAAGTTTTTGCCTTGATGCAAAAGCGGCTTTCAAAACTATATACACTACTAGACTCTTAATCAGGGCAGCTGTAAGGAATTAAGTACACTTGAGGGCATGCTAAAAATCAGAACTAGGGTCTGGAGCAAAGAGCAACAGAGCAAGGTAAAAATACTATCCCCTTACAAAGCTTTTATTTTCCGTCGCTGACTTAAGTACCTAGCTAGACATGTATGCTCGAAACATTCGGCTTTTCTTTAAAATTACATAATTTTTCTAAAAATCACATATTGTCTTCATGCTTTCCTTTCCCCCCTTGTTTCTACACCCTCAAAGTCAGCGAACGCGACTTTCTTGGCAGATACACCGTACTCTCGGGATGTGGCCTTGGGGCGGGGCTGGCGGACACAAGCAAGCCCGTGAGGGGGAGGTGGCTGGGAGCAGTTACAAATAACTCTAACTAACCAGCGGCCCTCCGACCTTCAAGAGCTAAACGAGAGTAACCCCGTAGTCCGAAGGACTCGGCCAGTGGCGGGGACGGAGAACGAGGACGTGGCAAGCCAGGCACAAAAGCCAGGAGCTAGAGTTCGCCGAGACCCAAGACCCTTTCTAGAGCGTGCCGGAGGCGAGACGCGGCCTCCAACCCAGGCTGCGCGCGCCGAGAGCCAGGGATCGGGCGCCGGTTCAGGCCCGGGTCCTCGAGCTAGCAGAAACACAGGCCCGGGCGGACGGAGACTCAGGCTGCCTTGGGAGCGAAGCCTGAGGACAAAAAGAAAGGGAAAAAGGAGGAGGCTGCAGAGAAAGGGCCGAGCACCTTCATACTTACCTTTCCTCCTATCGCCCACAGCCCAGGATGCCCCAGCCTTAGCTCATCCACCGGCTCTACTCACGCGCTCAAGCACCGCCCAACCGGAAGGGGCTCCGTGCCCCGCCCCCCGCCTTGCCTGGGGCTCCTGACCAATCAACAGCAAACCCGCTGCGGACGCAAAATCGTCCTGGGCAGCCATTGGTCCAGCAGTCGCATAGCCATGATTGGCTGGAAAGCGCCACGTCCCCGCCAGCGCGCCTAGTTGCGTGGACCGAATTCCAGCCCTACTGTAGTCCTGGGTCTTGTTGGGATGGCGGCTCCAGGCCCCTACTCCCTGCGGCTTGTGGGCGTGGCTGCCTGGCTT
This sequence comes from Pteropus vampyrus, assembly GCF_000151845.1. NCBI lineage: Eukaryota > Metazoa > Chordata > Mammalia > Chiroptera > Pteropodidae > Pteropus > Pteropus vampyrus. The sequence continues at coordinate 8,414,410 of NW_011888814.1, read as the reverse complement.
CCGTGTCCTAGCTCACAGCGCCTGTGACTGGGTCTTCACAGGGCTTCTAGAATTATCTTTCTAGTTAATGTCCACTCGCATCTAGGGCTGAATTAATCCAACTGTGTTGTGAAGGATAAATGGGCCACATACTAAATCTGACAAACTCTGTATGGTGGACCTTCTGAACTCAGACCAAAAGTGACCACATAGGATGGTCTGAACATAAAAATTCCTAGCTATAAGCGAGTCATGGCAAGTAGTCACATCCTAAGCCTATGGCTTCCTTGATAAAGGTCAAATCTTTACCTTAAGTGAGCCCATCTATTGTCTTTTTGCATCGAAGATAATAACATGCCCTAGAAATGTCAGTGTACTCTCCCGGACCCCTCAAAGAGGGCAGCAGAGCATGAGACCCCCGAACCTCTCCTTGTTCTCTTGTTCCCCGCATACAATCTCTACGTGCTGTAAATGGTAATTAACTATCCATAACTATCCTGTACTCACCAATGTAAAAGAAGTATATGTTGCTCGATTTTTGCCTTTTTATCCAATCCCAGAGATTCCCCCACACACTTTGTTTTCTCCCACCACCTTAATCTACCACCAATGGATTTCAACTACTCCTTTAATTCTAACTTACTACTCCTTTAATTCTAACTACTCCTTTAATTCTAACGTATAAAGTAAGCTGCAAAACTGCCATTTTCCAGAGCATTTTCTCAAATGATTGAGATTTTGCTTCCCAGTAATTGTCATCAGTTTGGCTCAAATAAACTCAAAAATTTTCTACAGGTTTGGATGTTTCTTACATCGACTGTGTCAATCACTAACCGTATTGAACAACCCCAACTTCTTTTACTTCAGTGCTACCACCATGATAAGGTAGTCTACAGCAGGCTCTTTACCCTTGGCTGCTGTGTATCTTTCTGCTTTATCTCCCACGCTCTTTTTCACATGTCTTGCTCTCTGGCCACTGTCATCTTGGTGTTTCCTCACAGTCCACCCTTTCATCTCTCTACGGTCTTTCATCAAGTGATTTGCTACACCTGGAATAAGTGCATTTTTCCAGATTCTCTGCCTTGTGAATGCCAATAAAAGTTCCAGTTCATAGACATCCCGGTTCAGATGTTAGCTCTAGAAGCTTTTCCTGACCCCATTAGGCATAATAATTCCTCCCTTATTTGCCTTTGTAGCAATTTGTATCTTCAGTACAATTTGTTTGCCAAATTTTGGTACAAAATGTTGCTTATTCATATGTCCTCCTCCAGTCTAGTCTCTGGGGTAGAGACTCGCCTTATTCTTTTTTGTATCTACAGCTCTGAGCTTACCACCCAGTTCAAAATAAATGCTTAAATAATGTTAAGAGAACAGACACATGTCCCTGATTTAAGAAGAACACAGGAAATTATTTACTTATTTATCTTCATGTTATGAAAACACATATTAAATGAGGGCTACTATGTTTGCAACACAAATGGAATATAAACCTACTGTGTTCTTAGCACATAAAACCTCTGTACTTTAAAATCCAGTTGAGACAAGTAGTATGCTCATGAAAGAGTTAAAAACTTAGACGTTATTTTTAAGCACTGAGATGAGAGGCTAACAACTAATGTTTCTGGAATTCAGACCAAAGAGTGACAGTGGTCCTTGGTGGTAGCCAGAGAGGGCTTCCTAAGAAGGTATGACTCAGGCTAGACTAAGGCAGTCTTGAATGCACTATTCAGCAAGAGTAATAAGAAGAACAGAGGCAAGTAGGGGACAGTATGCGAGGTAAATTTTCAGGTCAGGTATGCAATGAGGGAGGTAAAAAAAAAAAGAGGGGTAGAGGAGGGCATGAAGGGAAAGCATAGATGGTAAATTTTATAGGTAATGGAAGGTCTTAACAATCTGAGGAGCCTGAGCTGAAGGCCATGGGAATTGTGGGTCTTCTTCTGAAGGTTTCTAAGCTTGTGTCTACAGAAGAGGTGAAACGAGATTGATAGTGCTTCTTTTGTAGATTCATTATAAAACAGGCTGCATCAGGAGGTATTTTAAAAAGTATTTTAAAAATGCCTCCTTGAAGTCAGGTACTGCGCTAGGTGCTGATGAACCCACAATGAATCGGACATAGTCTCTGCCCTCAAGAAACTGCAGCCTAGTGGGAGAGCCACCCATCTTGGCAATGTCGTAGAGGAGGCTGGGTAAGGTAGTGAGACTCTGCCGGAGATGGGGTCCCCCGACCCTGATGTTCCCTGTGGATAGGGCCTGGCCTAGGCAGAGCAAGGGAAATGCAGAGGAACACTTACTTATACATGAGAAAAAAAATTTTAAGTGGAAATAATAAGTTCTGGACTTAGTGACTGCTTGGATGAAAAAATAAGAGTACTCAAAAATTTAAAGTTTTAATCATGGAGACTGGGAGAATTCGCAAAATGAGTGGAAGATGAGGGAAATAATGAGTTAAATTCCAGACATGGTAAGTATAAGGTGATAGCAGAATATCTAAAAAGAAAGAACAAATAGGCTGGAGGAGATACTTAGAAGGGCCATTGGCCAGGAGGCAGCTGATGGAGCCATGAGAACAAAAGTGCTTTTTGAGGAGAGACATGCAGAGTAGGCCACCTGGGGGCACCAGAGTTAGAAGGCAGGTGGAAGAGGAAAAGGAGTTGGGTTGGTGACATTCATAATAAATGTCACCTCGAATGTACCCATGGCCACCTAGCCCTGGATTCTGTCTCTGAGAGCACTGAAGGACTGTTTATGGCAGGTATAACAATACCAACCTAGAAAGACTGATGTTCTTCAAGCATTCCAACTCTGCTCACATAGTGTTACTAAACATTCATTCCACAAATGAGTATTTTGTTTCCTGTGAGCCAGATGCTGTTCTAGGCACTTGAGATACGTCAGTAAACACAATGGTGCTTACATTCTGGTATGTAGTTAATAAAAAAGATAAAAAAGCAAAATACATAGGATGAGAGGCGGTAATAGGTGTTTAGAGCTAAAATAAAGCAGAAAGGAGAAAAGTGAGTGTTGGGACTATCTGGAGTAGTTTTGCAGTCTTAGAAAGGGTGGCCAGGGAAGGATCGTGAAGAAAGTGACATGTGAGTGAACATCTGAAGGTGGTGAAGAATGTTCCAGGAAAGGGGAACAACAAGGGCAAGGGTCCTAAGTTGAAGCGTGCTTGGAGTGTTTGAGGAACAGCCAGAAGCTAGTGTGACTGCAGTGTAGGAACTGAGGAGAGGAGAGGACACGAAGTCAGAGTAGTATCAGGGATGGGGGAAGGGTGGGGAGGGACGCCATATAGGGCCTTTAGGGTATCATAAAGACTTTGGCTATGAATGAGATGGCATAGAAGAGACTGGCTATTTACCAAACTGTGTCCTCTTCACCCTGTGACTACAGCAGGACTACATTTCCCAACCTCCCTTGAAGTGTGGCCAGGCGACTGAGCTCTGGCCAATGGAAGAGAGGAGGAAATGATGTCTGCTACTTCCAACACCGGCCATACAAATCTGCCACGTGTGATTCTTCAGGCTCTTCTCATTCTGTGGCCACCCTAGAAGCCATGGAGCACAGATGGCAGAGTCAGAAGATGGAAGGAACCAAGGTTCCTGTTAAGAACCACTCACTGAACAGGAATGCCCTTTTCAGACTTTGTGAGTGACAAATGAACTTCTGTCGGTTATTTCATGCCACTGATACATTGAAGTTTATCTTTTACAGAGCTAGCATTACCCTAATACAGATGGGAAGCCATTGAAAGGTTCTGAGTAGAGAAATGACATGATCTAAAATTTTGAAAGGGTCACATTAGACTGAAGAGATTGAGGCTAGAAGCAAAGAGTCCACTTAGGAGGCTTTTGCAACAATCTAGGTGATGATTAAGATGGCTTGGTCCAGAGCGTATCAGTGGAAATAGTGAGAAGAGTCAGATTCTGAATATATTTTGAAAGTAATTTAAAAGGATTTCCTAGTGGGTTGGAAATGGTGTGGAGAAAACAAGAGGAATCAAGGATAACGCCGAGGTTTTGAGCAACTAGAAAACCAGGATGGAGAAGATGTTAGGGGGAGAAAGTTTTGAGGGATCATATTGAGAGATTAGTTTTAGATATGTTGAGATGCCTATTAGACATTCAGATGGAGATGTCAAGTAGGCAGTTGGATATGTATCCCTGGAGTTCACAGAGGTCTGAATGAGAGGTAAAAATTGGGGAGTAATTGGTATTTATGTGGTGGGAAAGCCATGGGGTTGATTAGAAGAGACCCAAGGACTGAGTCTTGGAAATTTCTAATTTTCAGAGATGGTGGTGCGGGGTAGGGGGAGCAGAGGGAGTGTCGATGAGAATGAATCAGCAAAGGAAACTCAGAAGAAAAGCCAGTGGAGGAGGAGGAAAACCAGGAGAGTATAGTGTTCTAGACTCCAAGTGAAGAGAGGGTTTCGAGGGGTAATCACATGTCACATGCCGCTAACAGTGAAATGTTGGCCATCAGCTTGAGCACTGTTGGATCAGGTTTACTGGGGTAATGGGTGCAAAACCCTCCTGGAGGAGTTCAAAAGAGAACGAGAAGCAAGAATTTGGAAACTCTTTCAAAGAATTTACTATAAAAGAGTGGAGAAAATGGAGCAGAGGGGGCAGAGGGGCCCAGAGAGGTTTTCTTTTATTTCGTTCTGTTTTTAGATGGAAGAAATAACAGTGTGTTTAGAAGAAACACCAGCTTGTTCATTGCCTGTGTGAAGATTCTAGGAGTGAGGACAAAATTGATGATGAAGGGCAAAGAAAGGAGAGTTGCTGGAGGAATGTCCTTGAGTAGACGAGATGGTATGAGATCCAGTACAAGAGGAAAAGTGTTGGACTTTGCTTCCAGTGGAGATAGTTCTTCTGTAGTAATGAGGAGAGAAGCTAGATCTGTAGGTCTGGTTCTGAGTAAATGATACACGTGGTGAATGCTTGGAGTTCTCTTTCGGTTGTTACTATGTTCTCAGGGAGATGGGAAACTGAGTCATCAGAGGGCAATGATGTGAAGATGTGAAATGGCCAGTCAGCAGAGAGAATGGATGAAGGAAACACAGGATGAACCCCCGGTACCATTAAGGAACCTCTTGAGGCTTGTGATTATGACTTTGAGGTGAGACTGGTTAGTATGTCATGTGGTTTTCTCCAGGAGAAAGCTCAGCGGCGTGGTACAGGCATAGAGTTGGTGGAGAGTTGGACGTAGACAAGTGAATAGAATGAAGTGAAAGAGACACAGAAGTGTTGACATGCTGTTGGGGGCGCATACTTAAGAATGGAGAGATACATGTAAACTTTCACGAGTGGCCGAACTCGGGGATAGATTTGAGGAAGGGACTACGCATAGCATTAATGTGTTTGGAGCTGGGTCCAGTTTACAGAATTTTGATACTGACTTTTTTTTTTTAAAGGTGTTGAGGTGCATGCAAGGGAGTGATAATAATAATGATTCATCAAGGAATCTAGGCTTGAGGGGAGGGAAATGAGGACGCGAGGAGACTGAGGGTCAGTGAAAACCCAGGAGGAGCGATGTATTGTAGGACTGGTGGGGTCGAAGGGTTATTGGACTCGGGGGAATAGATAGGAGGCGGTATAGCTGGAGAACAGAAATAATGAGGTGGGGTACAGTTATTAATGACAAACTCTAGGGTAAGATCAGGAAGACAGTGGCTGAGGAGGGTGGGGGATGGGACCATTGGGCAGCAAATTAAGGAACAGTGACCAGGGTACAGGAAGGATCATCTATGTAGATTTAAAATCACCAAGAATTAGGACCTAATTCATCCTTGGAAGGCAAGACGGTGATCTAGGAGCTTACTTTTTATCTCTCCAACAATTTCAGTCTGAAAATTTTCAGTGAAGAAAAAGAACCTCTTAGGAAACCTTAAATCAAAAAGAGACATCTGAAAACACTTTCCAATCAAAGATCGGGCAGCCTTTCTGAAATACTCACAGTCTGGTTTTTATTGAATGTGAAATATTGCACATTTTAAACAAAGAGGCTGGTCCATGGGCCACCTGAAAGACACTCCTTGGTGACTCTCTTGATCTATAATTTGTGAACCTCCGATTTTACCTGTGCTTTGAGCCTGTATCTCTTGTCTTGGAATTGATAATTTAATAAGCGCTAACAAGGTGTGTTGACATTTTAAGGGTTGTCATATGCAAAAGAAATTGAGCCAGTGTTTGTAGGGCTGAGACATTAGCAAACTTAGAAAGTTTGAACACAAAAGAGAAATATCCCCTATCTCGCACACCTTGTCTGATCACCTCCTGCAAGGAACCTTTCTGTAGCCTCAAACCCAAACCTCCATTTGGAACAAGGCCAGGCTAGCGAGTCCAAGTTAGAGAATGGGCTAAGGAATTTAAAGGCCAAAACTTGAATGAGAAAAGAGGGACTAACAAAAAAAATATATTGGCAAAAAGGGAAATTTATAGAGAGGCCCTTGGCTGGAATTCATTTCCGGCCCCTCGTACTCATCCAGAGTAGTCTGAGCAGAGAAGAAAACAAATTTCTTTTTTGGTATATGGCCTTACTTTCAAGTTTTAAATTAGATAAATAGAAGCTGGGTGAGGCATCTCTCGGGTGTATTTCTTCTCTAGTCCTGTTCAGCTTCTCTCCCAAATCTCTTCTGTTTCCTTTTCTTACCACCTCTCTGTATCTCCCTTCTTCTCCAACTTCCTCTTCATCTCCATTTCGTTCTCTTCCACCTCTCCTCTGGTCCTGCTTCCCTTTCTTTCCTTCTCTCCATCTCTTGGTCCTGTCCCCTCTGAGAGCATATCTTCTTGTGCCTGCCCAGCAGGGGAAGGAAGCGGAGCTGTGATGATGTGTGGTGGTGAGATCACGAAGTTACGTGCTGGAATAACGCTGGAAGGATGCTTCTCATCCAGAAGCCATGCTCCCAAATGGTTCTCCAAGGAAAGCTATGCTATCGGCATGAGATGATTCTAGTGTGTCCTTAGTTGCAGCTTTCCCCTTCCCTTCATCCAGATGGCCCCTCAGAAAGCTTAATGTTGAAGGGTAGTATTGGTGAGGGCTGCTTAGATTCTCCCCAGTGTGAAAGGGTGGCTCAAATAGAATTTCCTGTTAGTGTAGGAGATGAAAATATTCAATAAGATATAACTTGCCTACAAAGCTCTTTTGTGGGCACATAGACACTTACTGTGAATTTTTAAATTGTCAACTATTAATAACAGATATTTTATAAGAGGTGGTGGTTTATTAATAATATTTCACTTCAGAAAACATAAAGCACTCTACCTTCTTTAGGGACTTATCTCTGGCCAGACAGGCACATAAGTAATAGTTAACGAATGTTTGTTAAATGAATACATGGATAGATGCGTGAACCTTGGAGCTTGGAGAGATAAGAGCTTGGCCCACTCCCCACTCCCCACTCCTGGCCTAGATCCCTCTTACTCTCTGAAGCAGAGAGTTGGGGCTCCCCAAAAGGTCTGGAAAGGAAAAGAGAGAACCAGCTCCCCACCACCTCAAAGCAAGAGTCCACGGAAACTGCAGAGGCAGCCCTCATGACATCGCCCAGCAGGGAGAAAGCAGCTCTAGTGACACAGTGTCATCCTGATCTCTATTCCCTTCAGAGCCACTTTGCAGGAACACCTAGGGGCCTGTGGGGACTCACTCAGCTCAATTGGAGGCAGAGAAGACAGGGCAGGTAAAAAGAGCGCTGAGGCGGTGTGGCTGGCACCCCCCCACATTCCCACCCCATAGCTTCTGGGAGCACCCTCAGGACCCCAAGATCTAAATCCAGGCCTGAGGTCAAACTCCAGGCCTGTCCCATGGAGGCAGCCAGACCAATCCCGTGACTGTACCTACGAGTGGGGCCAGCTGCAGCCCCGTGGAGGCTGCCAGAGTGCTGAGGAGTGAGAGGGGCTGCGGCCCAGAGGGGTTCTCTCTTTCCCACTCTCCATAGGTGAAGGAATTCCTCCAACTGAGGTCACGGGTGCACGGGATGCCGTCTTCACTGGGAGTATCTTTTGCTAGGACAAAAAGGGAATACATTTGTTTATACTTGAATTCGCAGAGCATGCTCATGGATTACAGTCAACATTTGTGGGGTGCTTATTATGGGCCACGCACTGTTCCAAACAATTATGTGCATTAATGCTCGTTTAATCCTCACAATGATCCCGAGAGGTCAGTGTTGCCATAGTCCCCATGTTAAAGATGAGGAATCTGAGACCCAGCGAGGTTAAGTAACTTACCCATGGTCACAGAATGAAAAGGCAGAGGTAAGATTCAAAGCCAGGCAGCCTGGCTCCAGAGCCCATGTTTTTACCACTACATTGCGTGAACGAGACAGTGCCAATAAAAGGAGGGAACCAACATGACTTGGCGAGGTTAACTGAGTGAATTTCCCCCCAAGAGATTCAGCTAGCTGAACTGGCTATGGCCTTGAACCCAGATGGCCTTAAGCCAGAGCCTGCTCTTGATCCACTTGGCTTCAGCTACTCAAAGGGTGGTTTGCAGCCCAGCAGGTTTGGCATCACCAGGCAGCATGTTAGAAATACACAGTTTTAGGTCCACTCAGATCCACTGAATCAGAATCTATATTTTAACATGACCCTCAGGGGACTGTTTGCACGTACATTCAAGTTTGGGAAGTACTGCAATAGGCCACACCACCTGCTGACAGGCAGGTGGAAGGTTTAGCCACACAGGCAAGCTTTGGGATGCTGGTTTTCCCAAATGTAGCTCTCCCTCTCTCTTTTCATCCAAAAGTTCCAAGAGGCCGAGGTGTGACCGTCCTTCCAAACTGGAAGGGCACACTACTTGGCCCAAAGAGAAAAGAGGGCTTTCTTCAGCTCTAAGGAAAGGAAGCATCCTGAGGACATTCCAGGATGATTAATTGAAATCAGCCAAGGGACATCTTGGGAGTGGTAGTTCTTGTGATATCCTGGGCCCCTGAAATTCTAGCTGTTCTCTCAAGTCTCAGAAATAAGTCTGAAACATTCTCTACTTCTGTATCCCTCAACCCTAACCTCATGGGGTATGGTGTGTGTGCGTGTGCGTGTGTGTGTGTGTGTGCGCGCGCACACACACGCGCCATTGAATGTATGTGTAAAGACAGGACTGAATCACCATCATATTTCAGTCACACAACATGAGAAAGCATTTATAGACTTGGAAAAAGTGTGGGCCAGCATCGGCTCCACTCACCATTTAGAACGGGGCTATGAACTATCTATCAGCCTTCAGGCTGAATTTGGCCTACATGAGGATAAATATGTTATGTTTGCCCACTAACTGGGCCTATACTGTGCTTTAATTTTTTATGGGTGGGGAATATATAGCATAAAAATACAGAATTTTGGCTTCTCTTGAAAAATTAGAGTATCGGGCAACAGTATGGAAACAATTAATTGAAGCCTGAATTGAAACCTCACTGTCTCATTGCCACTGTCCCTACCACTGCCTATTGTCTCTTCAATGCTGAAACCAAGTATCAGTCCAGTTGTTTGTTTGTTTGTTTGTTTTACTTATAATAGAGTTGAGAGAAAAGCCAACCATCTCTTATATCCGTCTCTTATACTTAAGACTCTTTATTCATTTGTGCCTCTTGTAGACATCTGAGTTTATAATCTCTGGTTTGGACGGAAGTTGGCAGAGCTCCCCTGGGATCTACACACTCCTTTAAATTTCTAAATATAACATGATATTCTGGCTGCCTCCTGAGCCAATTTGGAGGAATAATTTATTAGTGGCATGGTGCACAGATATTTACTGAGCTCCTATTGTGTCCCCAGCCTGGTGCTTGCCACTGTGGATAATTAAGAGTCATAAAAAAAAAAAAATAGTATTGGTTGAAGAAACGAGATTAAAATCTATGAAACAATTAGAGAATAATGTAAGAGAGGTTATGACCAAAGAAAGATTCATCTGGGCAGGAAGGTGTTTGATTATATGGAAAGATCAGTAGGATTTAGAGTGCAGCATCATGGGGAGGGTGCAGAGGGGGAATAAGTCATGAGGAAGGATAGCTAAGGTGTGATAGAGCAGAAGATTTGGGCTTGAGAAGGCGATGAGGCAGAGGCCTCTTTTTGAGGAGGAAAAAGTAATCAGGCAAGATGGATAAGGAAGGGGAAGTTAATGTAATGTAGAGTCATGCATGCCAAAACGAGTGGATTCGGGGTAAACTAGAACTGGAAATAAACAGAGGACTGGCTGCTGTTTTCAGAATGTGTCATGTTTTCTCACACAGACTCTGTCTCTTCCCAGAATTCCCTGCCTCATCTTCTTTGACCAGCCCACTTGTCCTCATCCTCTATGACCCAGCCCTCCAAGACAGCTTCCTGGGAAGAGTGAGGCACCTCCATCTTTGTGCCCCTAAGTCACCCCAGGTGTGGGCTTTTGAATGCTGCCTGGAAGTAGAGGTTATATAATTTGGGGATTTAGCTATCTGATTCTGCTAATTATAAACCCCTTGAAGTGGATACTATGTCTTTCTTCATTGGGACTCCAAAGCCTTCGACAGTGTTTGGCACTTACCAAGTGCTCAGTGCATGTTTCTGAATGAGCGAATGAATGAATGAATTAGAAGATTGCTGCAGTCGTCCAGGCAAGAGGTGATAAGGTGGGCTAGGGTAGGGTCTGTGGGGGCAGAAATGAAGTAAAGATATAAGAAACGTTTCAAAGAAAAATTGATAGGATTTGGTGCCAAATTGACTATGGGTGCCAAAGAGCCTAGAGGAACTCACACTAAGCTATGAAAAGACATCGTGACAGCTCTAGTAAAGTTGGGATGGAGAGCTGGAGGGGGTTTTATTCCCACATCTGCAGAGCAGAGAGTTCTCGGAAAAATAGGTGACCTGTGCCCTCCATTACCTGAGATGTTCTTTTTGGTCTCCATCTTTTTGCTGCTCCTGGAACTCCAGCCATTTCAGAATCAAGGAAATGAAGGTCAAAAGGAAAAAAATAGAGCATGAAATTCTCATTTTAAATCTTGTTGCTAGTTATATTTTTCCTGACGCAAAAGCTTTAGAGACAGATATAAATCTGAAAGAGGCCAGCTGTGGCTATATTGGGTGGGTGACACATATTAAAGTACCAGAAGGAAAAATAGGGGAGGGGAAGTGGGGCTGGGGAGGAGGGTGAGGAGCAGAAACCAAGATGCTGATTTTGCTGAAGAGGACTGGGTAAGACTCCATCTGTTTGGTCCTGCCTCTCAGCCATTTATTTTATTTGCTGTAAGTTGCACATTGTTGCCAATGTGCGAAAACTGATGTAATTGCAACCAGAGCCTGCCTGGATGAAGAGAAAAGTCATCACTCAGGGCTTCGTTCTGGAGAATCAAACAGAAGAAACTAAATGTCTCTACAAAGCAATTACTGAGATAACAGCAAAGCACAAATTATTATTATTTTTGTTTCTCACATCCCTCTGATCTGCTTTGTACGGGAGAACCAGACTAGGTTGCCATAGCTTCCTGGCTGGTCTCACCACACCTACTCTCCCCCTCTTCAAATCAACTGTCAATGCGACAGCCAGCATGACCTTTTCAACATGTAAATTGGATCACATCGCTTCCCAGTTTGAAAGGTGATAAGGCTCCATTAAAGTCTAAATTCATTTGCATGGCTTCCCAGGCCCTGAATGGCTCTATCCCTGCCCATTTCAATTTATGGCCTCTTACCACCACCTCACTTCCTTCTTTTTCTCTAAACCCACCACGCTTATTCCACAGGATGAAGCCTCAGTCTTACATTCATTCGTTCCCTTAATCTGCACAATTTTCTATACCCTTTTACCTTCGGGTTTTAGTCTCCTTTGACCTTCTGGAAATATTAAAAGCTGTCAGTGCCAGAGATTGCCATAGGCCCTCAGTATCCCTTCATCCCTTCTCCTTCGGAGGCAGAACATCTATTTCTATGTCGGGCACCATGGCTCTGCACAATAGAGAATGCATTTCCCAGCCTCCCTTGCAGCTGAGTGTGGTCATGTGACTGAGTTGTGGCCAATGAACATAAACAGAAGCTGTTCTTCAAATAGTAATTTTAAAAACTTAAATTTTTTAACATTTTGAAACAAAAAGTTGCTTCAACATATCTTGCTCTATTAGAGTCTAACATTCTTCCAACTCAGCAATATGACAGTTTACTCAGAAACTTCTTAATTACAGATATGTAGAGTGACAATCCCCCTATAAATTCTTTAACAGCAGGCAACTAACAAGTTTTTTTCTTGTGTCAATACTTTTGTACTTCCAGCCCAAGGTAGACTTAATAATACAAGTTAATACTTATTGAGAGTTGACTTATATCTGCCTCTCTGACACCTCGTTTTACAGTTCCGGTGATGTTTATTAACTTATTTCTGTTCTTCCTTTTATTTTAAACCACAAATTGAGTTCATTAGGACCCCGGGTACCACTTAATCTTTGCTCTCTGGTTGTGGTGCCCAGAGGTCTAAGTACTCTCAACTCCTGTCTCCCTCAGACCAAGCAGTTTTAAGACTCAAACCCTAAGTCAGAGTCTATGTACAAGGAATCTGTACAAGGACATTTCCTCAGGCATGAAGATAGGCCTGTACAATGGAGCTTTCCAGAATAGACTGTTCATTGAGAAAATTATCACAGACGCTCCATAAAGTTCAAGTAGAGGCCAGGTGAGTAGGTGAAGGAACCTAGTGAGTAGACAATGTTTTAAACAACGTTTTGGTTACTTCTAGTAGGACTAGGAACTGGATTAGAAACTAGGTTTTACTTTTCCACCTGTTACTAACTAAATATTGGAGAGTTACTTTTCATCTTTTACAAAATGTCTCCTCTAGAGTCAAGCCCACTATGCTTGCTATGTGGAAAAGGAGAATAAGGCAAAGAGAACCAGAAAAGGTTGCCCTAAGTCAAGGGTGAGCCCCGATACTGAGTGGCAGTATTTCATACCCCTCCCTGAGCTTGTTAACCAAGTTACTTGGTTTTTGGATTTCACAGCCCAGACCATCTGGACCGCAGAAAGGGATGTCAGGCTGGCCTGATTTAAGTCATATACCTGAACTTATGACTGAACTGGTTGTGCTGGTGCAAATCGGCAAAAATCTGAGAGAGGGCCTCACTCTCCCCCTTGGCCATCAGCTGCATGAGGCTCTCGCTCGGCTGGGAGGCTTGGAGCTTCTTCTGTACTAACTAGATGGAAAAAACAAGCAAAGACAGCTGGTTAAGGCCTAGGGTCTCTGCATTTTACTAATATCATGGTCCAGATCTTAAAGCATTAAAACTCAAACTGCTCCATTGGGCAGCCATGTCAGCTGCTCAGATAGGCAATGCTAAAGCCATATCTGTTTGTTTATGCCCCCTGTATCGTTATAAATACCCTTTGGTGCCCTAAGGATAACATTTGTCATTGACTACTTTAGACATAATTTAATAGATAACCTATTCTTATTAACATATTTTAATGTTATTGAATAGCTTATTCATATAAACCTTAACAAAGCTTATGCTACTTGGTTTTATTGTTAAATGTAGGGGCATCAAATATTTATTGTAGAATAAATATAAATGTTTAAAAAATAGAATAAGAATGTTTTAAAAGTTAATTTATCTAAGAGAAATCCTATATTAAATTGCTTTTTACGCTTAGGTAAAATTGCTTTTTTCCCTATCACTTGTGATAGCCCCAAGGTGTTCCAGCTGTGCAAGCTGCTCATATTCATTTAGTCAATCATTTATTTAATATTTATTGAATGTAAACTATATGCTATGCACTGGGGATATAGCAGTGAAGAAGACAGATTAAGAATTCCTGCTTTCTTAGAGTTTATGTTGTAGCTCATCAGTTTTACGTCACACTCTAAGGCCTGGGGCAAAATGGCCCAGGTAGATTCACTTGAATTCTATTAAATATTAAAAGAAGTAGTTATACCAATTCTTCACAAACTCAGAAAATAAAGCAGGAGGGAACACTTCCCAAATCATTCAACGAGGCTAGTATTACCCTATTATTAAAGCTAGAATATCACAAGAAAACTACAGACCAATATTTCTAATGAACATGGATGCAAAACCCTTAATAAAATGCTAGAAAACCAAATCTTGTAACATGTAAAAGGGATTATAAATGCACACCATAACCAAGTGAAATTTATTACAGGAACACAAGATTGATTTAACATCTAAAAAATCAATTAATGTAATACAGTATATCAATAACATAAAGAACAAACCACATGATCATCTCAATAAATTCAGAAAAAAAAACATTTGACAGAATCCAATAGCCATTCATGATAAAAACTCTCAAACAAGGAATAGAAGGGAACTTCCTCAACCTGAGGAAAATTCCACAGTTAGCATTATACTTAATGAAAGACAAAGTTTTTCCCCTAAGATTGGGAATAAGACAAGATGTCTGCTTTTGTCACTTCTATTAAACATTGTACTGAAGGTTGTAGCGAAGACAATAAGCAATAAACAAAGGGATCTGGACTGGAAATGAAATAAAACTGTCTTTATTTGCAGATGACATGTATGTATGTATGTATGTATGTATGCATGCATGCATGTATGTATGTAAACCCAAGGAATCCACAAAAACTATTATATCTAATGAACAAGATTAATACACAAAAATCAATTGTATTTCTGTATACTATCAATCAATAAATGGTGCAAACATAAAATTAAGAAAACATAATTCTATCCACAATAATATTAACAGCAATAAAATACTTAGGAATAAATTTAACAAAAGAAGTGAAGAACTGGTACACTGAAAGTGACAAAAACATTGCTAATAGAAATTAAAGAAGATTGAAATGAGTGCAAAGACATTCCATATTCATGTACTGGAAGACTCATTATCATCAAGATGGGAATTCTCCCCAAACTGATGTACAAATTCAACAGGTCCTTATCAAAATTCCAGCAGGCTATTTTATAGAAATTGACAAATTGACCCTAAAATTTATATGAAAATGCAAAGAACATAGAATAGCCAAACAATTTGAAAAAGGACAAAATTGGAAGACCTACATCACCCAATTTCAAAACTTACTATAAACCTACGTTAATCAAAACATTGTGGTATTTGTACAAGACCTGGCAAATAGAATGGAACAGAATTGAGAATCCAGAAATAAATCCTTACATTTATGGTCAGTTAATTTTTGACAAAGGTGTTCAAGACAATTCAATGAGGAAAAGGATAGTTTTTTTCAACAAATGGTGCCAGGACAATTGTACATCCACTTGAAAAAGAAAAAAAAAATTAGACCTTTATCTCACATCATACACAAATATTAACTCAAAATGTATTGTAGACCTAAATAGAAGAGCTAAATCTATAAAAATCCTAGAAGAAAACATGGGATAAAACCTTTGTGACTTTGGGTTAAACAAAGAGTTCTTAAATACAACACCAAAAGCCTGATCAGTAAAAGAAAAAATTGATGTTGCACTTCATCGAAGTTAAAAATCTTTTGATCCTCAAAAGACATCATTAAGAAAATGAAAATACAATTCACAGACTAGAAGAAAATACTTGCAAATCATTTATCTGATAAGGGACTTGTATCCAGAATATACAAAAACTCTTACATCTTAATAAAAAGACAAAACCCAACTTAAAAATAGGCAAAAGATTTAAATAGACATTTAACCAAAGAAGATATATAAATGACTAATAAGCCCATGAAAAGTTTCTCAACATCATTAACCATCCAGGAAATTCAAATTAAAACCACTACAAAGCCACTAGAATGTCTTTAATCTAAAAGATAGACAATATCGGTGTTGGTGAGGACGTGGAGAAACTGAAACATTCATGCATTGCTGGTGGGAATATAAAATGGTGCAGTCATTTTGGAAAACAAAAATTTTTAAAGTTAAACATAAACTTACCATATGACCCAGCAATTTTATTCCTTGGAATCTCCCCAAGACAAATAAAAACATGTGTCTACACAAAAACTTGTATGTACACAAGTGTTCATGGCAACATTATTCAAAAAAAGCCAAAAAACTGGAAACAATCCAAATATCCATCAACTGGATAAACAAAATGGAGCATATCTATACAATGGAATACTGTTCGTCAATTAAAAGAAATGAATTATTGATAGTCTGTGACTCTGCCACCGAGTTGGCCCCATGCTTCGATATGGATGAACCCAAAAAACAATAGGCTGAGTGAAAAAAGCCAGACACAAAAAACTATACATATTGTAAAATTCCATTTATATAAAATGTCTAATATGAGCTTACAGAAACTGAAAACAGATCAATGGCTGCCTAGGGCAAGAAGGAAGAACTGAGAATGAGTGCAAATGGGCACCAGGGAATTTTTCAGGGTGATGGAAATGTTCTAAAACTAGATTGTGGTGATGGTAGCACAAGTCTATGCATTTACTGAAAGTGTTGAACTGTACACAGTGGGCGAATTGTAAATTATACCTCAATAAAGCTGATCGGAAAAGGCTGAAGGCAGGGATTGCCTTCACAGGGTGCGCACATACCAGCTCACCTAAGCCCTACAGCTCAGCTCTGACCTTGTCTGGAGGCAGCAATGGTGCCAACTTACCTTAGAGTCTCCAGAGGGGCTGCAGGTGTTCTTGGGTACCAGACAGTGAGTGACAAGAATCCGAGGGTCTTTGGTGGTGATGGACAGGCCCTTCTGCAGAATTTGAACTAGTCGGATCCAGAAGTGGAAGACGGTCTCAGGATGGTCAGGGTGGAGCCTTAGATAGTAGATCTTCTCAGTGACCGTTCTCAACCGCAGGATGCGTTGAAGGCGGTCATAGACCTGGAGCTCCACGAACTTCAATGGGAGAATCCTGAAGGCACAAGGGAAGACACACACCGACAACCCCATGCTTCTGATCCAACCCTATCTTCATTAAAACGAGGAGTGTCTCCTTCAGGACTGAGGCTTTGGGGAGATGGAGAGAGAATGCTTAGCAGAGTGGGAGATCAGAATCACCTGGAGAGCTTGTTTAAAATGCAGACCCTCTAAAACTCAGATTCAGTAAGTCTGGGCTGTGTCCTGGAGTCTGCATTTTAACCTCCACCCATCCTGCCATGATTTTCATGATGGTGTCCCATGATCCTGCTTGAGAGAGGCAGCCTAGGAGTTAGGTTGCTGGGGTCATAGGGTTTTCAATTTCCTTCTTGATAGCACAAGGAGAGCTATTCTTCTCTGCCACAGAGTTGGCCCCACTGTCCAGCTTGTCCATTCATTGACACTATTGCCTCAATTACTCTTCCCAAAGGAGCTAAGGTTCAGGGAGCTGGCTTTGGGCCAAATAGTCAGCTGGGGCTGGGCTGTACTTGCCGTGGGTACACCAGAACACAATAGAGAGTTTTATCATTGAGGCAACATGAAAAAATGAAGGGTTTCCTTGGACTTCTGGGAATATCTACAAACTCTTGGATACCCTACAGATTACTTTAAGAGGCTCAAACGTCAAAAGGGACTGTTTCATCCCGGACAAGCATGATGTCACTATGTTACAGTTCTAAGTGACACTTAGTTTTATTCATTTTACCAGTAGGGAAACTAGGATGCAGGAAGTAACTAAACATTATTTGAGCCTAGTTAGTTGCATACCAAGGACTAGAACCTCAGCTCCATCTGCCAGATCTCACTGCTTTCTTGCCCCTGTGCCAGAGGCAGAGAGATTTCCTAAGAATTCAGTGGGATGAGTGCAGCAAGAAGGAAAGTGAACATGTAGACTGGTTCCTTAGTCCTGTCTACACAATTCCTCCCTTTACCACACCTCATCTAGATGCTTCCAGTGTGGCCACAGTCTTGGGCTACTGTTGCTTAAAAAATTTAATATCACTGCTAATGACTTCTCTGCTTTCTCTCTCCTTGAGTTTAGTCACAAAGCAGCCTTGGCTTTGGGTCCCCCCTCCCCCCTCCACCTGTCCTCGTTCCCATCGGTGTTGCTTACCTCTTCAGGATGATGTTTGGGGCTGTAGATGGTCTGTTCCATGTCTGGCTCTGCCCCTGGTGCCATTTGACCCTGGCCATGAGGAGGATGTTGGGAAGGGGCAGGCAGGGCACGGAGGAGGTCACCCCGAGGGCCATGGTGTTGGAGGCTTTGTAGATGTCGATCCAGTCCTTGCCCTTTTTGACCTGCAAAGCAGCCCCATGGGCACAGCCTGAGCATTTGGCAGAAGCACCAGTATATTTCAGCTGAAAGTTTCTCAACCTCAGCAATATTCACATTACCGGCAGGATAATTTTTTGGCAAGAGCGCTGTGGGATGTTTAGCAGCATCTTTGGCCTCTACCCACTACATGCCCCACCCCCACCCCCCACCAAGACAGTCAAAAATGTCTCCGGACACTGCCAAATGTCCCCTGGTTTTGGAAGGCAAAATAATGGCTGCTGAGAACCACTGTTTTAACCTGTATAGGTTAAACAACTGTAATAGTATTTACACTACTTACTATTAGCAATTGCCCACAAGAACTATAAACCAGGAGTTCCCTGACACATGACACATCTCTGTGAATCCTCCCCAGACTGTTCCCTGGCTTTTCTTTGAAAAAATTGGCCTTTGGCCCTTCTCTGAGAGACCCTGTAATCTCCTGCACCTTCCCTGTGCTGCAAGCTCCCTTGCAACTCGCAAGTTCTGTTTATCCTGGGATCCATCTGACGGCAATGAGAGCCCAGGAAGGGAAACGAAAATGCACTGAGCACCTGCTATACTAAGGCCTTTGCCTCCCCGTGTCTGAATGTAATCCTCAGGTCATTCCCACCCCTTTTACAACAGTGGATTCAGGGTGCACAAGTCACTTGCCACCTGCTGAGAAAGCAGTGGACTCTGAGCCCAGGTCTCTCTGGGTGCCCAGATCCTGTTCTCTCACCAATCAGCATTTCTGTTCCAAAATCCTCAAAGAATAACTCGATTCATTGCCTCTTTGTTAATCTGCTTTGGGCTGACAGCCTGGAGGAGGAAGTAAATTGAGAGATTCGAATAACAATCCTCCACTCAGAGCAGAGAACACTTGACCTCTCTCCCTGTCTACAGAAGCAGCCCTGGAGCTCTGCAGTGGGTGTCAGAGGAGAGTGGCCTTGCATTCCAGGCCCACTGACTTCTCCTTGCCTCAGTTCTCACTCCACTCCAGTCCCAGGGATAGGCTCTTATGATCACGCTTTGGGAACAGGTTCAAAAGAATCAAGGAGTGCCATTCTGAGTGACCCCAGAGTACCTGGACAAAGTTGCTTTCAAAAACCACTGAGTCAGGAAACAGGTTGAATTCTGCAGAATGAACCATTTGGCAGAGCAATCCCTCCTCTACACCCAGGCCCACTCCAGGGTTTGGTTCCCCATCCACAGGCAAGAGGCCCCTGAATTCTTCCCAGGCATTCAGGGAAGGAAAGGTTGGATAGGATCTTGTGACTTTTACTGTCTTCTTCGATTTCCGCCAAGTCTTTCTATGTGGAACTGATGACATTTCCGTACATGCTCAGGGGCCTGCTGCACATTTGTCCTGGGATCTCTCTCTGCTCTCCTGGCATTGGGCAGCTGGCCAAGGTCTGGGACCGCCAATCAGCTCACAATGATGAATGGATGACATCATGAAAAATCAGGGCAGGCCTGTGGGAAGGGAAATGCAGAGGGAGCCCCCGCTTTTCCTCCAGAGTGCTTTGCTGGTGTGTTTCTCCCCTGACATTCTCCAGCCCTTCTAGTGACCCAAAGACACAGCTCCCCCAGAACTTGCCAAGAAGTTCGTGAGCCAGGCAGAAAGCGAGGAAGGAAGGCTGCTGGGACGCTCCTTCCGCTGCTAAGAAGAAATACCCTCCCTGCCTTTCAACCCTCCCTTATTCTTAATGCAGCCCGCCCACCACCACCATCAAAGAGTTTTAAGGGCTGTTTATTTAAAATCCAACCTCTGAACACTTTGCACTACGTAGGCCCCCCCCTCACCAACACACACCCCCTCGTGTATCTGCAGTAGACCTTTCTGGTTATGGAAGGAGTTGTGGGGCTTCTCTGTGCTCTGCAACGGCTGGCTGGTCACTTCTGCAGGCCTATGTCCCTTAGGAGGTCAAAGCGAAGGAACAGAAGTAGTAATTAGTTTCTTACCCAGAAGCTGGCTTTGTGAAGGTGTCACTGGGAGAATTAGAACCTCGATGAGCAGCTCTGCTGTATCAACAAGCCATTCCCCCGTCTCAGAGAGTGACAGTGTCCCTCATTCCTGAGTCAGAGAAAGAAAGAGCCCAAGTCCTGAGGTGGCCACCTCCAGGGCAAAGAATCAAGCAGACTGACCACTACTCAAGTCCATTTCAGGGAGAAATCGTATTCCAAGCTGGACAAAATTCCAGAATTTATTAAATAATGTATTCACCATCAAGGTCAAGTGTGGTCAATAGAGAAAAGCAATTTAACAACCAATATATGCACTGTACCAGCTTGGAGATTTATTTTTATTTATTATGAAGTTGGAGAAAGCCAAAAGGTCATGAGGACATGAGGTCATCTGATTCCATCAGCCCTTCACCTGGTCATCTCTATTGTGCCCCCTGCTCAAGCACCTGTAACAGCTCCCTGGTTGGTCAAGAACTTGTGCATTCACATTTCTCATTGTCTTCTGTTTACCACGTGGGGAAAATGTCCTCCACGGTAACGTTCTCTAAGAGTGGGGTCAGAGACCATGTCCTGTGGTTTACATTTCCCTAGAAACAACACACAGTGCAAACGTGATGGCAATGAACACCCTGATATGATGCTCTTCACGGTTAAAGCTTACCCGTTACTGGCTTAGATATATAGTTTAGATATATTTGGTCATGGAGACATTAAAAAATCTCCTTCAATTGGGAAAATGACTTTTTCTTTTTTTCCACATAAGCCTGTTGAACCCACTTCTGTGGAGTGTGGAGGAAGGCTTTAGCGCCCACCCTGTCTAGAAAGCTAATTGTGAGGAAGCAAGCTTTTAGTTCAAAATGTAAGCAGTGATATAAATGGTGCTTTAAAATGTCTACCCCTTCCTAAATGCCCCCGCTAAACCTCAAAAACTAGCACACTGAGTCTTTTAAAAAACCAATCGACAGAAGCTTAGTTGTTTATTCCAATATCCATTCTCTCTGTTCCTTTAGTAATAGAATTTCTGATTGGGTACAAATTCCTAGAATAAAAGTCACATTTCCTGGTTTCCCTTATAGCTAGGTAAGGGCATATGACTATGTTCTGGCAAAATACATACAAGCTCAAGTATTAGGTATGATTTTTTGAGGAATCATTATAGGAAGGGGGCATGCTCTTTTTCGCTCTTCGTTTTTTCCTTTTGGCTGGGATACAGACTTGATGGCTGGAGCTTGAGCAGCCCAATTGGGTCATGAAGTGGCATGCTAAGGATGGTAGTGTAGCAAGATAAAAGGGCTCCATCTCCTTAATGATCATAAAACTATCACACCGGTTGTGGACTATGTATCTCTAGACTTCTTTTAAGCATGAGAGAGATAAAGCCAGACTTAAAACTAGCTGATACAACTACATAAAACTCCTATCTACTCTTCTGGACAAACTTTTACAGGAAATCATGGTACTATTATTCTAAGCAATAAAGAAATTATGGTTAATTTATGAGAAATTAGGACCTTAAGAATGATAAACATAGCTTCTGGGGAAAGTTGTATAACTATATATTTCAATAATATGAGAAACTCATTGCTTTTGTCTTCCTGTGTTTTCAGTGGTGTTGATGCTGCCACAGTTGTTGCCTTTTGCGTGTTTGGTGATAAGCACTTTGGTGACAGTCTTCTCAACTATGTTGACCTTCCTTTGGTTTGAGGCTAAAGTCACTCTGGCCGTGTCAGCTATCATTTCAAAGCTTGCTCAGATCTCACCAGAATATCTGGTTGACAGTTGGGATTCGACCCCGGTTCTGTGTTTAAAGCTTACACAATGTTGGAGATTCTTAAAAATAAAAAGACTGGAGGGAGGAGAGAATCGACAGTTACTATTTAAGGAGTACAGAGCTTTAGTTTGGAAAGGTGACAAAGTCCTGGAGATGAGTGATGGTGATGACTGTACAACAGTGTGAATGTATGTAATGCTTCTGAAATGTAAACCTAAAAATGGTTAAAATAGTTCATTTACACTATGTATATGTTACCATAACAAAAAAAAATGCTGTAACACAAAAAATAAAATTAAAAAAATCTCAAAAGGATGACAGAAAATTACTAGCTGTCTTCCTAGGGCCTTCAGAAGGACCCATGTGACTAAGAGACTCTGAAATTTAAGCTTTATTATCTTCATGATAAATCTGTCCCATTTAAATATGTGTCATGATTTTTTAAAAACTTTATTACAAGCAGTACCTGTACTTTGTAGAACACCAGAAAATATAGACAAGCTCAAAAAATTAACAGCATATTCCTACCTCCCAGAAAACATCACTGTAACAACCAACTGTGTATGTGTACCAAAATGAGATCATACTCTAAAATTGTTTTATAGCTTTTTAATAACCTGTTTTATTTGGCCAACACTTTCTCTATCTTTGTGTTTCGGTAGAGACACATCTCATCTTATCTTATCTTATCTCATTTAATTTCTAGGCTATATGAAAATTTCTCCAATTAACTCCAATTATTCTTATAGCTTACTTATTCAAATCAGTATCCAATCCAGAATCACACATTCCCTATATTTATTTTAATCTAGTGCAGTCCTTTTTGTAGGACACTTACTAGTGGAAACAATTAAGTCAGTTGTCCTACAAAATGTCCCGACTTCTGGATTTGTCTGATTACTTCCTTGTGGTATTTCGCTTGCTTCTCTAGTAATTATATTTTCTGCGAAATAGAAGTTATATCTGAAGGGCTGATGGATTCAGATAAGCATTGTTTTTTAATTAAAACAGTTAATACTTCTTAGTATGGAGCTACCATGGGATCTATGTAAGATACTGCTCTCCTCTCCCAAAGAATGTCAGTAGGAAAATACATATAGAAAATACATATCAGAAGAAAAAGGATTCCAGGAAATAGAATAGTCTTTGAAAAGAATCTTCTCTGCACTCTCAAGGAAATTAAATATAATCTGGGACCCTATGAAACAAACAAAAAAATCTGAGATATCAAAATCAGATGAAAAGAAAACTTGAAAAGGTAAAGAAATAAATAGAAGAAAAGCCTATTAGATATCTAAAAGTCACATTAGAAGCCACCAGAAGTAGAGTTGACATGACAGAAAACAGTCAGTGGCATGGATAACAGGCTTGCGAATATCACAGAACACAACAAAGAAGGGCAAATGGAAGGAAAATAATAAATACATAAGACATTTGATGCAACATATAGCTAGAGGCCCTGATGAAGAGGAAACATGTAGAATTAAAAAAGTAGTCAAAAATATAAAAGAAAAAGCCACTTCTGAACAAAAAGACTCAATTTGGCTCAAAATGAACAGGATTTACTACATTCCAGGTAAACTGAGCAAAGAAACCATTGAGACCAGAATAGGTCTTGTGAAGTTCCTAAATATTAGGGTAACCCAACTACAAACATCCAGATAGAGGAAGCAGACAATCTACCAAGGGAAATAAAATGAGACTGGCCTCAGACTTCTTTTCAGCAGTTTTAGATGGCATAAGGCAATAGAACAGTGTAGAAAGAATGTTGAGGAAGAAGGATATGACCCAATAATTCCATAAATGGCTAGAAATTCATTCAAGTGTGAAGGTAGCAAAAGTAATCTTAAAACTCTAAGTACACTAGGATAAATAAATCCCTAAGCTGGTTCTCTGAAAAAGAAAACTTAGACAAACCACTAACCAACAGTTTAATTTTTAAAAAGGAAGACTATAAAACACAAAATTAGAAATAAACACAAGTTTAACAAGGCAGTACAGGCTTCTGGGTTAAGGAAGTGGCACAAAGCTATATTACTTAGAGAGTAATGTAGGTAGTTAAAAGACACCAAAATATTGACTTAATATAGAAGTTTGATTCTCTCTTACATAGTAGTCCAAAGGTAAGCAGTCCAGACTGGTAGAGTGTCTGCCATTCTCAATATGCGGCTTCCATCTTTGGGTTCCAAGGTGGCTGCTCCAGTTCCTGCCATGATGTTTGCATCCTGGCCAGTGAGAAAGGGGAAAGGGAAGGAGACTGCACAGTCATTCCTTTTAAGGGCATGGCCAAGAAATGGCATAATCACTTTTGCTCACATCCCATTGGTTGGAACTCAGTCACCTGGCCACACCCAGTTACAAGGGAAGCTGGGAAATGTAGCTTTTAGCTGGGTGGCCAAGAGCCCGCCTTGCACTGAGGAATTCTATTATTTATTATTTAAGAATAAAGGATATCAGTGGATGATCAGCAGCCTCTGCAAAGAAGCCATGTCACAGGATTACTGTGTTAATATAACTGTGTATTCTCACAAATTAACACCTACCACCACCACCAAATTGAGAGGGGCAGCGTGAGGAAGTGAGTAATCAGCTCAGGGAAAACAATAGTAAGAAAAATCTTCAAGAGTAGAAGCCCCTATTTATCACATTGTCTTAGCAGAGGCAGAAAAGCCCTGCTGGGCTCACTAATTTTGAGATCTTCCGGCTGAATTGAGAAAGATTACACCATGAGAACAGGATACACCCCCGACTAGAGAAAAAGACATTTAAAAACTATCAGGAGAGACATAGCCCAGATTCTCACTGGACAGACAGTCCAGAAGAGACTGGAGTTGAGAAGTGAGTTGGAATGAGGGTGGGACAGAAAAGATGTCACAGTGGGACTGGGGAAGGCGGCAAAATGCCTGAGGAGCAGGCGATGGCACCACTGGAATTGTACTGGAGTGTAAACAATGCTGTCAGGCATTGCTTCCCTGAGCGCTAGGGAGGTGTGGGACCAGCAGACAGAGGGGCCTCCAGGAGCAGCCCCAGTGTGAGGTGGGAGTAGTAGAAAGTGGAGATAGCCAAAGAGGCTGAAAACTATCATCAGAGTCCGAAGGGCAGTATCCAGGAGGTCAATACTCCAATACAGCGGTTCTCAACCCTGTCAAACCCAAGTCCCCTTTTCATGACAAATATTTTGTAACATCCCTTTTACTATTCTGAAATAAAATTCAGTGATTATGATTTAACTATATACATTAAAAGTTGATATGCTACCCCAACTGTAATATAAAGGAGGACTAGAACTAAAATATATATTCCAATACATGCTTGTACATGACTATAAAAAGTCAGAAAGAAATCTAATCAGAAGCTGTAACCAGAATGCAGTAGTTACAAAAAAGCCCCGTAAAGATGTATTGAATTGGTTACTTAGAAATGGTAAAA
This sequence comes from Pteropus vampyrus, assembly GCF_000151845.1. Lineage (NCBI taxonomy): Eukaryota > Metazoa > Chordata > Mammalia > Chiroptera > Pteropodidae > Pteropus > Pteropus vampyrus. The sequence continues at coordinate 8,389,176 of NW_011888814.1, read as the reverse complement.
CTCCACTGTACGTTGTTAAGTGGGTCCCAAATAATCAATTGGGGTGGAGTGAAGTTATTGTGAGGTCAATTAAATCCCAAGGGTTAGCTTGCTGGGTCATGGGGCTGTGAGGTGCAGATTCAATATATTAGAGTCTCAGCTGCCGTGCAGTGCCACTTAGTGGCAGTGGCAGTTGTCTGGCATGTGAGAGAATCTGGATTTCCAAGCTGCCTGGGCCTCTTGGCTTAGCAAAGAGGCTGGGCTGAGCCTGCAACCAAAGGTCTCAGTGATGACAGCTGACAGGAATGGGCACGATGGGGACTGACGCCTGTGAGGAGAGGCCCAGAGGCCATTGCCCTACTGCACTTTGAGAATCACCAGCTGCCCAAAGCTTATGCCAGGCTGTTCTAGATTTTTCTTACCTGTGAAGTGTAGTTCATAATAACAGCTCTCTCACATAATTATGAGAATCACATTAGATTGTGGATATGAAGACGCTTTTAAAAATGCAAAGCATTTACAAATGTCATGTCCTGAGTATGTGTATGACAATCCCATAGCACTAGTTGGCATATTCTTCTTGCATCTAGATATGGCCCTTGAATGGCAGCGAGGACAGGGATTGATGTGACAGAAATTCCTTTCCTTCTTTGTGTAAGCCAGTGTGCTTAACTGAAGACTTTGAGGGGCTAAAGCCAGTTTAGAAAAAAAGAAACTATCTATGAATATTTCTTTATATGTCATGGACATATGATGTGTTTCCAGTTACTATGCAACTGCTAACATTCAAAAACACTCTTTTGTTTGGGGATAATTAGAAATTTTAGTAATTTTTAATTAAAAATCCATATCCCCAATAAGGAAATTGATTTATCCTAAGTTAGGCAGGAATAGGAGACAGAGGGGAACTGCCCCCTCTCAGAAAATCTCTAGATTGTTGTATGCCTGATTGTTTCAAGTTATAGCTCCTGTGAGTGGCCTTAGCCTTAATAATTCTAAATTTTTGTTTTAAATGCTCGTTTTATGAAGCTTTACCACTTTCAGTGGTTGTTTCTCTCTTTTGAAATCATAGCCTCAGATTTCTTAAGATTGACCCTTTGTGGGCTTTTTTTTTTTTTTTTAAGCATGGTAAGGAAGATTTTATTGTTGCAATGGGTATAGGGACCACTGCCATGGAATCTTGCAGCGGAGGAGAGAGATTGGGCTAAACTCTGAGCGCAGGATGGGCACAGGGGAATTTGAGGAGCAGGGTGGGAGCCAGTGGGTGGAAAATATGAAGAGGAGACGTTAGGGTAAGGGGGATTCTGGCTAAACAAACCTTACGGGGTTCCTGCTGAGATGAGACCTTTTATGTTTTGTTTTGTTTTGTTTTGTTTTCTAAATCAATGGTATGTGGTACTGAGAGATCATTAGTGAACCTCTGGGTACCCCCAGGATCCGGGTCAGGACCCTCATTGCTACGAATTCAGTGTCTCCAGGTCCTCTGCTTTCTCTACCTGCTGTCTCATCAACACCACTAAAATCTTAATTGACCAATTGTTTATTATTTTCCTCAAGACTTAGAAGGATATTCATGAAGCTTTAATCTCTTGGTATTAAACCTTGAGGACCTTTTCTCTGAACCCTATCTCTGAGCTTTTTTTTTTTTTTTTTCTATTTCAGAAACTTTAAGATGCATTCCTGTTGTTTGGGGATTGCTTCGCAAATGTCATGTCCTGGTGGGCGCTAATTGACTCTTGATAACAATGTTTTGTTTCCTTTCTCTTTTAAATGGTGTATTTATTGGCCATTAAAAGGTTTACGACCCCCTCATGTGGTGTTATTTTCATCTAAGAAATAATCTCTGGTAAATCGGTTTGAGTGATAAGACCATTCAGCAAAGGTTGTTCCTTGTTCCTGGTTTCTTCCCTTGTTGGGGGCGGGGCGCAGGGGAGCAATGTAGGGCAGCCCGAGCTGGCTATGGCAGACATGGATGTATTCAAAAACCTTTAATTGGGTGTTTAGTAGGACCAAGCATTGGAGGATACACAAACCAATAAAATACCTGTGATTGCCATGTTTGCCTATGTAGCAGCATCCACTTTTCTGAGAACAGTACCACGGTAATTAGACTTCATGGTTGTAAATACAGGAAATGACAGGCCAACTTAAGCCAAAGAGAATTTATTGCAAGATTATGGGCGGGCGGGGGGCAGGGGTTGACAAGTGAAAGTTAAGGAACCAGGCTTGGGGGATAGGCAGGAACCAAAAGAGAAGCAATAAGGTGAACGGAAGTCTAGCAACGGTCACACAGCCAGAGCTCCCTGGTCAGGATGCTGCCCCACCCCCTCACCTTTGTGGGGATGAGCAACATCCTTGCTCAAGATATAAAATTCAGGAAGGAGCATCCAGTTAGCTAAGACCATACAATGGACCTAAGGGGTAAGGGGAGAGGATAGTTACTAGAACTAGGAGAGAGAGTTGACCAGAATAGGCAGCCATGAGAGGCGTAGTAAAGGGACACGGCCAGCCTTACACAACTACATAGGAGACAATAACTGTCTTGACCCCATTTTCCTCTCTCCCTCTGATTTCCTGTCTGGACATCCCACTGGCCCAACCCATTTGGAAACCATTAGTGTTTTCTAAGTTAGCTTCTAGATGTCCCTCACCAGCATCAACAATGCTCAGCTTATTTGATTGTTTCCTCCATGCCAGGAGGAAATTTGTTTTGTTTTTATTTTTATTAGAGGCAGGAAGCAACCCATGAACATTAGGCATCTTCTCAGCTCAGATGTTTTTCCTACCTTAATCTTTCCAGGATGTACTCCTCAGCCCAACTGAGGGGGCACAATGTAAGGGTGGCCCCGTTCCTTCCCCCTCCATCACTCTATTTCCTACAATGTGAACCACAGGAAAGCAGGTCTGCCAGCCTTGATTTGCAGACCAGGCGGCTCAAACATCATGTCAACCTTAATGGTCTTCCTGTATCTCCAAAACGGGGCTCAATATCTTTCCCATACCCTCCCTAAAGGCAGGTAATTTGTCCATGTCTTGTTCTCTCTAACATTCCCAGCATCGAGCTCAGTGTCTGGCACCTATTAGGAGCTTGATAAATGCTTAATGAACGTTGTCGTAGTATTTTCCAGGTAAATAGTCCCCACTTGTCCAGAGGTTGGCCAAAGTCCCTATCCTGTCTCTCATATACACAGACATTGTGTCTTCCAGTTTGCTTTAATTAGGTCCTGGGTAGGAAGAGTCAAATCAGTTCGGACTTCCTGTGATAGGTGGTCACCACCTTCTTTGCCAGAAGCCATGTCTTCATTAGCAACCAGTTTGCATGGCCCAGGGTGAGCCTTCATAGCTTTATGCTAACACAGAGTTGGGCAGTAAAGACTCAATTTCCTGCTTGAGGTAGGTGGGGCAACACAAAGGTATCTCCCAGTTGGTCACCATCATTCTCAGGATTTTTTTTTTTTAACTTTGGGCTTGGAGCAGCCCTGCCTCTGATTTCCCCTCTCTCTTTGAAAGAAGAAGTTGGATTTCTCCCCAGGCCCTTTCCTCTGGATTGCCTTTCTTGGCTCTGCTTGGCTGCTTTGGGATTTTAACTGAGCAGACGGAAAGTTTTTCCCACTTATTTTCCCAAGAAATGAGCTCCTGCTCCTAATTAGCCCTCCCCCGACCTGGAGCCCCCCACAGCACAACCTACAACAATTAGGAACTCACTTGGAGGTTTATTGGTGGTAGTAGGAAAGCACCGTTTATAAACATCTTATTCCTCCCGTGATCACTTGGCCCACAGTGGGGAAACAGCATTACTGGAGGTTGTAGCCACAGTAGGGAAACAGCATTACTGGAGGTTCACTCCAGTATACCGAGTGAAGCCAGGGAAGATCGTCCTGTTGGCTAGGTGTCAGGGACCCAACAAGTTCTCTCCCAGGGAACTGGCTACAGGAACGTGCAGGAAGTACTCATCTGGATCTTCTTGTTCCCAGAGGCTGTGGCTCAAGGCGGCTCTCATGGGTATATTCAAATTGACTGGCGATGCCACTGGAGAGGGCGTCTTGTTGTAGCTGCTGGAATCGTTGAGTTCAATGGCAGTGTCAGTGTTTCTGTTGGAACCCAGGAGTTTCAAGGTCATCGAAAGCAGTAAAAGAAAAAGAAAGCATTGTTAAAAATCTAATTTAAAAACGGCTTTTTAATGATGTCTTTTCTAGCATGAGTGCCTTGAACACGGATGTGAATATGGAAATGACCATCAGTGATGATACATATATATGGTATTAAGACAGCATAGGGACTGGAGCCAAGGACGAAGGAATGCCACCACCCCATCATTCTCTACGCAAAAATGCAGAAGTAGCTGATTTTATCTCCCTTCTAAACGTTTACTTCAATACAGATGTCCATACAGATGTGGAAATGACTGCTTCGTATGTGCAACTGGCCAAAATTTATTTGCTATACCAGGGGTTCACCCACTCTGGGGCTGCCGACCAGTACTGGTCCACGGCCTGTTAGGAACCAGGTGGCACAGCAGGAGGTGAGCGGCGGGCCAGCCAGAGAAGCTTCATCTGTATTTGCAGCCGCTCCCCAGCACTAGCATCACTGCCTCAGCTCCACTGCAGATCATCAGGCATTAGATTCTCATAGGAGCACCGGTCCCTGGTGCCAAAAAGGTTAGGGACCGCTGCATACGACCTTCTTGGGGTGGCGATAATGAGCAATCCACCATCCCACCCCACAGCTCAGGCATGAACACGGTTACCAGGCAAGTAACGGGTAAAGAAAGCCCGCCACTTTCAAAAAGCCTGCCCTTCCCGCAACTTGCTCTATCCCCAGGTTGTCATAGCAGCCAAGCAGAGCCAACCCACAAGCCAGTTCAGAGGACCGTCCTTTCCTCTATGCTTTCTCTCTTGTGGTCGGGCATAAGCTTCATAAAATCTGTCTGGAAATTTTTCTGGGGTTTCTTCTCGCTTTCTATCTAGGGGAACTCAAGAACCCCAATGCTGGTAACAGTATGACGTATCTAAGAATGACTTAAGTGGAGAAAGCCAAGCAGGAGAGAAGCTGGAGCTAAGGCCTGCCCTGCTGAAGTGGACCAGACATCCTGCCAAACCCTAAGCACTGCTTTCATATGTTGAGAACCTAACGTGTTAGGACTCAAAGGCAAAACCTGAACCCACTGGGGTCTGCTTGATGCCCACCACCACCTTCCTGGAGTCAGCATTATTGCAAAGAAAATCTTAAGACAGTTCTCCAAAACAATAACAACTCTTTAAAAATCACAACTACTTAGTGTGTCTAGAAAAACATACAGTGTGACTAAAATTTTTTAAAATCTTGATTCCAAGTGAAATACATACATATTTTAAATGAAAAAATATAGAAAGTATAAAAAAGCATCAAAAAGAGAATAAAAATCGCATCATAACTATTCAAAGATAAATGCAGTGAGTTTTTTAAGTGAAAATAATTTTAGAGTTATTTAGCTAGAGACTAGCAATGTGGGCAAATAATCTAAAAATTTCTTTGCTATAAAACACCTAGAAATGCTGGAAAAAAATATAATCAACAAAATTTTAAATGCATCGTTGATCTCACAAACATAAAGAAAAATCTCAGGGGCCAAAAATTAAAGACCAGCAAAGTGTGAGCTGAAGCTGGGGCTGCCCGAGGCACTTGCCAGGCTCAGTAACCCAGAGCTTGGGTTTCATGGCCACGTGACACAGGAGTTGAAGTCTTGGCCCTGAGCTAGGTGAAATATTTGCATAAATCCAAAAATTTGAGAGCTATCTTCTTGGTAAAAAGGTACACCAGAAAGAAATCCACCAGTGCCACAAGCTCATCTGTATTAACCCGGATTCTGGGTCAAAAAGAAAGTCTCTTCTGAAAATTATTATCTTTGGGCCTGTCTGCATTCTGGTTTGAGGTCTGATACATGGTCCAAGAACTCCCAAGCTGAGAAACCAATATAAAAAATTTCTCCAGAGCCAATAATATCTCTGAGGCACCTGACAAAAGCAAACTTACCATGGTTCTTTGGTAAGTTTGCTTTTGTCAGGTGCCTCAGAGATATTATTTGGCTCTGGAGACCTCTCCTCCAATTTAGGTCAACATGAGTCCCACAGATAAAAGCCTGTTAGAGATAAGCTCATGATAAAAAGGGTAGCGGCAGACAGCTCCAAGACCTTCTTGGAATCAGTATCTGTGTGAGAGGAAGCAGAGAGGCAATGGGGCATCTGATGTACCTGAAAGTAGGAACGTTCCTAAATCTCCCACAGGTTCTCAGCAGAAACAATTAGAACACTCTTCCTTACAGGACACAGTCTCACCCTAGGCGAAAACCACTGGAAATGGAATCCAAATTGAGTAGGATAGGAACAGAAGCAAAGGAAAGAGAAAAGTCAGCTAAAGATAGGAGAGAGGAACATTGCCCTGGAATCTTAAAAAGTCGAGGTCATGAACTTCACAAAAATGACACAAGAGAGAGCTGTAGAGCCAAAACTGGAAAGCTACTGGGATCCATCTCTTTGACCCAAAGTCTCAGAAAAATGATTTCACATTAAAAAAAAAAAAAAAAAAAACCACCAAAAAACAAAAAAAGCACCAGAAAAGGATCATAATCAAACCCCATGGCAAAGTTACATAAGAAAAAAGAGGACATGAAACATAATAAATTCTTATGATGAAAGCACACTAAAAAGATGTGCTTATAGTAAAACAAATGAAAATTGCAACCTAGCATTTCAAAATGAGCTAAAAGAAATTAAGAAGATAGAAATCATGAAAGAACAACATGTCAGAATTTTTAAAATTTGTAAATGTGATCATAAAACTGAAAAAAAGAATTAGACATTTAAATTTTTTTTAAGAATTAGACATTTTTAAAGAAACAATTATTTCTAAAACGAAGCCTCATCCAGAAAGAACAAGAGCAAACAAACAAAGCAGATAATTCCTAAAGAGAAATAGAAGGATATAAGA
>NW_011888814.1:8378631-8381053 GCF_000151845.1 Pteropus vampyrus | reverse complement strand
TTCACCTGTATTTGCAGCTGCTCCCCAGTGCTAGCATCACCACTTCAGCTCCACCTCAGATCATCAGGCATTAAATTCTCACAGAAGCACTGGTCTCCTGGTTGGGGGCTACTGCCTTAGAGTGGAATCTGACAGCTAGTGGCCTAAGTGGCACAGACCCCTGCAGAAACAGGGCCTGAGAGGGTGGTGACCAAATGAAAGAAAGGTGTCAAGCATCACCAGAGTTGCAGTCAGAGGAGCCAGGTAGGGGACTTCAAAGAACCCAAGAAAGCTCCTAAGATGTAATGTCAGCTTTAAAATCAGGAAACAGAAGGAGAGGAGGAGTAATAACCCAGTCCCCACTATGAAGAGTCATCTTAACATGGGACCAGGCCGAGGGGAGGGAGGAGATGTGATCAGTTCAGAGTTTAGATCATTTTTAGCCACTGAACATTTTAATTTCAGAACTGAAGCTGCTTTGGCTATTTAAAGGGACCAAAGGACCTTTTATATTCTAAGAGGGAGTCCATGTGCTATGGGGCCTGCCCAGAGAACCAGATTTTACCTAGAGGCAAGAGGAAAATTTCCCCCACTGAAAAAATTATAAAAGGAAGACAAAAATAAATTTGCATCTGATGACACCCTACAAGTTGTACTTGCTGAACATATTGGCTGCACAGTCTTGCTTTAGGTGTCTATCACTTATTACAGGAACAGTCTAATACAATTACTTAGTAAATCAGGGAAATTTTGGAGCCAGCAGTGGTCTCCCCTCTGAGTTACCGTCTTCTCTATTTTACAGAAGAGACTGGCGAGGCAAAGAGAACTCGAGATTGTCTTACCCAAGGGATCCTTGTGAGCTGGAACTGGAGATGAGCCTTTATTAGCTTACCCTTCTTTGAATTCATTTACTCATCTTCCATATGCTCAGCAGAAGGAATGAGGGATGAGTAAATGAATTCAAAGAATTCATTTCCCATATTCCCTAGGAAAACATTAGGGCTTTCCTAGAATATTCAAATCAATCAGCCACAGACCTTGTTTTCAAGGACAGGTTTACAATAACATTGAGGGGAAAGTCACATGCATAACTGTCTAGAATAAAAAGTGTCACTGACCTCCCCCCCCCCCCCCCCCCCCCCCGCCACACACACACACACAGCTCTATGCTGCAGGAAGGGGTACTAGAGCTACCTGCACGGAGGACCCACCTTTCTGTTGTGAGCTGGGACCTCCTTGAGAAATCTGAGAAACTTCCGCTGGCCTGCTCAGCCGCCAACAGCATGAAGTTTTCGCTGGGCTGGGTGGATAACAGGAGGCTGCTTTCAGACTAGATGGAGAAATTTACAGTCAGATGACCAGGTCTGCTCCCTGATAGTTCTTGGTCTCTTCAGGCCAGAACCTTGAAGAAACTCACTTGAGTCTTCCAGCCTAGCCCTGGGAACCTGTTCCTTAAACACTAAGCCCCAGAATCATCAGACAAATGGGGCCCCTGGCAGGGCTCTCTCTGATGGGCTGCTGTGGCTACTCTTCCCAGAACACCACATCTGAACATTAAGAACCAGAGCAGCAGAACTGTAAAAGCTGACTTTCAAAATCAGTGATGGCGTACCTCAAGCACATAACTTAAATGAGAAGAGGAAAGAATTTTAGAGTCTGAAAGCTGAAGATTTTAGGCAAATCATATATCAAGAATTTCCTTCCTGTGCTTCTACCCTAAGTGGGTCCCGGGAAAGCCTTCTGTGTGTCAAAAGGGAAAAAAAAGAAAGCCTTAAATAAACTGATTGGGGAAAGTAAATCTTTGGGGGAAGTATTTACAAACACTTGTGATTAAAAGGTGAAAATCTTTATGTATATAAAAAGCTTTATTTTATAAATCAATATAAAAAAACACAAGGCTGCCAATAGAAAAATGACCGAAGAACACAACAGACAGTGCAAAAAGAAATAAAAATGTAACTGTTCAATCTCATTGAAAATCAGAGAGATGCCACTTTCAACCTATCATTATCAGAAAATTTATTTAAATTTATACCTCTCAATTGTGATAAGGGTACCGTGATATGGTTACATATTATTGGAGAGAGTATAACGTGGTATGAAATTTTCAGAAATAACCTAGCAATATGTAGCAAGAATCTTAGAAATGTTTATACTCTTTGAATTCTACTTCTAAAATTTTATTGAGAAAACAATCAAAACTGTGGACAGTACATATAAATGCTGGTTTTATTTAGCATTATTTACAATAATGAAAAGTCAGAAACAACTCTAAATGTTATGAGGGGAATGGGGAAGTAAATTTTAATTCGTTCATATAACTGAATAGCATAAAATTATCAAAATGATGTGTACAAAGAGCTTTTAAAAGAAATGGAAAAATGCTTATGATATAATCTAAACTGAAAAAAAGGAACATTCAGAAATGTGTATATATTTTATG
>NW_011888814.1:8366274-8378581 GCF_000151845.1 Pteropus vampyrus | reverse complement strand
GGGCCCCTGGCAGGGCTCTCTCTGATGGGCTGCTGTGGCTACTCTTCCCAGAACACCACATCTGAACATTAAGAACCAGAGCAGCAGAACTGTAAAAGCTGACTTTCAAAATCAGTGATGGCGTACCTCAAGCACATAACTTAAATGAGAAGAGGAAAGAATTTTAGAGTCTGAAAGCTGAAGATTTTAGGCAAATCATATATCAAGAATTTCCTTCCTGTGCTTCTACCCTAAGTGGGTCCCGGGAAAGCCTTCTGGGTGTCAAAAGGGAAAAAAAAGAAAGCCTTAAATAAACTGATTGGGGAAAGTAAATCTTTGGGGGAAGTATTTACAAACACTTGTGATTAAAAGGTGAAAATCTTTATGTATATAAAAAGCTTTATTTTATAAATCAATATAAAAAAACACAAGGCTGCCAATAGAAAAATGACCGAAGAACACAACAGACAGTGCAAAAAGAAATAAAAATGTAACTGTTCAATCTCATTGAAAATCAGAGAGATGCCACTTTCAACCTATCATTATCAGAAAATTTATTTAAATTTATACCTCTCAATTGTGATAAGGGTACCGTGATATGGTTACATATTATTGGAGAGAGTATAACGTGGTATGAAATTTTCAGAAATAACCTAGCAATATGTAGCAAGAATCTTAGAAATGTTTATACTCTTTGAATTCTACTTCTAAAATTTTATTGAGAAAACAATCAAAACTGTGGACAGTACATATAAATGCTGGTTTTATTTAGCATTATTTACAATAATGAAAAGTCAGAAACAACTCTAAATGTTATGAGGGGAATGGTGAAGTAAATTTTAATTCGTTCATATAACTGAATAGCATAAAATTATCAAAATGATGTGTACAAAGAGCTTTTAAAAGAAATGGAAAAATGCTTATGATATAATCTAAACTGAAAAAAAGGAACATTCAGAAATGTGTATATATTTTATGTCCTCATACATATAAATTAAAAATTATCTTAAAAATAAAGAGTAGAAGGAAAAATGCCAAAATGTTCCAAGAGATTGCTCCGGGCTAAAAAGAAACAGGGGTCATTTTTCTGTAGTTTTCTGATTTTGTTCAGTGAGGATTGTTCCTTTATAATACTGGGAAAAAAAAAAAACCAGCAATAAAAAATAAAACAATTTTTAAGTAAGTTGTTTATAGTTTTTTTTAAGGAAATTAATTTGCTTTTATGTTCGTAGACCTCGACTTGGTGTGTGTATTACTGACCCTTGAAAATGAAGTCTGCTCATCTGCCCATGACATTAGACTTTAATATCCACCAACCCTTCTGAGGTGCTCTACCTCCGATGCCCCTGCCCCCTGGCCCTGACTCCATAGATCTCGGTGAGAGGGCCTCACTTACTATTGTTTCGGTGGAGCTGCAGGACATCTTGGGCACCAGGCAGTGAGTGAACTGAATTCTTGGGTCTTTGGTGGTGATGGACAGACCTTTCTGCAGAATTTTCACCAAGCGGATCCAGAATTGAAATACGGCCTCTGGGTGTTTTTCGTGGAGCCTCAGGTAGTAGATCTTTTCGGTCACTGTCCTAACCCTCAGGATGCGTTGGAGCCGGTCATAGATTTGTAGCTCTACATACTTCAAGGGGAGAATCCTGGACACAATCAGGAAATTCCCATAGTGGAAGAGCCCAGGATTTGAATCAACCTTTCTAGTGCCTACTAGAGCTTGGTTTGACCTCACCTGGCTGCCACCTCTGCTTGGGGGATGCCCACAGGAGGGAGCATGTGATCTGAGGAGGGAATCATCACTAAGTTGACTCTGCTCTGATTTTCAAGGCCTTAGTTATTTAGGAATCTGCCCACATTGATAATAAAAGCTGATAGTTGGAGTATAATACCTCACTGAACCCTCACAAAAATTCTTTGATGGAGGAAAGATAAGTATCACTAATTCCATTTTATAGATTTTGAAACTGAGGCTCAGAGAAGCTAAGTGATTTGCCTAAGTTTAGATCTTCTTAAGTAGGAACCAGAAATAAGGTTTTCTGACTCCATTTCCAGGTCCCCTTCTCCCTGTATCCTGACTGTGTTGAAAGAGTGAAGAGAAGAATGGATGTCTCCTATACATCTAGGGTTTTTTTCAATCACAAAACTTTATAATCTCATTTGACTTTCATACCCCTCATCTTGAAAAAAAAAAAAAAAAATCTAAGTCTATATTGACCAAAAAATAAATAAATAAGTGGAAGCCAAGATTCTCAAAAACTAGACTGAAACAGGGACTGGTGCTCTAACCACAGTGCCAAGCACAGTGTTTGGTACATATAGATGCAAAACAAATATTTGTTAAATGAATGAATGAGATTCTACGTAGTTTATACACTAAACAACACGGTCCCGCCTAGCTGCAAAACAAAGCAGTTGGTCATCCCTCCCCTTCTGGTCCCTCCCTGAAGCCTTTCTTTACCTGCTGAGGTTGATGACTGGGGCACAACCAGGTGTGCTCCAGGTGGAAAACTGACCCTGGGGCCAGGTGACATTGGCCATCAGGAGGACGTTGGGGAGTGGCAATGAGGGCACAGAGGAGGTCACGCCAAGGATCACCGTCGTCAACCCTTCATAGACATCCATCCAGTTCCCGGGCTTAGCGACCTAGAAGTCAGCCCCAGGTATGTGGGTCAGAGAAGCAGAAGACAAAGGTAAAAGGATACAGGTGCTAGAAAATGGCACTTCCACTTGGTGACAAGCCTGGAGCACCTGAGCTTCTCACAAGTGTGCAGGACACTGGGCTGGCCATGACCTGCATCCATCCTTGGTGTGGGTCTCCCCAAATAGACAAGGTCATTGGCAATAGAAACACTATTTCTTCTTCATGTCCTAAGCATTATTTAACTTTAAAAGGATGTACTGGTTAAAAAAAAAAAAAAGAAAAAGAAAGAAAGAAAGAAAAGAAGAAAGAAAGAAAAAAAAAACTGAGAGGCATTGAATTTTATTCCTTTATCCTAGGGTAGAAGCCAGCACAGATTTCTAATGGTCTGGAAGGGAGATTGTGAGAAGAAAGTTCCAGAAGGGGAGGAGAGTGAGGAAAGAGCTGTTGAAAGGGGAAGACCTAAGCAGCTCAGCTAGAGGGAAGTTTGGGGAGCTTCTTCTAAGATGACGGAGGGCCCAGCCCATTGCTGGGTCTTGAATGTTCTCTTGCAATGCCTGGGGCTGTGGCAAGACAGGGAGACTAGATGCCTGGCACTGGGGCACAATGTCTCAGCTAACACACCCCCGCCTCACTATCCAGGGTGGATAGAGAAGCACCTGTAAGGAACTACAGAGACCAAGGTAAGGAACATCTGACGGGTGACCCCTATGTCACTGAGACCAGAGGGCTTTCTCCCAATGTTCTAAACTTTGTCAGACCATCGGGACCATTTCACAGCCTATGATGGGACTGGGGACACAGGGAAAGCCCCAGGAATGACTGAAATTTAAGTTCCCACTAATCTGACCAGATGATGCTTCAAAAAAAGTGAATTTTTATTTTGAAAAAAGAAAGTGACATTTCTTGGAGCCCATGTTGTGTAATGAAACTCATATCCACTACAAAACAGAGGAAGTGCTAAACGCATGCTTGTGGGTGATACTGCTTGGAGGCGATGGTGGTGATGGTGATGCTGAGGAGAGGGGAGAGAGAGAGCAACCTAACTATGTGGGTTGGATCATTTCAAGTCAACTTTAAGTCTGCCATGGGTCAGCTTAAGCAGGCGGGCTTCCCTCACCCGGCACAGTCTGAGTTTCCTTGGTGTTCATCCAAAGAATCTAAATAGTCTCAACATCAGGCTGAAGAGAACAAACATCTTAAGAGAATAAACCTGTTGCCAAAACATCACACCCAAATAGAAATGACTAGAATTTGGTATTCCAGGTCTGGATTACCATGTTACTGCTCCTTCTTCACTGAGAGTGTGTTAGGAATGAGCAAACCCTATGGGTTGCCAGCTGAGCACCCCACCAGGCAGCTCCCTGAAGAAGCGCAGGGACCATGGAGCGCCCAGAGCCATGAAGCAGCTCTCTGAAATCTGGGGGGCTTCATCAGAGAGCAACTTGCTGCTCTGTGACAAGATCTCCTGATTACACCCAAAACCATCTCAAATTGTTCCCACTCTCTCTCCTCTAAGTCCAAAAGGCTTTTAACCCCATCACATGGATTCGTGACTGCAGACTTTCCCTGTGCATTCCAGCCTCTTGCCTTCACCCAGGTACTTGCAGTCCCTCTGCCTGGACTGTCTTTCCCTGCTCTTACACTAACCAACATCTCAGCAATACCTCAAAGAATGGCTTAAGGCCCCACCTTCTGGGAAGCCTGCTTCAACTGTCTAAGTTCAGAGAGAGTGCTGTGAGCTCCCTGAGCCCTGCTTTCTGTGCTCATGCTTTGGTCCAAACCATTCTTAGACGGTTACTCTTTTATAACATGCTCTTGAAACCTAAAAATTCATAAGCTTCTTAGCCAGAGACCCTATCTGACCTCTCTTTGCCTCTCCTGCCCCACGCACAGCTCAGTTATGTCACACCTGCAAAGGAGCACAGGTGCACAGGTTCCGGCCAGACCACTAGCGGGAGGTGGGCAGCACCTCAGGAAGATGTCACGTGTATTGAAATGATGGCCCAACACTCTCAGTGGATCCATGTTTCCCAGGCCACAAATGCTAACTCCCATTGGTCATATCACCACCTTTTGGGGATGGTAGAATCTGGGCAATTTATCCAAGGGTCTTGCTCTCAAAAATGTCTATTTCTAATCTATCCCAGAGAGAGGAGGTGGGATTTCAGAAAAGGAATTCTGACAGTCACCTTCATCCCCTCCAACCAGGCATTTTGGACTAGTGGCCCCAGGAGGGTACCTATGGACCCCTCCTAAAGAGTAAGCTACTCTCTCCCTTTGCAGGGTATAATTCTATCTCCTTAAAGCTTATGGCCCACAGGGAGCCCCTTGATGCTGTAGGCACAAACAGGTGAACCTGAGACCCAGACTCTCCGGTTTCTCTAGCCAGAGTGGATTTCTCCCTCCGTCCCCCCACAGGGTTTCAAAAGGCCCTAACACTTTTGAACCAACCCCAGGAACAGACTTTGGAAAGGGAAAGAGAGCTGGCTCCGAGCTGCCAAAGGGTACCTGGATAAAGTTGCTTTCAAACACTGCCGAGTCAGAGAACAAGTTGAATTCTGGAGAATGAATCAGTTTACAAAGAAGGCCATCTTCCACCCCAAGTTCCACTCCAGGGCCTGGTTCCCTGACCTCAGGTGGGAGGCCCCTAATTTTACTCATTGGTTCTTAGGAAGAATGGGCTGGGGAACATCTCTGGGGCTCCACGTAGACCCAGCCCAACTCCAAGGTGTTGGTGTGACCACTGGCCCCCCGGCCTCCACAGCTCCACCTCCCCTCCTGACTGATGGGCTGTCCAGGCTGGGGAGGGCCCACCGGCTCACAATGGCAGGAGTGACATCAAGGAAGGTGATGGCAACAACAGGAAAGGAAAAAAAGAAGAAGAAAGAAAGGATTAGAGAGTTAGAGAGGAGCAAAGCTTTTCTCTTCCTTTTCTACTCTCTAAAAACCAGCAGGTATGAAGCCTATTTCATTTTTTCACTCAATCTCACCCATAAACATTAAGAAAATGACTCTCCCAAGGTTATGCCGAGACAGCACTGAGCTGGCTAGAAGAGCAAGGAAGGCTCTTGGGATATCCACAGCCTTCGATCTTCCCCCTCACAGTGAAGCCTCTCGCAAATTGTCTCTGTGTGACTTGTGCCCACATAAGAAATACCTTGGGGGTGAAAGGGCTCATTATTGACATATTTTGTTATGCTGCATTTTGAAGGATCCTGGAAAAAGAAAATCATGTTGAAGAAAGAGCTGAATACTGGGAATCAACAGCTGATTAGTTCAATGATATTGTTCAAGTCACTGAGTTTCCTTCTGCTTCCTCTGTAGTAAAATGAAAAGATGGCACCAGAGTTAAGGCCTCAAGCTAAAATCGATAGGGATTTAAAAATCATACTTGGAGTTTTTAAAGATGCTCTGCGTAGGTTCATCTCCATGTCCTTGCTTGCTGTTTGCTCCACTGGGAAACTCTTTCCTAACTTAGCCACCTATTAATTTTTAAAAATTCAGATCCTCTAAGAAGCTTTTCCTTAACATCCACCTCCTGCCCACAAATAACTTTGTACCCACTGTCCTGTACACATCTTTCTATAACAAAACAATGAAACATTATTTGTTTATATGCTTCTCCTCCTACATTCTTATGTATATTATCCGAGATAGTTATGAGATCTTAGTCGATGCCTGACACCAAGAAGGTACTGTAAGCAATGTGCCAGTCAGGATAGGCCAAGTTATGCTGCAGTAACAAAAGACCCCAAACCTTAACACAACAAAGGTTTATTTCTCTGCACGTTCATCAGGGATCAGTTGATCAGTAGGCTCCATAGCATGCCTACTCCAGGACCTACACTAATGGAACAGTTCCATTTGGAGCACTGCTGCTCACCACGGTGAAAGAAAAAGGGGTTTTAGAGGTTTTTCAACCAGTGTGTAAATGCTCCAACCAAGAATTGACATAAGTCACTTCTACTGACAACTCACTGGCCAGAACTAATTCACGGCCTCGTCTAACTGCAAACCTGTCAAGAAGTGCAATTCTATCACATGCCTGGAAGGCAAGGGCAGAACTATTTGGAGTAAATTAACAACTACCATTAATGACCTTCTAATCAATAATCATTCAGCTCACCATCCCTCCTACAGGTGGAATACATTCACTACACCTTCCCCAAAGGAGACAACACAAGAATTCTCTTTAGCCACATCAAGTTCAAATTCAAGAACCTCTGAGTGATGCACAATAGTTGCTATATCAGTTTCAGATATGGCTTGAGGTGGAGATCTATAAATTAAAAAGACAAGCCATGTGCCCCCACATATCAAATATATAATGGTGGACAGGATAAATGTAATAAGGGAGGAAGAATGGGAGACACAGCATGCCAGTGATGATGCTATTCCACCAAGCAGGTATGATGGTCAAAGAGAATTCCATTGAATAGGCCCCATACTGCTTCCTGGGAGGGCATCCTTCAGTAACTGTTTTAAGCCACTGAGATTTTAGGGTTGTTGCTGCAGTGTAACCTAACAATGTGTCCTTGACTGGTAATGGAGATTGGAATCTAGGGGCCAGTGTTGCACATTTTAAAAAACTAAAAAACCCTAGTCTGTGCAACGTTGACTTATTTGGAAGGCAGCATAGAGATCTTACTGGAGGCTGGATGGCAACCCATGTTATAGAGTGGCAGAGTATTTGGTAAAACTGGAGAACTTAAGGTGCAGTTCTCCAGCTGAAAAGTTCAAAATACCTCAATTTAGTCAGACAAGCATCTGAATGAGGAAATATATCAAACTTAAATACATCTAGAAAAGGACAGCTTACTGGCACATGAAACTGCCTGAAATCAGAGATAAAAAAACCAACTACATTTTTGAGTACTATACTACCAAAAGATGAGTCACATAAGTCCAGCTGACCACAAATGACCAAAAACAGAAGGTTGGAAGTTGGAAATACTTGATAAACAGACATAAATACCAAAGGACAAGAAATAAAAGTGTCACCTAAACCTCTGGCTTCTAGGGTAGTGGCACTTAACACTCAGAAAGCAAAACTAGCTTGGCAGAGGACATCATGCTCCATTCTTACTCTTTGCAAAAATAAAGTTGCCATACAATGATATGCACACCAAGAGAGTGCAAATATACAGGCATACCTCATTTTATTGCACTTTGCAGATATCAAGTTTCATCAACAGTGAGGCAAGAGCCTCTTACCAGCAAAAAGATTACAATTGGATGAGAGCTCATTTTCTACCAATATTAAATGTTTTTTAGACAATGCTATTGCACTTAATAGACTACAGCATAGTGTAAGCATCTTTTACATGCACTGGGAAACCAAAAAAATTCATGTGATATTCATAATTGTGATATTGCAGTGGTCTGGAATCCAACCCGCTATATCTGAGGTACGCCTGTATTAACAAGCAGAGGAGTGAATATACTTCAGCATGCAGTAGGGAGTGGGGGAAGTGGTGGATATAAGAAAAAAAAAAAAAAACCTCTATTTTTATAGAAAGGGCAAGCTGCTTACATCTGGGAAAAATCAGAAACAATCTGTGAGGTATATACATTTTACTAGCTGATCTGGAGAACAATCGGAACTGAGTAGTGATTCTGGTGGATAAATAAGAGTACAGAAGAGAAAAGACAAGGCCTACTAGACTGACAGTCCTCTTTCCCCCAGAATGAAGGTGAGGGGGCTGAAAGCATAAATCATTTTTTTCTTTAGAGATGGACAGAGTCAAGAGAGGATTGTAATGGTCTCGACATAGGCTGGCAACCAGTAGATACAGGAGAGACACAAATGCTCCTGCTTCCAAATTCAGAGGTTCATTTGCCTCATGTTTTAAACACAGTGTTTTAAGCGCTTTCCGCTCCAAAGTTTTAAAATGTTAACCTCGGATCTACGAATTAAGACTGTTCCCTAACCACTAATTTCAAATGCAGAAGGCAACATGACACATAGTGGATATATATCAACTTTATTTCATTAGAAAAATTCACTTAAGCCACATGGTGGCTATGTCTATGTCTCAAGCAGGCATTGTCATCCCACTGCCAATACATACACATATACACTATGTTGGAGGAAGGACTTAAAAATATAAAACGAAGAGAACTGGACACTGAATATTCTTATCTTCCCCCTCCCTAAGGCCAACCCATACACCTCAATTCTTACCCACACCCAGAGGAGCTCAGGTGAAAAAGAAGCCGAACACCAAAGAAACTGAACATAAGACACTCAAGTCCAAAAGAACTCTTGGCAGATGTTTAGGAAGTACGGCTAAAAACACCATCATCTCCCAACGGCTGAAGATGCACAGAGCCTTCTTCTAAAAAGATGTCAGAGCCACCACCATGCCAAGGACAGCAAAGAGTACAACAGACTCTGGGGAAAAGAGTGAGATCACTCCATCCATCCCACAGCCACAGACAACCCAGTCACACATGTGTTCTAAACAGGCTCTTTTCCCCAGCAAGAAGCATCCAGATGGAGGGGGATCTTCAAGGTCTAGTAATAGTTCTGGTAACACTGATGCTGATTTCGCCTGCCCAGGAACTGGGATACCTGGTTGGACAGGGTTAGGCCAGTGTTCCAAGGTTATAGCCGGTGGAGGGAGGTCTTATCACACCCTTCTGGATGGATGTTTTGGAAGGCCCTTGGGGGCTCTATGCTGGCTAGTTGACCTCTGGTGGTCCAAGAGCTCCAGGCCGATGGGCTCTCCAGTAAGCCCTCCACTAACTCCACAAGTCTGACGAAGATGGAGAGCAGGGTCAGCACCACACCTAAGAGATAGAGGTTCAATATATGCTTCATGGCTGAAATGATCCCACTTTGTAGAACAGCAGAGCTGCCTTCTCCCTCTGGCAGGACTCTGGATCCTGAGGAAAGACAGGCAAGGTTAGTCTACAGCCTTTGGGATATGCATGATCTGGCCCTGACCCTTCTGTCTCCCCATAAAGCTAAGGGAGACGCCAGCCAGCCAGGGAGGCAGGGATGCCTGGATGTTCTTCCACAGAAGCTCAAGTATATTTACATTGTAAACCCCATGGCTGCAGAGCCAGTCTTGCTTCTTGGACTAATTCAATAGCATGCCTTAAAACTTTTACTTTTCTTTTTTTTAAGTAAAATTTACTTCTCCTGCCAGGTGCAATGCACAATCGATCCCTATACCACAGTCCAGGGACCAGAAACCTTCCCGAAGTAAAGACCAAGTCCTTTGGGGATTGAGGATATAAGAACGTGGCCTTGAGAAAGCAACTTGCCTGGAAGTCTCCCTCACATCTGTCAGGTTCCAGCTAATCAAACTTTTTGAAAGTCAAAATAATTCTAAGAGTCAAATCCATTAAGTTCACTTATTAATAAATATACTTTACCAACAATGCGTCAGGCACGCTCAAAGGTACTAGGGCCACATGGGGCCCTGTAGACATGAACCCTGTCCTCTTGGGGCTTACAGTCTAGAGGCGACAGGCAAGAAAACACAAACCCAACCAACACGCCAAGTGTTGTGACAGAAGTAGATACTAAAAACACCTGGGGGGTGCGGGGGGAAGGGCACGGCATGGACGCCTAACCCAGCACTGCCGAGCATGGAGTAGGTCACATGGATCCTGGTTAGGGCTATCCGTGGAGAAAGTAGGTCTGGGGCAGCTGAAGACGGACCCAGGTGGGGACGGATCGATGAGGAAGCTCCAGGAGGAGCAGCCACAGTCGGGGAAATAGGCGGCCCAACCCGCACGAAGCCCGGGGACCTGGGGAAGTCTAGGGGTCCGCTCACCTCCAGAAGGGCCGGGAGGGAGTGGCCCGCTCGCTGTAACAGCTGGTCGGTCGTACAGGAGTCGGGAAGAAAGTCAGTCAACGAGAGCGTGAAGTCACGATCCAGACGGCCACCAGGAGACAAGGCGAAGTGCTCAGCCAAGAACAAGAAACGCGGCCCACACTGCCCACTTATAGCCTCCGCTCTGCCACGCAGGTTGCGTACGCGCACGCGCACGCGGGCCCTCACGCACAAGCCCTGCCGCACGTCCGCGGCCCCGCCCCCGCTCCCAGGCCAGGGCGGCGGGGGGTCGGGGGCGGTACCCTGTGTTCCCAGCCAGAGCTGTTTCGAAAACCGCGCACCATGAGTTTCTGAGTCAGTGAGGTCGACAGTGGGATAACGCGTTGTGTGTTAACTTCGACTGCCTTTTCTTGCTGCAGGAAGTGTTGGAAGGGACCGGAAAGTTTCCCCCCTTCCCAAATCGGTGAAAAATACACCTGAGGTGCCCCAATCCAATCATACTGGATGGGATGAAATCCGGGCAGTGGAGGGTGGGCTCTTCACCAGAGATTTCAGCAAAGCACAGATTAGTCCCCACCCACCCCTCCCCAGTTTACTCCGTTCCAGAGACCGAAGAGCTGACTTCCTAGGGTTTCACTTCCTAGAGATAAAAATTCCAGACCCGCCCCCGTTCATGCAAAGTCCTGAGGTTTAATTTAACAAATTCTGATTTCTATGAGTTTGTTACGTTGTTTAAGGAAATGTGAAATACTCAACTGGCGCAGGTGTCTGCGCCTAACTACACATGGACGTCACTTTGCACTCATCCGGCTCCAGTTTCCTCATATAAAATGTGGCCCCTAGGATATTTTTAAGATGACTTCAGATTTAACCAAAGAGCTAGGAGGTCCCAGTCCAGCTGTATGACCAAATTTGGGGGCTAGGAAGCCTAAGAATCCCAACCCAAATAAATGTAGCCGTTCTGTCGTGAGAGCACCCAGTGACGGATCAGAAAGTAGAGTCATGGGGAGACACCGGGAATGGAGAGGCCCTAGGAAGGAACATCGATGCCGTGGAAGGGAAGGCTGTCGGTGGTTTCACAGCTTGTCTCCTGAGGAGAAGGGGAGAGGACCAAAGTTCAAGGGTAGGTGACTCTAGGCAGGTCCATTGAGCTCTAGGACTGGAGGTTACGCGTGTCAGGTTAAAAAGCCCCGGCTGGATGGTTGGGAACCCGGAATATCCCCGGGCTATCCTCCGACTCTGCGGTCTCGGCTGAAAAGGGACTGAACCAGCGGGAAGGGAGGAGCCAAATCCCAACTGCGACCTTTCCCCTACTTTCCGTGCTCCGTAGGGGGGAGGAGAGGCAGGACAAGAGAAAGTTGTAGATAGAGACGTGTTGGCAGGCAGGCACTTTGAAATTAATTTTTCTACTCAGCCCACAGGAATTTTTGGTTTTTTATTATACTAGAATTTTGTCCGTTTTTGTGCTGGACTCAGTGACTCTTTTCTCATACTGTTATTAGGCGAGGTTCAAGCTCTGAAATCACCACCAAGTGTCCCAAATGCTACCTCTTGCTAGCTGGGGACCTTGAGTGAATCCTTTAAGCTTTCTGTACTTTGGTTTCGACTGTTATATGGGATGATAACAGTCCTTACCTGGAAATTAAATGAGTAAATCCACATAAAGCACTGAGAAAGCACATAAACATTCGGTAAGTATTATCTCTGTCATCAACTACAGAACTCCCAATGAGGGACTTTGCTCATAACAGCCTATATGCAGTGAGTGGATGCAGGAAGTACACAATAACTCTTTGGGCTCTGCTTATTGTGAGTTGTAAATTTTTATTTTCACACAGCTCTGATGTAGAGATGGGCATCTCTCCCACAATTCCCTCTCTCCACCTCCCTCCCCTCC
>NW_011888814.1:8360349-8366169 GCF_000151845.1 Pteropus vampyrus | reverse complement strand
CCCCTCCTCCTCTCCCCACCCCCTTATTCACTTCCATTCTCTAAAGATCAAGCCAGATGGAGACAACCAGGATTTGGGTGAATATAGCCCTGTGTGTGGCCATCTATAAAATGCAAATATTATTAAACCATCATCTGGGCCTACCTATATCAGAATTCTTGTCCTGTCTTTGCCTTGGCCAAGTTAATTTCTCTGAGCCTGAATATCCTAATCGTAAAATGGGAAAATAATATATAAAACAGAAAGTTAGAAATTCCTCGGATTTAATTTGCTAGCTATTGTCCTTGAGCTCTGTCTTGGTTTTTTCGCTCATAAAATAGGAGTAATAATAGTTTTTACCTACTAAGATCATTATGAAGATTAAATTAAGTAACGGATATAAACTACTTAGTATAGATTAAGGGCAAAATAAATGGAGATTATTAATCTAATCAGCTCTTAAGATAGACTATGTTCCACAGTGCTTGGGAGCCCAAAAATGGAGGAAGAGAGAGAACTGGGCAGTAGAGAAATATAAAGATCATAACTAAGGTGGCAATACTTTACTTGGGCATCTGGAATTTCAACTTCCACCATGAGTGAATGGAAGAATGTAAAGGAAATAAGCGTTCACTGAGTAACTGACACGTGCCAAGCATTTTGCTAAATGCATTATATATATTATTTAACTTAATTCTCATAACCACCCTGTGAGATAGGTATTATTACCTCCCTTCTTTATTTGTCAAATACATTTTTCCATCAAAGGAAAAAGAGACTTCCCTTTAGCTAGTCTTGTACTCATCTTTCATATCTCAATTCAAACAAGTTTCCTTTGGGAACCCTTTGCTGACACTCAGACCCTTGCTACAAGCTCCAGGAGAATGATATACATTTCTCCCCCTGTTCGTTACCTTACCCTGAGTTTTATTTATGCCTGCTTCTCCTCCAAAGCCCGAAAACATCAGTGAAAGAAGTACATGGTCTGGTTTTATTTTCATTTCATCCTAGCACCTAACACCATATAGCAGTCTTTCAATAAATATTTGTTGATTGAAGGAATAAATGAAAAAAAAAAAAGATTATCTTACCCAATATCTTCAATGAGTACCCACCAAGAAAGACTAGATAGGGCCCCAAGACAAACTCTCGTCAGGTCTTACTGCCTTGGAAATGGCTAACAAAAGAAAACTTCTTATGAGCTGTGCCCTTGTCCCCAAGCCCCTCAAAAGAAGTGATTCCATAGTCGGCCCACACAGAAGTACCATACTAAAAATGCAGTATCTTCACAATTTGATGTTATGATCCAGAGTCCATTTAAAGAACATATCCCTACATTGCTGGTGAATATAAATTGGTGCAGTCTCTATGGAAATTGATTTGGTAATATCTACAAAAATAAAAGAATGCCCATGTGCTTTAACCTAGAATTCCACTTGTATGAATAATTATTGCAGATAAGCTCCTGCATGCAGAGAATGGAGTACGTAGAGGCAATCATTGCAGCTCTGTTTGTAGCAGCAAAAGAGTGAGAAAAAATAGAACAGCTTATCAGTAGAGGACTGGTTAAGTAAGTTTTTAGTACTAGATTGCACATTCATACAATGGGTTACCATAAAGCTAGCAAAAGAGTAAGCAGTTTTATATGTACTAACATACTCTCCACGATATATTGTTAAGTGGAAAAAGCAAGTGTATAGTGTGTGCACAGTAAGCCACACATTGTGTTAAAATAAGCTCACAAGATAGGACATACAAAATGATATACCATCTCCTACACTCTAACACTGCTTTTTTTTTTTTTTTTTTTTTAAAGCATTGGTGAGGATGTGGAGAAAATGAAGCCCTTATACATTGCTGTTGGAAATGTAAAATGGTGCAGCTGCTGTGAAAAGCATTTGGACAGTTCCTCAAAAAGTGAAACATAGAGTTACCGTAGGACCCAGCAATTCCACTCCTAAGTATATACCCAAGAGAACTGAAAACATGTGCTCACACAAATACTTGTACACAAATATTCAAAGCAGCTTTATTCAAAATTGCCAAAAAAGTGAAAATGGCCTGAATGTACATCTACAGATGATGGATAAACAAAATGTGGTACAAAAAAATATTTAGCCATAAAAAATGAAATACTAATACATGTTACAGATAGATGAACCTTGAAAACATGCAAAGTGAAAGAAGCCAGACACAAAAGAACACATATGTATGATTCCATTTATATGAAATGTCCAGAAATGTCCAGAATTGGCAAATTCATAGAGACAGAAAGTAGTTTAATGGTTGCCAGAGGCTGGAGAGAGAGGGGAATGAATGAGAAGTGACAGCCAATGGGTACAAGGTTTCTTTTTGAGATGACAAAAGTGTTCTAAAATTAGACAATGGTGGTAGTTGCACAACTCCATAAATATACTCTAAATCACACTGAACTGTATACTCTAAATCACACTGAACTGTTAAAGGCATGGATTTTGGCACATCAATTATATCTGAATAAAGCCATTATGCTTTAAAAAGGAGGGCAAATTAAAGACATCTTCAGATGACAAACAAAAACAGGAGTTAACCACTAGAACCCTTACTAAGGAAAATTTTGAAGCATGTACCTAAGAAGAAAAACGAACCTAGAAGGAAATAGTGAGATGCAAGAAGAACTGGTAAGTAAACATTTAGAAAACATATGGATTAATCTAAACAAATTATAACTACTCAAAACTATTTTTAATAATAATGATTCCTTTGAGAAAGTAAAAATAACAAAATGAACTTAAAAATCGGTAAACATTTAAGATGGGAGTGGTGAACATAGAAAGTTGAACAAGTCTTGTTATTTTGGAGGAAAGTAGATATTGATTAATTTTAGATATTTTAAGTCTTTATGAAAATGTTAAGAGTGGCTCTTCCTCTTCCTTCCCTTCCCAAACAATTCGGTCTTCAAGCCATTGGGTAGAACAGAACAGGTGTGTGCTGCCAGGGAGAGGACCAGGAGCCTAGAGTGGAATGTCTCTTTTACTCTCTGCTGTATCCTCAGTGTCTGGAACATGTTCAATAAACAATTGTTGAATGAATAGATGCATGAATGAATGGCCCACTGTCTCACTTTTTTTATGGACACTGATCCAATGTCATTTCTTAAGGAGGACTTCCTAATTATCCTATATAAAGCAACCCTCCCCATTCTCTCCATCTCTCTTACTTTGCTTCCTTTTTACTTCTCAGTATTCAACACCACCAAACCTATTTTATTTTTATTTGTTAATCATCTTTCATCCCCCACTGGAAGGTAGCTCCTTGAGGACAAAGAATTGGACTATTTTGTCAATTATTATATACCTAAACCCAGAGCAGGGCCAAGTACACAGTAGGTGCTCAACAAATATTTATTGACTAAATGAGTAATAATTTCTGCATATCTGAGATATTTTATATTTTTTTAAAAAAAGAACCACTGCTCAGTGATTGATTCTATTTACTTATATTTGTTGTGCAACAGATTTTTAACAATGATCATTTCTGGGTAACATAATTATGAGTTTCTTATTTCTTGTTTTCCCTCAAATTTTCTCTCATGCATATCTGTTATAGTCAGAGAAAAAATTAAAATTTACTAAGGTTTTGTAAATTAATTGCTTGTGCAACATTAATTGCTTGTGACGACAGATGCAATGAGGCGAAAACAGCCAAGTGAGTTTGGATGGGGAAATTGGGTCAAGAGCAGGGCCAGCTGTGGGAGGTGGGAGAGGAGTGGGAGGGCTGTGAGAGCACAGAGCACCTGGGACAGCGCTGGAAGGCTGAGCCAGCTCTGAAAGAGGGGCAGAGGGCACCCAAGGCGAATAGTGGCTTCTTCGCCCACTACCTGGGTCAGAGGCCTTAATTCTGAGTCTGGTTCTGGTGCTGACTGATCACTGACCTTAAAGAAATGAGCTCTCCCTAAGCCTTTCTACCTCAGAGGTGTGTGGGTCCAGAACCTATGCTAAGCTATAGCATGGGCAGGCTGTGTGTGTGTGTGTGTGTGTGTGTGTGTGTCCTGAAGGTACAATAGACCTCTGTGCCCAAGCTCCATTTGGGGAATGCTGGATGAACAATGCAGAGTAGAAAAGACAATATTCAAAACTGTATGGGCCATATAAATGAACCACGATAAATATATACAGAGACTTATAGGATATACTCTTAAATATTATTATTAATATTAATATTAACATTTTTCACTAGGCAAGATACTTTTGTTCATTAGTCATAACAAGCACAATGCCTGGGGTCTATAGACTTTTCAACAACTGAAAAATATTTCAGATATGGAAAACAAAATATATTGGCTTCAAAAATCTTTTAAAGCCAAAATTAAAATGAATAAACATTTATTCAAAGTCTACAAAATATAACATTATATCAGTTAGACAACTTCAACTCAACATGAGAACTTTCGATGTGAGAATATTTTAATGTGATGGGGGCATCCTATAGTATATATGTCTAGGGCCTGTGGATGTTCTACAAATGGATGGGTGGTAGATTATGGATTAGTTTTAGTTTCCTGTAGTTTCAATTTTTCTACTATGAGTATATGTTGTAAGAAGAAGAAAAAATTCAATCGATGTTCTGAAAAAGCATGTTAAAGAAAAAGCTTAGGAAAGGTTTGGGCTGTTTCCTCATCTCAATAAAAGCTTGTGAACCATCTAGTCTTTTGTCTTCTGTAGATCATAAGAATCAAAAAGGAAATTCACTCAAACATGTATTCAGAGTTTTCTCTTTCTGTGCTGTCCACCAAGCTATGTCCATCCAACAATTTAGAATAAACCCATGTGTTGACACTTTGCTCTCCTTCCTTCATGGAGTCATGAGCTATTCAATGCTGAGACCTAGAGAAAACATTCCTCCTCCTGTCCTCCTGCCTTGGAGATCACAGTGGACTCTCCCCCGCCCCCGCCCCAGGCCAGTTGTGGCAGAGCCAGGCCTGGGCTGAGCTTGGTGCTGCTTGGCAAGTGGCTGAGGGAGCTGCAGGACGAGGCAGGTGTCTTGCTGTCTTCTCAGGGAAGCAGAAGTGGGTGTAGAGGCTTGGGAGGCAATGGGGTTCTCCTGATTTCTGTGCTGTTTTCATCAACAATTACAATGCCTACTTCCCCCTCTTCTGCATATGGCTACACACACATGCCCTACATTTAATACATGTGGATAGATGAGCTTATTCGCCTTCTTCCTGGCCTACTGGCACTTTTCCCCAGACACAGATGCCCAGATATTTCAACTACCAGCTAACTAACTCCATGGCTGTGCTCCAAGTTGGCTAATGGAGGGCAGGAGCTGCCCTGCCGCCTCTAATCCCAGCCAAGAAGGGCAGAAGCTGCTGCCAGGAAAGACTGTTCAGTCAGAATCCTCCTCTCCACAGTCCCTTCTGAGCCCTGGCCCCACCAACCCGCTCCACCCAACTGATGCTGAAAGGCAACTAAAAAACAGTGGATATCTCAGGCTCCCAGCTCTCATTTGTCCCTGGAAAATTCCCTAGTCCCCCAACCCTGATTCTTTTGCATATTGAAGTATCACTTCCTAATGTCACAGCATTCAACACATGCTTCTCAATTGATAAGCATGTTTTGTCCATAGAATCTCTTGTACTATTCTTAAAAATTATTATGAACAGGATGTGGTTCCATAGTGTAGCAGTTAGCACGTCTGCTTTACACGCAGAAAGTCCTGGGTTCCTGCCCCAGTGGAGCCACAGTCCATGGTCTATGGCCATGCCACCCTGAACAAGCCTGATATCTGATCTCGGAAGCTAAGCAGGGTTGGGCCTGGTTAGTACTTGGATGGGAGACCACCTAGGAAGACCAAGTGCCG
>NW_011888814.1:8353435-8360299 GCF_000151845.1 Pteropus vampyrus | reverse complement strand
AACTGATGCTGAAAGGCAACTAAAAAACAGTGGATATCTCAGGCTCCCAGCTCTCATTTGTCCCTGGAAAATTCCCTAGTCCCCCAACCCTGATTCTTTTGCATATTGAAGTATCACTTCCTAATGTCACAGCATTCAACACATGCTTCTCAATTGATAAGCATGTTTTGTCCATAGAACCTCTTGTACTATTCTTAAAAATTATTATGAACAGGATGTGGTTCCATAGTGTAGCGGTTAGCACGTCTGCTTTACACGCAGAAAGTCCTGGGTTCCTGCCCCAGTGGAGCCACAGTCCATGGTCTATGGCCATGCCACCCTGAACAAGCCTGATATCTGATCTCGGAAGCTAAGCAGGGTTGGGCCTGGTTAGTACTTGGATGGGAGACCACTTAGGAAGACCAAGTGCCGTAGGCATAAAAAGTATATGTATATATATACACATATATATTATGAACATTTTACTTATTATTTATTTCCACTGTTAGATTGTAATTATTTTGAAAGGAAAGGTTTAGATTTAAAAGTATATCGTATCCTTAGTTTGTGCCTATACAAACAAGACGTTCAGTAGTTATCTCTTATTACGTCTCCTGTCACTTATAAGCCCTAAAGATCTCTAAAGGGTTTAGTGATCACCTGAGCTCACTAAACCCTTTAGCTAGACTAAACCTGAGCACTCTCTGCCCATCCCACTCACATTGCCAAACTCAGGCTCGTCCTGCTCAGCTTGGAGCAGTAAGCGAATCTCCCCTCTCCAGCCTCAGAGTCCTTACCAGTAAAACAAACTGACGAAGCTAATGCTCAAAGATTCCTTCTATCAGATTAGATTCTATAACTCAGTGCTTTTACGGTGTCCTGGCAGCCTCTTTGCCTCAAGTTGCTGTAATAAACGTGTATAGCTGTCTCTTGCCTCTTCTCTCTCTGCAGAACAGGGAATTCAAGGAGCAGGAAGAAGAGCTATATGGAGAATCTTCTTTCATAGCAAAGAAAACCAGCAGCTTTGGGATTCACTCAAAATGGGGGCTACTCAGAAGAATGAGCTTGGTGCATAGTGGTAAGTGTAGAGCCTGGGGGGCAGGTGGGCGTACACGAAGAGCCTTTGCACTGTCAGTGACTCAAAGCCTGTTGATGTTCTCACTGTCAGTGACCTGGAGTGCCTGGGCATGTGGCTTTCATAGCCTCCTGGTGCATGCCATGTAGTCAAGAGGCATGTGACTATTAGTGTTTGTGCACCTGAAACTGTGTGCTGAGTCCTTCACTGTAGGAAGTTCAGGTTCTTTGGTTGAATCACCTGGTAAATAGTAAACATGGGCTGCCTGCAGCTCCCTTCCTTCTTCCAAGCCAGGAAAGAAGGGAAGTTGTCTGTCCCCCCAGCTTGCAGAGGCCAGCACACCTGAACAGCGCTTTCCCACAAAGGGGGTACACTGTGAAGGTTACCCTATCTCCTGGGGGAAAGGCTTCATTTATGAGGCCCCTAGTGGAAAGGCCATCAGGTCAAAATCATTCTGGAGAAAAGACAAAGTCCTGGAACCCCTGCAATTGCTAAGCCCCCAAGTTACAACGCCTGGTTGACCAAGGAAAGGGCATTGTTGAGGGAGGAGTTCCACGAGGGGCCCTCCCCAGAGCAGCCAAAATGAAAAATAGCCTTGAACAATAGCCTTGACTTAACCATCCCATCGGACCTGACACAAAAGCGAGTCAGTGATAGGGAAATTCTCTAACATAGGCAGCTGGCGTGACCTAGAATTCACCTCTACTTCATTCTGTGATCATTACAATAGGTTACATTGCAGCTTTGACTCCTTTATGGGCAAACCAAGTGCATTACTATATATGCATGCTCAGGGAGAAGAAGGTTATGTAAGAAATCTGTCTGCCAATCAAGACTAGTAGGAGAAGGGCTACTGTGACAAGGGGAGGACCGGAGCTTTGCAGGCAGAATAAAAGAGGCCAAAGCAGGAGGCTTCCGGGAGGACCTCACTTGGCAGCCTGCTTTCTCATCTGAGAATGTACATTTGCTTTCAATAAAACTAGCTTGCTTACAAATTGCTGGGCGTCCATATTCAATTCATTGTCAACTGGACACCAAGGACTGAGGTCCAGGAGTTCTAGAACTCCCCAATCCCGTAACATCGTCACATGCCAGACAGGATTGATAAGTTGCTGCTATCATCAGAGCCCAGATTTCAACTCGCCCTGCTCCCAAAGCTGGGGTCCCATAACCTGTCAAGGCAGGACGGAGTGGGCCCCCGCTCTGGGAACACTATTGCTTTCCTCTTCCCAGAGCCCTCTCCCAGGACTGTTGTCCACCTGCCAGAGTTGGATTTCCTCCCCCAATGGTGGGATCTCCCTCCAGTTCCTTCCCAGCCATAAGAAGAGATGATATACTACTTACTACCTTTTGCAACAACATGGATGGACCTTGAGATAATCATGCTAAGCAAAATAAGCCAGACAGAAAAAGTTGAAAATCACATGATATCACTTATATGTGGGATATAAACCTAAAAGCAACAAATGAGCTTGACAAACAAACAGAGACTCATGGACATAGACTATAGACTAGTGGTTACCAGAGGGTAGGGGGTGTGGGAGGAGCGGGAAGGTAGATGTGGTAAAAAGGGTCAAATATAGGGAGGAAGGGGGAGGGTGAAGTGGGTAAAGGGGATCAAATATATGGTAGCTGAAGGAAACTGAACTTTGGGCGGTAAACACACAATAGAATATACAGATGCCAAATTATAATGTACACCTGAAAATTATATAAGTGTATTAACCAATGTTACCCCAATAAACTTTATTTTTAAAAAGTTAAAAAAAAAGATAGAGAAGTGTCAATAAGATAACTTTAGTAGTTGTGATCCCTAGAAGAGTTAATAAAATCAGAATTCCATTAGACATCTCTTTTGTTTAGCTTTTATTATGAAGAATTTAGATCATACACAAGAGCAGACAGAAGAACAGAATAGCACACGGAAGAGCGGAACAGCCTGTATGCATCCAACACTCAGCCCCAGACACAGCTTTACCCGTGGTCAATCCTGCCCCATTCGCACAAGCGTGAACCTTCTCCCTCCTGTATGATTTGAAGCACACCCCACACAGCTTATCAATGCACCTGTAAGTATTGAGTATTTATCTTTAAAAGTTGAAGACTCATTTTTAACAAAGCCACAACACCATTATACATCTAAAATACCAATGATTCCTAATATCATCAAACACTCAGTGTTCAAATTTCTAATTGTTTCATTAAAAGATGTTATTTTTATATCTGCAAGAGTTTTGTAGTATAGAGAAAAGAACTGTAGGTAAGAATAAAGAAGTCAGTCAAATTAACACCTCTTTAAAATTAAATCAATTCTCCATTTATAGGTCACTTGCAATGTTTATACTTTTTACTATTATAAACAAAGCTGCAATAAATATCCTTACACTTAAATCTTTGGATACTTTTCCAATTATTTCCTTAAGAGTAATTCCAAAGAGTGAAAACAACAGGCCATAACTTTTTTTAGGCTCTTGCTATGTACTGTCAAATAGCCCTCCCATCCACACTGTATGAAAGTGCCTGCGTTCCTATGTTCCATGCACACACAATCCAAACAGCATCATGCTCATTTGCAAATGAGGAAATGGAGTCAGTGTGTATGGGGGCGGGGAGGGACGGGGGGGGGGGCAGAATTCCTTATGAGATGAGCAGGGTTGAGACCTAAATAGAGGGTTGAGGCCACCCGATTTGAAGAACATGGTACACAGCGGGACAGGGCTAAGGCTGAGCCCAGCTGCGCTGTCTTTTGCCATTTGCTAGATGCACCAGCTTTCCTTATAGTGATATGTATGTGTGGTGGAGAAACTGAGGCAGAAACTGAGGCAGTGAGTCAGAACCTCTAGGAAATCCCTATTGAGGATGAAAAAGGGGTTCTATAGAAAGTCACCTCACAGGGTGATCTGATCATAAATTCCTAACTGGGCAGGTCATGGTTTGTAGTCACGCCCCAGGCATGTAACTTCTTTAGTAAAAGGCTTATTTTCGCCTTAAGCAAGCCCTGTCCATTGTTTCTGTGCGTCTAGGTTAACATACCTTTGAAGTTAGCCATAACCACCCTCAGGAGGGCACATGATCTTAATTATCCTGAATCCAGTCCCCACCTTGCTTTTTCCCACCTTCCTGTAATTTGCTTTGTGTTCAATCCTTAGTTTCAAAGGCATAAAAGAAACTATCAAACTGTCATTCTCCAGAGCATTGAGCTCTTGCTTCTCCACAATTGTCAGTTTGGGCTCAAATAAACTCTTTTAAAATTTCTCTACAGGATATTTCTTATGTCGACACTGTCGATCCTCCAGATATTGTAGGCAACACTAATTCTAGTAATGGCAGAAAGCAAATTAGAATGGTGTTATGGGGATGGTGAATTGTGTCCCTCCCAAATACATGTTGATGTTATAACCCCTGGGACCATATGACCATATTTAGAAATAGGGCTTTTGAAGATATAAGCAGGTTAAGATGAGGTCATACTGGAGTAGGGTGGGCCCTCCTCCAATGTGACTGGTGTCCTAATAAGAGGAAAATTTAGATAGATGGCCATGTGAAGACAGAGGCAGAGACTTCCAGCTTCTACCAGAAGCTGGAAGACGCAGGAAGGATTCTCCCCTAGAGCCTTCAGAGAGAGCACAACCCTGCGGACACCTTTGAACTCAGGTCTCCAGGACTCCCGAGAATAAATTTCTGTTGTTTTATGTTACCCAGTCTGTGGTGCTTTGTCATGGCAGCCTTAGAAAACTAATACAGGTAGGGTAGAGTAGTGTGTATATGGGGGATGAAAGGGTTCCAACGTGAATTGATAGGAATATGTCAGATTAACTCATTGTAGGAATATGTCAGATTAACTCATTGTAGGACACCAGAAAGCTGTGTTGGATCACGGGGAGGAGGATGAGAATAAGGCAGTGAGGAAGAGGGAGGGGGTCACTGCTGTGGGACAGTAGGCTTCTAGGGGTTGAGGATATCTGGGACCAGACCAGGGGTGAGCTGAGAGCAGAGGTTCAGGTGGAAGGCACAGGCCTTAGAAGAGAAGCCTTCCCATTACCATTACCCAAGAAGTGACCTTGGGGACAGGCCACACTTCTGGGTTTTCCAAAGGCAGAGGCTCTCACTCTCTCACACTGAAGACTCCTTATTAGCCTTCAGCCATGAATCCACATTTTGGTTTTGTCTGCAAAATAAATTTGCCTATCAGAGATTCTGATTAGCAAGTGAAAGCAAATAATTATTTATTCCTTCACTTCAACATTCACTGTAAGCCAGGTTTGTGCTAATAGCTGGCGATAAAAATTGAACGAATTGCATTCTCTATTCTTAAGCAGCCTAAATGTAATTTAAATAATTCTAGTCAAAATTAAATCACTTGACATTTCAGTTAGCCTAGCAACCCTGCTGAGAAGGAGTGTATGAGTTACATCAGACTTTTTGAAACATTGAAAATAGCACTGGGGACCTTTTTAGTGTGGATAAGGCTGATTTCCTAATTCTGAAGGGTGAGCAGAGAGCAGCCTTTTGTTTTCCAACCCTGTGAGCCCTACACAAAGGTCATCAACTCTATAAAATATAAATAAAAGCAAGATTTAATGCCACTTCCTATAGATTATCAAACCCAGAGGCAATAATGAAACAAAACAAAGCAAAAAAAAAGATAACAGGGATTGATCGGGACTGGAGAAATTGGAACCGACCTAAACTGCTGGTGGGAATGTAGATGAGGTCCCTTCTTCAGGAGAGAAAGTTTGCTAGTTCCTCAAGAAGTTAAACACAGAGTTAATGGCCATTAAAAGGGTGAATTTAATATCTGTGAATTGTACCTCAATAATAATAATTTTAAAAGTCTCCCACCCATTTCTGAGATCTAGCCACACATTGCCTAGATCCAAAGACAATCACTTTTAATAAGTCTCTGGTGCATCCTTCCAAAGAAAAGCTGCATATGGATAGATCTTTAGAGACAGATAGATACATAGATATTCTTTTTTTGCACAGTTTTAAAATTTCATACAAAAGAATATTCTTCTGGACATTTCATATAAAGAATCATGAAACATGTGGCCTCCTATGTCTGGCTCTTTTTACTTAGCGTGTTTTCAAGCTCTTCCATGTTGTAGTATATATGAGAATTTCATTTCTTTTTAGGTCCACATAATATTCCAATGTATGGATATACCACATTTTGTTCATCCATTCATCAGTCGATGGACATTTGGAGTGTTTCCTCTCTTTGGCTATTATGAATAGTGCTGATATGAATATTTGTAAACAGGTTTTTATACAAATATGTTTTCAATTTTCTTGAGCCATGTAACTAGGAATGGACTTGCTGGGTCATATGATAACTCTATATTTAATATTTCCAAAGTGGTTGAATTATTTTACAACCCCACTGGCGATGTTTAAGGGTTCTAATTTTTCCACATTCTTGTCAAGACTTTTTATTGTCTTTCTTTTTTATTTTAATGGTTGTGAAGTGATATCTCTTTATGGTTTTGATTTGTATTTCCTAACCACTAATGATAGTGAGCATCTTTTCATATGTGTATTAGTTATTTGTATGTCTTCTTTGGAGAAATGTCTATATATATTCTGGAGACAAGTCTTTTATCAGATACATGGCTTGCAAATATTTTCTCCCATTCCATAATTGCTCTTACTTTTATTTATTTTATTTTATTTTTTATTTTTATTCTTTCTTAAAGTGCTCTTACTCTTAAATGCTAAGTTTGACTAAGTATAAATTCTGGTTTGCTAGTTATTTGCTCTTAGACATTTAAAGATATTATTCCTTTGACATCTAACTTACGTTATTTGCC
>NW_011888814.1:8351110-8352200 GCF_000151845.1 Pteropus vampyrus | reverse complement strand
GGCAGTTATTAATAGAAAATAAAGATTTGTGTCATTCATCACTTCTGGACAATTCTCAGCCACCATCTCTTAAAATATTGCCTCTCTTTATTCTGTTTTCTCCTTACAAAACACCAATTTGATGAATGTTAGTCCTACTCCTTCTGGTCATTATGTCTCTTAATTTTTCCTTCATATTTTTCATCTTTCTGTCTTTCTCTGCTGCATTGTGTGTCATTTTTTAGATTTTTTTGGTTCAATGATTCTGTCTTCTATTCTATTTAATCCAATGTTTAACTCGCTCTTTTAGTTTTTGATTATTATGGCTTTCATTTTTAGATGTTAAATTTGATTTGTCTTTCGAACTTTCACCTATTTTGATAGTATATCGTCATTTTCTCATGTTTTCAGTTTCTTCTCATGTTTCTTTAAACGTTTAAAAAATTCGTCTTTTTTACTCTGTATCTAATAATTCTATTACCTGAAGACTCTTCATGCAGCCGTCTATTGGATATGCTGATATTTGCTCACAAAGCCTCTTTGTTTTGTTTTGTTTGTATTTGAGCTTTACTCGGCCAAACTGTTTGTGTGGAATCCCCACGAAGCCCGAAGCCCGGGGTGAGGCGTAGCTCCTCCAGAAAAGCTTTGTGCAAAGCTTCTTCAAAGAACCACCAATCCATTCCTAATTTTTTTCTTTCATTCTTCCTTTTTTTTTAGCTTAAAAAACAAATTTATTCTCTTACAGTTCTGGAGGCCATAAGTCTGAAATCAGTATTACTAGGCTAAAACTAAGGTGTCTGGCCCAGCCAGGCCTCCCCTGGAGGCTCCAGAAAGAGCCTTTTCCAGCTTTTAGAGTTGCATTCCTTGCATTCCTCTGCTCAGAGCCCCTTCCTCCATCTTCAAATCTGCCTCTTTCTTTGTCGAGGTCATCATATCACCTTCTCTCTTCTACCTGCTACAAATCCATTCCTAATTTTTGTTAAAGTTTCCTCTTTGTTTTCTCAGACCATGTATAGTATACATTTTATTCTCAAATTCACCTGGAGTTCAGGATTGCAAATTCTCATTGGAAATTTTTTTTCAAGTCTAGAATGCAGGTAGACACTGACCC
>NW_011888814.1:8349339-8349636 GCF_000151845.1 Pteropus vampyrus | reverse complement strand
TTGTCTCGAACTTTTGGATAACATCACCTGCCTTAGGCCAGACCTGACTGACGTCCCGTGGCCACAACCGGATGCCACACTGTACACTGATGGAAGCAGCTTCGTCGCAGAGGGAGTCAGGTATGCTGGGGCGGCAGTAGTTACCAGAGGGACTGTCATCTGGCCTCAGGCCCTGAGCCACAGAACATCAGCTCAGCGAGCTGAACTCATCGCTATGACCCAAGCACTCCGATGGGGTAAGGAGAAGACAGTTAACATCTATACAGACAGCAGGTATGCCTTTGCTACTGCACATAT
>NW_011888814.1:8348757-8349289 GCF_000151845.1 Pteropus vampyrus | reverse complement strand
ATGGGGTAAGGAGAAGACAGTTAACATCTATACAGACAGCAGGTATGCCTTTGCTACTGCACATATTCATGGGGCACTCTACAAGGAGAGAGGATAACTCACCTCAGAGGGGAAGGAAATCAGGAACAGAAAAGAGATCCTAGCTCTCCTGGAAGCCATCTGGCTGCCTAAGAAAGTAGCTATCATACACCGTCCAGGTCACCAGAGAACTGAGTCTGAGGTGGCCCGGGGCAATGCCTTTGCCGATGGAATGGCAAAGGAAGCCGCCCGAAAACCAGTGGGGCCTATTGACATTCTTCCAGTTCTGCCCCCCCCAGGATGCTCTCAGACTCACCCGTCTACACCCCGGGGGGAACTTGAATTAAGCAGTAAGCTAAAGGGGGTAAAAGGACCCACTGGGTGGATCCACCTCCTAGATGTACGCGCCCTAGTACCCAGTGCCCTAGGTCGAGAACTAGTCTCACTAGCCCATCAGAGCACCCACCTAGGAGGGACAAAGTTAATTGAACTTTTGAAAAGAGACTATTATATC
>NW_011888814.1:8347584-8348707 GCF_000151845.1 Pteropus vampyrus | reverse complement strand
GTGCCCTAGGTCGAGAACTAGTCTCACTAGCCCATCAGAGCACCCACCTAGGAGGGACAAAGTTAATTGAACTTTTGAAAAGAGACTATTATATCCCAGGGCTACACAAAACTGCCAAAGAGGTAACAACAAGATGTCATATTTGCGCCCAAGTTAACCCTGGGCTTCCTGTTGAAGTACAAATTGGATCAAGACTCAGGGGCCAAGCCCCAGGAGAACATTGGGAATTAGACTTTACAGAAGTAAGCCCTGGAACTTTTGGATTTAAGTATCTACTCGTGTTCATCGACACCTACTCAGGATGGACTGAAGCCTTCGTAACTAAGAGAAACTGCTCAGGTAGTAGCTAAGAAATTAGTATCAGAAATAGTACTCCGATTTGGCTTGCCATTAGCACTGGGGCCCGACAATGGCCCGGCGTTCATCGCCAAAACAAGTCAAACCTTAGCCAAAATGTTAAGTATTAATTGGAAATTACACTGTATATATAGACCACAGAGTTCAGGCCAGGTAGAAAGAATGAACAGGACATTAAAAGAAACTTTAACCAAGTTTAAACTTGAAACTGGCGAGAACTGGGTGAGCCTCCTCCCCTTTGCCCTTTTTAGGGTGAGATGTACCCCTTACCTCCAAGGCCTCGCCCCATATGAAATCATGTTTGGGAGATCGCCGCCTCTTCTACCCAAGATAGGGGTAGAAGAGGCAACTGAAATTCACAATTTCTCACTACTTAAGTCCTTACAGGCACTGCACTTGGCAAGGAAGCAGATTCAGCACTTAATCTCCGCCACCCTGGAGAGCCCTGGACAGTCACTTAAACTTCATAGCCACTCCCCTGGTGACTGGATTTAGGTAAAGAAGACACAGCCAGCTGCCCTTGAGCCCCGCTGGGAAGGACTCTTTTCCTGTCATCCTCACCCCTCCCACCATGGTCAAGGTTGCTGGGAGACGTCATTGAATTCATCACACCCGCAGCAAGGCTGCTCAACCACCACCAGAGACTGAGAAATGATGCGTTCGCCCAACAGGAGACCCTCTCTCAAGATAAGACTCTCGCGGGTTTAATTATAATTTGATTAATTGCTATTAATGTAAGAGGGAATTCTCATCAACCTTAACTACT
>NW_011888814.1:8344041-8346724 GCF_000151845.1 Pteropus vampyrus | reverse complement strand
CCAACTTCCACTTCTGTAATCTGCTGGCTTGTTCAGGATATGGTCTTGAGCTTTATCAGCTGCCTGCTCTGAAAGCTCGGGGCTGATCTCCTCTAGCCCTGCGTGGTAGAGAGTCAGTCGCCGGCCGGCTAATAAAGGCTCATAATTAATCTCGATTGGCTCCGTGGGTCTCAGAATCGTTCGCGCCAGAACAGTATCTCTGATCGCTCACTTTGCCGATGGCAAGATTTCTCTTGACTCACACTTTTTCCAGAGCTTAGCCTTGAGGGCCTCAGCTCTGTGCCACCCTTTGGCTATCAGATTAGGCAACACCTACTGGACAAGCCACAGCTTCGGAGTCTGCTTACAACTCTGGTTTTCAGGCTTCTCTTTATCCTTTGCTTTGTATGTTTGGTTTGCACCTGTAGATTTCATTTTATTTTTTCCTTCAAGCTCTGGTCTACATTTAACCCATTTCCCATTTGCCCCCAGAATACTCACAGGTGGCGCTTGCAGCTGCAGTGTTTACATCGAGATGCCTCGTGGATTACAGTCTTAACCTTACCCCAAAAGTTTGCCACGAAATATCTCGCTTTTATTATTATTTTCTCATCACTCTAGTATATGGATATTCTTTGGAAACAAATTACATCATTCTATTTATAGCATTCTGTTTTTAGTAGCAGTTTTTCCATTTATAAAATACAGTAATTCTCAATCGCTGAAAATGTCAAATCCTAGAAACGTAGCATTCCTACGTGTGATATTAACATCTTTCTTGAACAGTTGTCTGCCGAAGATTCATTTGATGAATCCAATTTACATATACATATCTATTGCATTAGGATTAGAGCAAGCTCTGTTTAGAAATAACTCCAAGAACAGTTTTTTATTTTCACATTGAAAACCAGTCAGATTTGCTTCAGCCTTAAAGAGCGTGTTTATGTAAAATTAAATTAACACTGGCAGTAAGCAGTACTTCTTTTTTTCTAAATGGGAAATTGGTTAAAAGAATTTTTTTTGTTATGTTTTAGGTGTTTCCTGTGTGAAGATTGCTTCATTGTCTAGTTCTTGTAGTAAATAAAATAGAATTTCCTGGGGGGAAAAACGCACAGATAAACAAACATGTGATTCCCAGTGCTCACAGGCCCACTGAAGCTCTTCCTGAGTCTATGTGCTCTAGAAAATGAGCTGATCAGGTAATGGAATTCCTATTGTGATTAGATAGCAGATGTTTGACCTCCATATGTGACCTAGAACCTTGACCCAATCAGAATGCATCGCTCTCAAGAGGGTTCTGAGGACATGAAATCAGTGCTAAATCTTTCAAGTAGTTAGGAAGACAACTATTTGAGTAGAAATTTGGTCTTTCTGAGACCCTTAAATCAATCACTCTCCATCTAATTCTTCCATAATGTGGGGCTCTAAGGAAGTGCCTGGCACATAGTAAATGCTCAGTAAATATTTGCTGACCAAATGTTGAATGTATAACTGAGTCATTGTGTCTGTCACAAATCAACTCCTTGTTTTTCTGCGGTAAACTTGCCTTCCTGTTGATGTGACCAACCCTAAGGCCAGTGTTGGAGAAGGAGTTTGTTAAAACATTGATACAGAGAAACAAAGTGCATTGGGATGATACCCAACAGAGAGTCATATCACATTAATCAAAGAAATCTTATAGAGGGTATATTTGGGGTTGAATGATGGAAGAAAAAAGCAACTGCTCTAAAGCTTACATATGAATTATGAATAGAAATAGTTAACATTTATGGAACACTTATGAAGTATCATTACTGTTCTAAGCTCTCTCATATTTCAATTTATTCAGTCCTCCCAATGACCCTAGTCGTCGAGGAATTGAGGTACTATGAGGAACTGAGGTGCAGAGAAATTAAATAACTTTTTAATAAGCAATGAGATTGAAATTCAAACCCAGGCAGTACTGCAGATGAGTTAGTGTGCTAAGCTATGATGCCATAAGTGCCTCAGCCCATAAGGGCCTCAGCTGAGACACAGGTTCTTCAGCACAGAGCTGCACATCATTCCATGGATCATGTCCTATGAAACCGCTTAGCTCTTCCTCCTCTTAGTACTTGATATGATCTGTTCTCTCTCTCTCTCTCTTTTTTTAAGCGCCTACAGCACCTGGTCTTCCTAGGTGGTCTCCCATCCAATTACTAACCAGGCTCGACCCTGCTTAGCTTCCGAGATCAGACCATCCGGCATGTTCAGGGTGGCATGGCCATAGTCGATCTGTTCTCTTTTTATCTGGTGAACTCTCATCTTTTCAGACTCAGCTGAGATATTTTGGTGTCTCCAGAAACTGATTAGTTTGGACAATGGCAACAAGGACAAAGAAGAGAAGAATCTATGATTTTTTAAAAAAATCAACAGACTTTGATAATACGAAGGAACAAAGAGACATACATGTGGCCTCCTGGCCTTTGGCTCTTGGGGACCAAGATGAAACCTTGTAGCGGGGCTGGAGGAGGGTGTACATGGGAGAATTGACTAGGCTGGCCAAATTGTTTTAGGAAGTGCTCTTTGCATTCTGGTTCCTAGCTTGCCTTTAATCAGGACTGTTTTATCTGGAAGAGGAACAGAAGTGATTGGTGGGAAGAGGGCTGTTGTCTACTCAGTATGATTTGGGTGGCGACACAAAATCCGCCCCCTTCCTATGTATTTTCCTTTTTGTGTGAAATCT
>NW_011888814.1:8340525-8342646 GCF_000151845.1 Pteropus vampyrus | reverse complement strand
GTGTCTGCCTGCACTCCAGGGACCTGTGGCTACAGCAGGGAAATGAATGGGCAGGAATGAGGTGAAAGGTCCCTGTCCAGCAAAGCCTCTTCCTGAACCCATGAGGTCAGCAAACCTGGGCTAGGCAGGGAGGGCCAGAGTGACAGTGTCTTTCCCAAGAGCTGGGAAGGGCATAGGTCTTGCCTTGGTCACAAACTGATCAAGGACTGAGCAGTCAGCACTGAAGCCTTCAGTGGCTTCTCGGAAGCTGTCTCCTGGGGGACAAGTTCTATCCTGACTAATTTTGCTTATATATATTTTTAAAAGATGGTGAGGTTCGTGTTTCACAAAAGTGATGAGGTTCGTATTTTAGGTAACTGAGTCCCAGGGTGGGGGTGTGGGGTGGGGATGAGCACTGGGCCTGGCCTGGGCCTTCATACCAGAAGCCACCACATGGATATTAGAGAGCAAGCATGTTGAGACCCGTGGTCATCTTAACAACACCCACCCCAACCTCCTGTCTTGCACAAACTGGGAGTTTCTAAGGTTTAAAGAGAACAAGCAAAATCGTCCCAGAATTCTAGTGTCCAACCCCCAGCCATAAAGTGAATATCATCTTTGCCACCTTCTCTATGCTTAAGTTTCTGGTGGGAGAAACAAGATGTGTCCCAGTCTTTCAAACTCAGGTCATTGTAAGAACACCCAGACCAAACCTGTAGGGAATTTTTGTAAAAACTTATTTGATCCAAACAGAGGATAGATCTGGCAGCAAGATCTCAACAGACTGAGAAAAATGCTTCCAAGAAATGACAGTTTGCAGCCTCTTTTATGCATTTGGCATTAAAGAGGGAAGTAAGGAAGATTACATGAAGATGGGAGAAAGCAGGGTAGGGATTGGATTATGGGATAGTTAAGATAATGTGCTCTCTTGAGGGTGGTCTTGCCTTAGAAAGGGTCTGAAAGTGGGAGTTTCAAAGGTGTGTTAACCTAGATGCCCAGCAACAATGGACAGGGCTGCTTGAGGCAAAAATAAAGCTTTTACTAAAGAAGTTAAAGGCCTGGGGCGTGACTACCCACCCTGACCTGCCCAGTTAGGAATTTATGATCATATCACCCTGTAAAGTGACTTTCCATAGAACCTCTTTTTTTATCCACACTCAGAATGAGTGCAGTGCCACTTTGCTATGTCATTTCACTTTTGACCCACTGCCCCTGGAGGCTGAGGGGTTAATACAAGCCTCACCTAAGACCAGAACTTTCTCATTAAGCTACTGGAATGTAAAGCATGTCCACACTTGACAACCAAGAGTCAAACCAGGCCTGCCATCTAGGTATAGGGTAGCCTGAGATCACAAGAGTCTTTAGAAGGTAGTGTCTGGTAGCAAGATAGGGAAGATCAGTGTGGGCAGGTGTACACACACACACCAGCAGCAGCAGCAGCAGCAAAGAATCTTTACACGTGCTAGGTGTTCAGTAAAGACTTGTTAAATAAAAATATTTGGCTAGGTTCTGGACTCAAAAAGAGTCAAAAGCAGTCATAAGCAAGCCCCAACCCTTTGCACAATTGTGAGATACACTTAATTCTCATACATTTTGCTTTTCCATCCCTGGACCTTTTCCTATGCTGTCTTGTTTTCTCTACCTGGAATGCTCTTCACCTTCACGTGGCTAACTCCTTTTTATCCTTTACATTTCGGTCTAGGTTTCACTTCCAGGAAGTCTTTGCAGACCCTCTGAGCCTGTATTCTGTTCCCCCCTATGTGTTCCCATAATGCCTATACTTCCTTCCTTCATTAGCATATATCACATGGGATTTGTAATTGTCTGTTTCCTAATCTGTGTCTTTCATTAGATCATGACTCTTGAGGGCAGTGACTGCATTTTGCTTGTGTTCATGCCTTTGTGCCTAGCACATTGTAGATGTTCACTAGATATTTATGAGATGAGTATGCTAAGGACACTGTTTCCTCTTCCACTTCCTCTCCAGAAGCTGACCTTGAGTTCAGCCACCTGCTAAGTGAGACATAGATTTACTTCTTGCAGAGAGAGGTCTTTTTTTACAAAAGCTTTCAAGCTCAAAGAAATCATATCTAGAGGTGAAAGCTCAGGCACCTAGACAGGTGTAGGGTCTTCCTCCTGCAG
>NW_011888814.1:8323795-8340475 GCF_000151845.1 Pteropus vampyrus | reverse complement strand
TCTGAAAGTGGGAGTTTCAAAGGTGTGTTAACCTAGATGCCCAGCAACAATGGACAGGGCTGCTTGAGGCAAAAATAAAGCTTTTACTAAAGAAGTTAAAGGCCTGGGGCGTGACTACCCACCCTGACCTGCCCAGTTAGGAATTTATGATCATATCACCCTGTAAAGTGACTTTCCATAGAACCTCTTTTTTTATCCACACTCAGAATGAGTGCAGTGCCACTTTGCTATGTCATTTCACTTTTGACCCACTGCCCCTGGAGGCTGAGGGGTTAATACAAGCCTCACCTAAGACCAGAACTTTCTCATTAAGCTACTGGAATGTAAAGCATGTCCACACTTGACAACCAAGAGTCAAACCAGGCCTGCCATCTAGGTATAGGGTAGCCTGAGATCACAAGAGTCTTTAGAAGGTAGTGTCTGGTAGCAAGATAGGGAAGATCAGTGTGGGCAGGTGTACACACACACACCAGCAGCAGCAGCAGCAGCAAAGAATCTTTACACGTGCTAGGTGTTCAGTAAAGACTTGTTAAATAAAAATATTTGGCTAGGTTCTGGACTCAAAAAGAGTCAAAAGCAGTCATAAGCAAGCCCCAACCCTTTGCACAATTGTGAGATACACTTAATTCTCATACATTTTGCTTTTCCATCCCTGGACCTTTTCCTATGCTGTCTTGTTTTCTCTACCTGGAATGCTCTTCACCTTCACGTGGCTAACTCCTTTTTATCCTTTACATTTCGGTCTAGGTTTCACTTCCAGGAAGTCTTTGCAGACCCTCTGAGCCTGTATTCTGTTCCCCCCTATGTGTTCCCATAATGCCTATACTTCCTTCCTTCATTAGCATATATCACATGGGATTTGTAATTGTCTGTTTCCTAATCTGTGTCTTTCATTAGATCATGACTCTTGAGGGCAGTGACTGCATTTTGCTTGTGTTCATGCCTTTGTGCCTAGCACATTGTAGATGTTCACTAGATATTTATGAGATGAGTATGCTAAGGACACTGTTTCCTCTTCCACTTCCTCTCCAGAAGCTGACCTTGAGTTCAGCCACCTGCTAAGTGAGACATAGATTTACTTCTTGCAGAGAGAGGTCTTTTTTTACAAAAGCTTTCAAGCTCAAAGAAATCATATCTAGAGGTGAAAGCTCAGGCACCTAGACAGGTGTAGGGTCTTCCTCCTGCAGATAACTCCTGGGGGAGGGGTCATGTTCTGGGGCTGATCCTGCTAAGAACCATCGGCGGGAGTTTGTGCATGTGTTGGGATAAAATGGAGGACATTCTTAGGTCTTGAACATCCCTTTCGTCCAGTAGGATTACATATGGTGATATAACGAGCAACTGGAAAGGGAAAAATGGGCTGTGGGACTATTGCATCCGCACAATACTATGGGGATGGCAGAGGATCTCTCAATAGCAGGAGAATTCAAAAACTTATTTTATTTGCTTCATTGACCTGTTTTTTTTTTTTCTTTTGTGTTGATTTAATCATCCGAGGTGCTGTAATTATAGGTATGTATGTTTGTATGTAGATATAGATGATGTGCTTGAGGTTAAAGATTGGGCATAGAGAGATGGTTAGATTGTGTTTGTGTGCGTGCATGTGTGTGTTTCACACTCCTTGGACACTGGTATGTCCCTATGCCTTTAGGTCTGTCATGGAAGTGAGGAGGGAACACAGGGAAAGAACAAACAGTTATTGAGTACCTGTTCTATACCAGAAACTTTAGGATTTTTATCTTGTGTAATCCTCACAACAACTCTGTAGTATAGAGTTTGCTATCCCCATTTTACAGATAAAGAAACTGAGACTCAAAGATGTTATATAACATGCCCAAGGACGTTGTAATAATTTGTGGTCCTGATAGTGATATTCGGTTTATGTCTGCTCTATGGATTCCAGGTTAACCCCTAACTCAATGATTAGTGTTTGGCATCTAGGACAAGAAACAGAAGAAAAGCACTGATTGAGCCCGGTTAAGAGCATGGTTGAAGTGTTCAGACTCTGGGGTCAGACTGATCAAATCCTGCCTCTGCCCCTTTACTGTGTGACCTTGCCATCAGGGTAGTGCACTTAGGGCATCAGTGCCTTTTTTTTTTCTTTCAAAAATGCTATAAACTTCCCTTTATTAAGTAGCCATGTTGAAACAACTTAACAAATATTTATGTCCTATAAACATAGCCATTTGAAAAACAATACACAAAAATTGAAATAAAAAATGTTTTAATTCAATTAAAGTTACCACAATTAACTTACCGCAATTACTAATGGCATATCTGTGACTGTTGGGCATTGCTTTACTTTTGTAACACTGGAATCACTCATTT
Source organism: Pteropus vampyrus (assembly GCF_000151845.1). NCBI lineage: Eukaryota > Metazoa > Chordata > Mammalia > Chiroptera > Pteropodidae > Pteropus > Pteropus vampyrus. Next base: position 8,338,147 of record NW_011888814.1, on the reverse strand, counting down.
CCTGTTCCACATTGACCTCACAGTTTGAAGAATTCCAGTTTTGCCAAGATATGACATTATTGACGGGACTGTAGTGCCATCTACTGTAGAAATGGTAAACTGCTTTAAGCTAGTAGTTCATAGATGTCTAATATTGCCGTTTCCCTGAAAATTTTCAACTATTCTATGGAGCTCCACTGTGGCGACTTGGAGAATCTTGGCATAGTTTGGGGATTGTGGTACTATATGGGCAATAATCTTTCTTGTGCCTTTGTTTCCTCATCTGCAACATGTGGATAATAATACCTAGCTGATGGGATTGCAATGGGGTTTAAATGAGGTGTTTAGAAAGCACCAGCACTATGGCACTTGACGTTCTACATTAGAATCACCAGGAAGCATTAATAAAAGCACGGATACCTAAAGCCCTACTCACAGATTCTGATGTAAGTGGTCAGGATGGGGCTTAGGCATGGGAGTTACTTTTTTATGTATCCCAGGAGGTTTTAATGTACAGCTAGGGCTAAGAATCACTGACTTAACACATAATAAATAGGCTATTTTTAAAGTAAAAGCAATATTTTTATTATTGTTAGGCAAAAAGAACACAAACCTAGGTGTCCAAAGACCTGGATTCTAGAACTTTTTTCCCATTTACTGGCTGTGTGATTTTGGACAAACATTTGCTGTCTCTTAACCTGTATTCTTCAATGTAAAGTGAAAATAATAACTTGTGCCGTCTTAATTCACAGGGTTACCATGACGTGTGAAATGATGTGCGTGAAACTGCCCGTTACGCTGTATACCAATGTAATGCATTGTTGGAAAGTAGAAGATGTAATCTTTTTCTTCAGAGTAACTAAACCCAGAACACTTGAGGGTCACCGCCCTCAGCTGGTCTACAGAGAGACCCTCAGACTCACAGCTGAGAAGGTGGAAAGAGATGGCCGGAGTTCTTCTAGGAGGACTCCATCTCAGCTGTGGCCAACAACCAGCGTATTTATGGAGTCATGCAGTACTGGAAAATCCCAGACGGGGGCAGTCTTGTATCAGCCCCAGACATGGGTTTGGGTATAACCGACCAACCGCCCAAGCCAATGTTTTGAAAAAGTTTGTGATGTTTATAGATTTTACTTATTTTTATTAGCCAAATGAACTATAATACCTAAAGTAATTACAAGTTCAAGAATTAGAACCAGAACAACAATGTGAAAACTGTAAGAGAAATGAAAGCTAATTTGTACTTGCTTGAGGCTCTTTGGCAGATCTTAGCAAAAAGTTTTTCTAGATTTCTTTTTAATCACTATTTGGACTTTTGATGATTACATCTATACACATACTGGGGTTATATTCCAACCATGCAAATTAGGTGTGCATATGTAATAACAATAATAGTGCACTAATTTTAACTAATTAACAATAACGCTTTATCTTTTCACTTCAAACATAGCCCAAGGTCAAGGGAAATCAAGTCCCAGACTCCTAGAACTACCTCTCTGCAGATTTTGTATGAAAATGCACAGGGCTTCTATTTAGCTCTAAGTATTGTGATAATAGCTACAATTTATTAAGCAACTACTATGTGCCAGATGCTTTATTTACAAACTGCTATTCCTCATAGCACATTAACAGAGGTCATAATTATCCTCATTTTTCAGGTGAAGAAACAACTCAGAGAATTTCTGCCTATGGTCACACGGATGGTAGAGGGAGAACCAAAGGCTCCAGCCAGGCCTTCTGTCTGCCAAGCTTACAGTAATTTGCTACACTACTCAGCTGTCCTAGTCTCAAGAATTTGGCTTGAAGACTCTCTGAGGTCTAGTCCAAGGCCTCAGGCAGGACTGTGGAGAGGAGGCGCCTTGTCCCACAGCTCCCTGCTCTGTCCCACAGGAGTCACCCCATAGCTTTATGACCCTGAGGCTCAAGGGATACCTGGCAACTTCTCCCAAAATGAAGGGCCTTGCTCATTGTCACAAATCAAAGGGAACTAGGGAATGGCTGGAATAACGATATGGACCCAAGGAATGTCATAAGGGGCAGAAGATTGAATTTTCTGTCCATCGTGGGACCTTAATGGAAACTACGTTTATAAGTAGTATGGGCTCTACCTGAATCCAAAAAAAAAAAAAAAAAAAAGGAGGGTCTGTCTGTGTCGTTGCAGGGCTTCTGCACCCAGCCAAGATTTTTCGTAGCTACCGTGAAGAGGGTGTTGAAAATTCTGGATGAGACTAATCTTTAGAATAACGCAATGTTTTATATGAATCCCTTTTCACTAGTGTTGCCCTGTACGTTCTCAATAATCAAGAATTATCCATAATACATATGGCAGATATTAAAGCTGTTCATCAAATTTCTCCTCCTCTCTGCCTTGCAGCCCGTTTAAGATTGCACTGCCTGGTTCCGGGTCGCTGGCGATTGGGTGTGGCTATAGACTGGTTATGGCCAATGATATGTAAGTGGAAATGATAGTATCACTTCCAGGCTGGAGTATTTAATTACCTTCATGAGCCCTTCCCAGCCCTTTGCCACAGCAAGTGGTCATCCTCCAGCTAATGGCTGCTCCATCAGCCTGAGTTTGGAGTGAGGGGAACTTGAAGCAGGGAACCCACGCAGGATAAATGAGAAAGAAACCTTTGTTATTTGAAGTCACTGGGAATTTGGTTTTGTTGTTGTTCTTTCTGCGACTTAACATGGACTATTCTGACTACGAGTGAGTGTTTACCAGCTACCCACCTCTGTGCCCTGAGTCAAGGTGGAGTAAATTGTTTAAGGAGCAGTCCATGTAAAAAAAAAAAAAAAGAATGAATTTTGGAGACAGTTTACAATTAAATATTAGTTCTGCCACTCACTATATGTGTGATTTTAAACAAATTTTAAAACTCTTTTCTCGTCAGAATGGTAAAAACATAAACAGACCAACAATATGGATGACTCTCCAATGTATAATGCATAAAGGCTGCATATTGTATGATTCACTTATAGAACACGCTGGAAAAGGCAAAATGATACGAGCAGAAAGCATTAGGGGCTGCCGGGGACTGGGGTGGAGGGTAGAGGTGGGGAGCAGTCAGCTACAATGGGGCAGCATGAAGTAATGGGAACTGTCTGATGCCTCTATTGTGTTGGTGGTTACATAACTCTATGCATTGTCCAAACTCAGAACCACATAGCAAAGTGAATTTTACTGTATGTAAATAAAAATTTTAAAGTGAATTAAAAGCCAGACATAAAAGGCCACATTTTGTTTGATTCCCTTTATGTAAAAAGTCCAGAGTAGGCAAATCTATAGAGACAGAAAGTAGATTAGTGTTTGCCAGGGGCTAGCGGGAGGAAAGAATGGGGAGTGACTGCTAATGGGTGTGGGGTTTCTTTCTGGGGGTGAAGAAAATGTTCCAAATTAGTGGTGATGGTTGTATAACCTTGTGACTATACTAAAAACCACTGAACCATATACTCGAAAATGGTGAGTTTTACGATATGTGAATTATATCTCAATTTTTAAAAGTAAATGAAAAATAGCCTTTGTCTGCCAGTTTTCCCATGAGATCATACCTGGCCTAAGGTCATCAGGCCCACATCTGCCCCTTGTTCAAGGGGGTAGAGATGTTTCCTCCCCTGCCTCAACCCAGGATGCCCTTTCTGGTACTTTGGTGCCTTAGCCCTCCGAGCGGGGCTACAGATGCAGGTGGTGCTGTGGATACAGCTTCAGCCCGCAGGTAACCAGGTGAGGCTAGAGGCCTGCACAGGGCCTCAGGAACCAGCCAAGAGGCCCAAGTCTCCAGCAGGAAACCCTGGGCAGCCCTCACACCCACCCCAAGGACTGAGCTGGAGTCTGAGCTGGAGTACTTGGAGGCTGGGGGTGGAAATAGGAGAACTGGTCATTTCTCTTCCAGTGTCCCCTCAGGCGTATAACAGAGGAGTGAGTGGGTGGGACAGGAGGGAGATACAGCCTGTAGGAACCTCAGAGCAGGGTGGGAAGGGATGCTCCCAGAAGTGCCCTAGGGAGGATTAGGCATTTGGGAGGCAACGCCTGGGGACAGAGGGCAGCTTTGAGGGAGAGGTGGGCATGGGACTACCGCTCCTGTGACTGCCCTCTCGCACTCCCTCACCTCAACACCCAGGCCTTCTTTTTAAGGTGGAGGCCCCTGTTTGCCTCTCTCTCCTCTGCCCTGTCCTCTTGCCCGCTCTGACCTTAGGCAGGACAAGGCCGGGGCATAGGCAGGCAGGGAGTGGGGGTGGGTCTCTTTCCAAACTTGGGAAGCCTCATGGCACCCTGGGGACTGAAAAGCACCACAGCGGCCACTCCCCAGGCCAGGCAGTGCCGTGACTGGGGTGGGGGTCCACCCTGGCGCCCTGGGCCCACGCTGGCAGCACCAGTGCCCTGCATCCCTCTGCCTCAAGCCCTGGGCCAGAGGCAAGAGTGGGTTGGGGTGAAGGCCAGGACTTGTTGTGGCTGTGATAATGTCAGGGCCTCCCAGGCAAGAGAAAACTGTGGTTTGCACATTGCTTACATTTTTCTTATGATGCCAGGCTGGAAAATGGTTGGAAATAAAAGCTAGGGAGCATGGGCTGACTCTCCTCAAAGACAGTGGCACTGAGGGTGAAGGGAAGGACATCTCAGAGCGGAAGATGCTGTGGGCATGGGTACAAGGAGGTGCTGTGGTCTTGGCACAGGTTTTCCAGATAGGCGACTCCCACCTACCATGGCTCCACTCCACCCGCACCCCTACACCAACTCTCAACAACCCCAGCCTCATCCTCACCAGAGATACAAAAGCATGCAATAGCTGAGTGACTTGTGGCAAAGCCATCAGACCTTTTAAGCCCTGGAGGCCAGGACTGGGACAAGGAGGGGTGATGGAGAGGAGTCTTGGGGCTGTCCCCTGGTCCCACTTCCTCCCATTGACCATTGCTTGCACATGAGTGGCTGGCAGAGATAGGAGTGAGACCCAGGTTGAGTCTCCTCCTCCTGCAGGACCTCTAATCTCTCATCTCCGAGGCTGCTCCTTCTCACCTGCTCTCACCCACCTCCCCAATGTCTGGGGCACAGGTAGACGAGTCTTTGCCTCAGGGGAGCCTGCGGACAGCCCCTGGCGAACCACTGGGTGCTTTTTCCAAACCCCAGGGCCTGTATCACCTCCTCTGGCATAAAACCCTGCCTCACTCTTTCTTTCTGCTGCTCTTCGTTTTCCTTTCTGACCCTGTTCCTGAATGCTTTGCTCCACATTCCTTCTTCCCTAAAGGTAGCCTAGAAAGAGAGGAGAGACACCAGCCAGCGGGAACAGACTCAGGCAGTGGGATCGCCTGTCAGTCCCTGGGACCTTGGCTCCTCCCTCCTCAGATGCGCACCAGCCTGTGCCCTCAGAATGTCTGAGTGGGGAACTCCTGGTTCTCTCTTTCCTTCTGCCAGATGAGATTTTCTCCCCATTTCACCTGCTCTGGCAACACTGAAAATCCATCTGTCTCAGCCTTCTTCCCCGACTCTTGTGGCTTCTTTGCTCCCGGTGCACCAAAAGCCATTTCTATAGACCAGCGGCTTCTCTTCCTCCTGCTAGTCTGTTGACTGATGCTCCATATCAACTGTGCATCTGTGCTCTCAGAACAGAATTCCTTTTTCTACCCAGCCTCTCTCCACTTCTTGCTTGAGAAGTGTGTGTGCGTGTGTGCGTGTGTGTTTAGATTTCTGCAGTGTCTTTTCAAATCAAGAGATAGCGATGTTCCAGAGTAGAGCAGCTGGATTCAGGGCAGAGGAAGCTTTTGTTTGGGTAGTGCCCCTAATGGTCTCATTTGACTCCTGGTGCTAGATATCAGGACAAGGTGGGGCCCTGGCTCAAGTGAAGTTGACTGCAGTGGGGAAAGCCCAGGCCCTGGGCATCAGTTGGCTGGCTCCTGGCCCCAGCTCAGGGACCATGACAGACGCCTCTCTCAAGCTTTCTGTCCTTTGGTTTCCTCATCTGTTACGTGGAGATTCCTGCCTGACCCAACCCGCAGACTGTGGGCTGGAGATGATGCTCCATCCGGATGGCCTGCTCACTGTCCCAGCAACCTCCAGCTCAGCACTGCAACTCAGCACTGTTTCTCATGCAATATTCCCTCCTCTGAACGTCCCCTCCAGGGCCTCTTCCTTCCTAAATCCTAACTCCTTCAAAGATCCAGTCTATCCTTTCTCCTCTGTGAAACCTGATTACTCCGGCTGATGGTGTTTGATCTCTTCTTTCAACTTCTGTAACTCTCGGAGTCGGCATTCCCCAATTGCACATAATTGCTTTAAATCAGGGGTTCTCAACCTCAGCACTACTGACATTTTGAGCTGGATAATTCTTTGTTGTGGGGGGTTATCTTGTGCATTTTAGAATGCCTGGCAGCATTCCTGGCCTCTACCTACTAGATGCCCTCCAATTGTGACAATCAAAAATGCCTTCAGACATCGCCAAATGTACCTCAGGGTGCACACTTGCCCCAGTTGAGAGCCATGACCTTATATTATTATTTGGCTTTTTAACATTTTATTTTCCTGGCTAGATTCTTTGTATGCCTGAATATGTCTGGAACACTGTTGTATATGTTAAGCGCTCCATAATTATTGGTTGAAAGAATTAACACATGCTTTTCAAATGTTAAAAGTACAAGTAGAAGTTATTAGTATAGCTACCTTAGTATGTTACACTTTCACAGGATGGAAATATTCATATCTGCTCCTGAAAGGTCAGTCTCTTCTCTTCCCACAATCAGATCTTAGGCACAACTGTTAGCAAGGAATTTTGCTCTATCTACTGCAGAGGTTTTGTTACAATAAATGGGACCCACGACAAAAATATTTCTAAGCTAAACTCCACGTATTTCAAGGGATACTTATTCAGATCTAAATCTGAGTCACAAAATAACCTGAACCATCATTTGACATTCACTGCAATGGGCTACACATTGTATTAGATTCTCTGCTGATGGTGTCAGCTTCTGTATGAGGGAAGTGAAGATGTGAGTTATTAGAACGATATTTGAAGGCTCGGGTGTTGGGATAAACAGGCCCAGGGTCTTGCCCAGGGTCTTACCCAGGCTCTATCAATCATCACTCTCTGACTGTGGACAAGGTGCTTGACTCTCCAGAGCCTCAGTTTCCTTACCTGAGACATAGGCATAAATAATGAAAAGTAGTGTGGATTCATGAGAAAAATATGCTAAATGCCTATCCTAGCATCAGACATACATACTCAATTAATGTTGGTCTTCTCCCTACCATTAGTTCTGGTCTAATGTTATGGTTATCCTTGCTTTTCTCGCCCTCCTACATTGTAACTCAAGACCAAGAACTGTGTCTAATTACTCTTGGCACCCCTCTAACACCTAAGCACAGTGCTTTGCCCATAGTAGGTTCTTCATAATTTTGGTGAATTGTCTATGCACCCGACTTCAGGAAGTCTGCAAGATGAAGGAGTGCAGACAGACTAGCACCTGGACTCGCCTCCGCCAGCTCAATCTTAGAGACCCACGTTAATTGCTTTCTAATGCTGTAAGTGTATTTGAGTCATATACTTTGTTTCAAGCTGGAAAGAACTTTCTGCAAGATCTAATCCAATACTCCCATTTCTCAGAATGAGGAAACAGGCCCAGGGAGGATACATACATCTTCAGTGCAGGAAAAAAAAAAAAAACGAAACGAAACGGAAACAGTCCATTGTCCTGAAGCCTTTAGGAAGATTAAGTAATATTGCTTTAGTTCCGATTTTTTAAAATAGTTCCTCTAGGTCAGGGTTTCTCAATCTGAGCACTATTGACACTTGGGACTGGATAACTCTGTGTTGTGAAGGGCTGTCCTGTGCACTGTAGGACACTTAGTGCCATATCTGGCCTCTACTCACTGAGTACCCAGTCATGACAATCAAAAATGTCCCTAGACATTGCCAAATGTCCTGATGAGAAGCACTGGCTTAGATAGGACTATAGGTAAAATCTTTTTATACAAACGGCTGAGGCCCTCAGGTTATCCTACTGAAATGTAATAGTTTTAATGAATAGTTTACTAGCAAATCTCATTTGTAGTCGACAAGCTCTGGAAAAAAGACAGAACCACTCTGTAGTGAACACCTGGTCTCAATCAGGACTCAGACCCACTCAGTATGTGTCATTTATTTATTATTCTGCCTACTTCCAGGGGCCTTTGAAGTGGACTTCTTTCTTTCTCAGCCGTGTTCTGTGTGTTGCCCAGGAGTCTGGGCTGTGTGGAGGGGTGTCCGCCTCTGTCAGAGCCTTCCTCATATTGTATTCCGAGTGCCTGTTTGTCTCTCTGCCCTTTAAGGCCCACAACAGCAGAAACAATGGCCATCTTGTTCACCGTTGTACTCCCAGCATCTAGTTGGCACGTGGGAAGTGCCCAATAAACATTTGTTGAATGAATACGTAATAGATATGATAACATATTGCATTAGCTGTGGGTCAAAAGTGCAGAATTTAACTACAGCTTACTTAGTAATCATTGCTTCTGTTTAGTAAGGGCCTACTACAAGCCAGGAACTTTACGTGTTATCTCGCTAATGGCAAAGCAATCTTATAAGATATTAACTCCACTTGAAAAGTGAGGAAACAGACTCAGAGAGAGTTGGTGACTTAGGTGATTATACGGCGTGAATCCCAGATTGGGACCTAGGCTAGTCCCAGATTGCTAGTCCTAGTCCTCTTCAATATATCCTAGACCTCTCCTGTTTAGTCAAAAACCTGAATGTTGCTCTTTTTGTGTATGGAATGATTGGTTCATGAATAGGGACCAGAAAAGATGATTTTACCATTGTGTACGATTTAGATCTGTCCACCTTTGCTTCTTCGAAAGATCTGCAGGGACATGGAAATAATCTTGTTATACAAAATTATCTTAGTCCAATAGGGCTGCTGAAACAAAAATATCATAGACTGGGTGGCTTAAACAACCAACATTTCCTTCTCACATTTCTGCAGGCTAGGTAGTCAGTCAAAGATCACGCACTGGCAGATGCAATGTCTGGTTGGAGCTCACGTCTTGGTTCATAGATGCTGTGTCCTTGACAGAAAGGGAAAGGGAGCTGTCTGAGGTCTCTTTTATAAGGGCACTAATTCCATTCATGAGGGCTTTATTCTCATGACCCAAGCACCTCCCAAAGGTCCCAGCTCCAAACACCATCACACTAGGGATTAGGTTTTAACATATGAATTGTGAAGGAACACAAACATTCAGTCTATAGCAAAAATCCTATTTAGAATGGCATTAAGCAGTGAGAAGATTTCCCATATGGCCCAGAGTCAGAGAAACTGTTTTAATTCTGAATCTGGGGAGTGAGTGTGTACATGTATAGGAAAAGGTCCTAGGCAGGACTAAATTTAAGATCTTACCATTACATAAATTCAATTTCCTTTGTGAAATAGTTGCTGAAAAGTCTGACCCATAACTCCTTACAATGCGCCCCTACCCCCCAATCATTCAGTGTTTACCATTTGCTCCCTCAGATTGTCAGATTTTAAGTATATGGTATAACTTTATTTTTCCATTCGGTCTCCTCAAAGAAATTGCCTGAGGACAAGGATTCGGTTTTGGTTTTTTTTTCCCCCATCTTTGCTAGGTGGTCAATCACTAGTGGACGACGATTAACAACGATGAAATAGGAAAAGGTGCGCTTTCTAGTCAGTAAATGAACAAGTCAGCAGCAGTGCGCTCAGCGCAACTCCCTGGATGTGCGGACTCCAAACACTTTTCCTCAAGGAGCCTGCAGTCTTATCTCTTCCTTTCTTAGGAAGTGACAGGTAAGAGCCAAGGAAAATCTATTTTCCTCCGGTCTAATGGAGTCTGTTGAAGAGGCAAAGGGGGCAGTAGGCAAAGGGAGTTGGTAATCCGCGCCTATCTTGCCCTGGCGAGCGAGGGAGGCCTGCGGCTGGCCGGTAGGAGGCGCTCCAAAGGACCATTCATAAAAGGCAGAGGGATGGACACAAGACGCGAAGAAAACTCCGGCCTCTGGAGATATTTTTTGTGCTCCTTTCCTCTTCTGGTTTTCCTCAGAAAGGGCCAGGAGAACCTGGAAGGTCTGGAAATCGGGGAGAGATCAGGGGTCGCTTCGCTGATCTCGGATGGGAGAAACAGCCTGGTCTGCAAGCAGCGTGGAGAGGCCAGGAGAAGCGCCGCGCCAGGGCGGAGCCCAGAGGAATCCGGATCCTCCCTCCCCCGAACTGCCCCGCCCCCGGCACTCAGGCCCCGCCCCTCTCGGCGGCCCCGCCCCCTCCTCGGGAAGCGACTAGTCGCTCATTCCCCAGCCGGGGCCGGGGAGCCTCCAGGCGGAGAGGCTCCCGCCTACCCAGAGCCCCGGCCTCCGCATGGAGGGGCCGCTCACTCTGCCGCACGGGTCGGGGCCGCTCCCGCCGCTGCTGCAGGGAGGCGGAGCCGCCGCTGTTCCAGAGCCCGGAGCCCGGCAACACCCGGGACACGAGACGGCGGCGCAGCGGTACAACGCCCGCCTGCTGCAGGCCGGCTACGAGCCCGAGAGGTGACGCCCAAGGCAGAGCGCGCGGGGCGCATCCGGGGCGGGCGCGGCAGCTCGGGGAACCCCGCGGCGCTGCGGGGGAGGGGAGGGGAGGGGCAGGCCCCACCACCCTAGCCTTCTTACCGCCTCAACCTCTAACTTCCTGAAACCCGGCTCAGATGCCGCGCACCCAAGCTTTGGTTAGGGCATGCAGGCGAGCACTGTGCAAAGGGTTTGGTGCTGCGTTGCACCGGGTAGCCTGTCGGAAAAACGTTCCCTAAAACCTTAGCCCAGGATCTGACCTCAGCTACACACCCAACGACACTTGGCTCAAGTGGCTGCAACTACAGGGTTTCAAACAGTGCTTGTTGGAGCCCCTATCCATCTTTGCTTACTACTCTTCAGTTGTTTCCTTCTGTTTTAAGAGTCTTACTGGCAGGTGTAGGTGTCATGACGGTTTGCCTTCTCAAGAGTTTGGTGAGGACAGTGTCCCCTCATTATTCACTAAGGTCTGATGAGGCTATCAGCGCAGCTCTCCTTAGAGTCTCTCCTGAGGTTCAGGACTCCCTCCTATCCTTAGTCTGCTGGGGTAGGCAGGGTCACTAGAGGAAGAGTGGGGAGGGCGTTGAACTGGGCCCCCTGGGGACTGGCTGAATACGAGACAGGGGCTAATCTCTGGATTGTATAGCAGCTTGAAATGCAATCCCACTGTCCTTCTGGTCCAGAGGATTTGGACTTCTTTCTCATCCCCATCTGTTGGTGCTCAGCAGCTTGGGGAGGTGACCTGGAAGCTGGGTTTGGGGGGTGGTCTAAGGGAATTAGCCCTGCAGCTCTACCTGTGGGCAAGGGGTGGGGGCGGGGAGATGAAGGCTTATGTAAGAACTTTTAATGGCTTAAGGGGCTGCAAGGTGAGGTCTGGCCCCTCCTGCCCCTGCAGTCTGCCTCTAGAATTCACTCAGGTTCAGGCACCCCTGTCCTTCCTCTCATCCTAGAAATCTAGCTACTGGGGCTAGGGTCCGGGGCGATAGGGAGAGGCCACAGGAGGTGAGGGAGTGGGCTAGGGCACTTGAAGCTTGATGGAGGCAGTGTCTTGCTAGAGCAGGTATTGCAAAAGTATCATTTCAGAGCTCAGACCTGACCACACAGGAGCATCCATCTTCCCCAAATTGTACCTCTGTACCTAGGGGCCATCCTCATGCCCCACCAGGCTCAAGAGCCTGTGTAAAATCTGAGCCCCAGGCTGGTGGTGTAATGAGATTCAAAACCAACTGGCTAGACCTCCATCTGCCATCACTGGCATAAAGCAGCGGGGAGAGGACAAGGTTTTAATGAGAAGTCCTAGGGTTAAGGCCAGAATTATTCCTCTTTGCCTTGAACTTGAGCAAGCCATATCCCCTCTCCCAGCTCAACAATGTTGTTATTCCCCTCCCACCTCCCCCCCACCCCCACTCCCCCAATCTTCCCCTCAAAAGTGATTTGAAATCTTCTCTATTCCAACAGCCCCAGATACAGACCTCCTGGCTCCCTGCAGAGATGTGGCGCCTAGCTAGGACACCAGTCCTCCTCACTACCCTGAGGAAGGGGCTGGAAGGGGTTTAGGTCTGCTCTCCTGCCCTCCTGCCCTCCAACTGCTAGGTGGGAAGCCTCAGGGGACCAACAGCCCTTCCTCGGCCTGAGGAGGCCTGCTGGTTGCCTTGGTGTCTCCTCCCTATGGAGGAAGCAGCTAGGGAAGATCAGGAAGAGGGAGGAGGAAAGCAAGGGGGAGGGGATGGATTAACAGTCTCTGGAAAAGGACAGCATAACCCAGGGCTGAGCCCAGCAGCTTAGAGTAATGAGGATCCCTGACATAGGTCAAGCCAGGAGGGGCTGTGGGGCTGTGAGGTCTGTTGTCCCCACAACTCAGCCTGGCAGCCTCTTCCCCTGGGTCCAAGTTGTAGGCTGGGGCAGATGTCACGAGAGATGGCAGAAACCAGTTGCTGTCTTGGGCCGAAGCCCTGGTGGAACCCTGAATAGTAACCATTTCTGACCCATGCTGTAGGGGATAGTGACCCAGAGCAGGTCCCCTAGAGACCCAGAGACACTGCAGGGACAGCCTGTGCTCTGTGTTTGCAGTGCAGTTACAGCCCTGTCCTATGGCCAGAAAGGTACCCCAGGGTAACTCCGAATGGCTAGAGTGCTTTCTCTAGCTGGTCTCATCACTCTGCCTCCAGGTGGCTAGTAAGAAGTCCTAGGGCTGGTCCCCTGAGGATAACCCTCCTTCCCCATATGTCACGTGCTCTCTGGATGGATCTACAAGAGCTGAGGAATTAGAAGTGCTCCCCAGGCGTCCCTGGCAAGCTGGCCCCAGTCCCCATTCAGCAGAGAACTCCAGCAGGCCTGCTCCCTCCTTGCCCATGCCAGAGGGCCCTTAGAAGCCCCCAGCAGAAGCCGTCCTTGGGGGTCCACTGGTGGGGAGGAAAACGGGGGGGATCTGTGATGTTCTGGTCCTTCACAGTAAGAGGAGAGAGGACACTGCAGACATCTGTGAGTCTCCTCCAGCACTCCCAGCGTCAGGGGCCTCAGCACCCTAGCTCTGTGGGAAGGCTCTCCTCCCCTCCGCGCACAGATGGAACAGTCTGTGTTTTCCTAGCAGGGTCCCTGGGGCGTCATTGGGGGAGGCTAGGCATCCCAGGGAGCCTCCCCTGGGCCTGGCTGCCACCACGCTGCTGAGAGGTAAACAAACTCAGCCTCTCAGGGCTGGGGAGGGAGGGAGATAGCCACCTTGCCAGCCAGAGGACTATGTCCCTGCCCCACCTTTCTCTCACCTCACCAAGAAGTGAGCTGTGGGAATCACAGGAGGAGAAGGGAGGAACCTTGGAGTTTGGGTCTGGGATCTACTCTTTAGCTTTGGTGAGGGTGTAGCATTAGCATTTCTGGTCACATGCGAGGGAAGGGTCTGCCCCCTGCCACCCCACCTCCCTCCCTGCGAATCACTTGGCTACCTAATCTTACTTCCCCCATGTAGGAATCTGGGTCTTGCTGGATTCATAGGCCCATCAAACTTCTGTCTGCTTTGGGTAATTCTCAAAACTTCTCTAGCCTCTGTCCAATTTAGTATGCATACTTACTTGCCTTAGCCAGGCCAGTGGTCCTCCCTCATCGTCCCACCACACTACCTTTCCAAATGAAAACTTTCCTCTCTGGGGTTAAAACCCCTGGTATCCACACCACTTTCCGAGCTGGAGACAGGGATGTCAGACTGAAGCACTGGACGGGAGTCAGAGGCAGTACCCCCCACCTATTTGCTTTCTGAACTGTAGGTTTTGCATCTGTAAAGTGGGTACCTAATAGTTGGCAATTAATAGGTTGTAAAGTAAATGCGATCTTTTATGAAAAATGCCTTGTAAACTGCAGAGGGCTTCAAGGCCACCCAAAGGTCAGGGAGTGTCATTGTTAAGAATGCCGTCCACCTAGGAACGAGATCCGGGTTGGGGGGAACGGGCTATACACTGCAGGGAGGCGGCAACCTCAAACTCCAGGCTCTGATCAGAGTCTGGGCCTTAGTCTTGGAGAAAGACAAACCATGTTAGAGGTACCGCGCGGGGTGGGGAGTAGGGCTAGGGGAGACTCAGGCCGGTGGGAGCCAGGTGACCTGGGGTGGTCCAGTTCATGGGCTTGCCAAGGGGCGCGTTGCAGTGGACCTAGGAAGAGCGACCAGGAGCGGCAGAGGGGGCGTGTCCCGGCCTGATTCAGCCCCTCCCCCCACTGGCCCCTCAGCCCCCTTCCCCGCCCCGGCCCTTGGGGCCGCTATGCCACTGCAGGCAGCCCTGGGCGTGCGTGCACTCGGCGGCTGCTGGGCCGCGCTCGGCAGGGCCCTTTGTGCGGCGCGGGGCGGAGGCGGCGGACTCCCGGGGGA
>NW_011888814.1:8309831-8323386 GCF_000151845.1 Pteropus vampyrus | reverse complement strand
GAGGATGGGCTCACTGCGCAGCAGCTCTTCGCCAACGCCGACGGCCTCACCTACAAGTAAGCGCGGGGGGCCTCGGCCCCACCTGGGTGCGCGCACCAAGGCTACATGATCGCGGGACTCCGGTCCGGCATGTGCACCGCTCCCCCCTCGGTGACACCCGCGTTCTCCGGCCTGATTCGAGCGACTCGAGCGGGAGGAGGGGTGGAGAGGGCTGGGCAAGGGAAAGAAGGCGGCCCGTGCCGAGAGCAGACGGACGTGGCACAGCGACAACGCGGCCCTTGGTGCCATGCCCCGTTTCTGGCTAGATCCGGGTCCCGCCTGCCCCCTTCCCCCTCTTGTGGGCATCTTGGCCACATGAAGGGGCCTTGGACATGTGGGAATACGAGATGTGGGAGTTACGGAGACTTGTCCCAGACCTTGATCCAGGACACCCTCTCACTCCCAGCGTCACTAGGAGGGCAGAGGGGCCCTGGAGCCCAGCTAAGACAGCTGCTTGGGTGTTGCCCCAGGAGAGGCCCAGCTGGGCAGTTGGGGTGGCTCCTTTTTCCACCATCTAGTCCTCTTTCCGCTCGTGCCTCGGCCTGCCCCCAGGTTAGCACTTGTGCCCCCCTGGGCTTTGTATTCTGTGACTGCTGCCTGCCAGCCCACCTGACGTGGGATTTTGTAGATCAGGACCTATCTATTTACCTCTGGCTTAGTATGCTTTTCCATGGGCCCTGGGCCAGTTGTCCTGCCGGCTGCAGGCCTGGCACTAGCTCTCCTTCTGGCTGCAGGATTGTGTCCATGCCAGGAAGGAACATCAGAACCTGGGACTGGAGCAGAGTGGAGATGCTGGCCAGCCAAGAGCACCCCCTGCCTGTCTCCTGCTGGTCCCTGCCCTTGCCTGTAAGCACTCCTGCTGGGCAGGCAGTTTCCCTAGACACCATGATACCCAGTCATTGCCAAGGAGTGTCGCCCAACTCCTGCCTTCCCCGTAGCTCAGATGAGGGCCAGGTGAGGGGTGTGTGTATGTAATACCTAGAAAATGCCAAGAGGCCCAGATTCCAGTTTTTTTTTCTCCGTCCTCTACGTGAGCCACAGAGGCCTCTTCTCTGTACAGAAGGGCTGCCATCAGGCAGGGGCAGTTAAGGTTATTTCTTTAGCCATCTTTGATGGAGAGCTGGTGGAGAGAGTATCTCTTTGATGTATTTTTCACTGGAGTCTGCCAAGGAAACTTCCTAGGGAAATTTTTAGGAGTTACTCTTGGCCTTGGGGCAGGTTAAAGACCCCACCCCTCCCATCCACCCTGTAGCTTTTCCTTCTCGCCCTGGGGGCCTGCTGCTTTGCTTACTCTGGTTGGGAGGTTGGGAGTGTTCCTGAAGTGGGCGGCATTTGCTTTTAGGTGTGTCTGTCAGGGTTGTGTGATTTCTGGAGGGTTAAGCCTGTAGGGGCCCCTGGACTGTGGCCCTGTATGTACCTCGCCATACCTGTGCAGGCCTGCACACCCCTTCTGGGGTTTGCTCTGACCCTGGCCCACCCTAGTGCTGGCAGCTGCCGTGCTTTGACTGGGGCCCTAGGATCCTGGTCCTAACCATAAGGCCCCTTCTTCCCCTTTCCTATCCCAGGCCATGTCTGTTGGTTGTCCCATCCCAACCGAGCCAACACTTAATGGATACCTGCTCTATCCAAACGTGCCTTGTCCATGCTCAGCCCTCTAGGGTCCCTCTGAGCTATTCTGAACCCTGTGTGACTGAGCGGCTCTAACACTTGGCTGTGAGCAGCTTGTCCTGTGCTATGTGATGTTCATGTCATGCTGCACTTTTAAATTGTTCTCAGGTTCATTCCATGTTGACTGATTGTGTCCCCCTATAAAAACTGAGAGGGTTTCAAGGGCAGGTACCGTATCTGCCGTGTGTGGCATTATAGGAACTTATGTTCCTTGACGAACTCTGAGCCCTCAAGGCAATGGACATTTTGGGCCAACTGGCCTGGTGGTGCCTCAGGTCTACAGACCTTCTACTGCCTTTGGCCCTTGATCTGTGGGCTGGAGTCAGTAAGATGCTAGCGCGGGCAGGAGGGTGGTTCAGCCCGGAAGGGGCAGCGGGGATCAGAGGGGCTGGTCTCTACCCGTCTCCCCACCTCCATGCTGCCTCCCCGGGCCTGGCCAGCCCTGCCCCTTTCAGATGCTCCTCCTCACCTGGTAACACTCACCTCTCTCTCTTCACAGCGACTTCCTGATTCTCCCAGGATTCATAGACTTCATAGCTGATGAGGTGGTAAGTACCTCTTGCGCTGACCAGGGGAAGAGGAGCTGTGTATGTGGTGGAAGAGGCTGACTTCTGGCTCAAGGGCAGGGCGTAGGGGAGATTTCTCTTGGGAATGTGGTGGATGTAGCCTTTATTGCTGCCAGAGAAGCTGGCACAGTGCAATAGGTTATGCCTAATGGGGCAGAAGCAGCTGTGGAGATTCAAGGGTATCTTGAGTGGTGGGCCTGGCCCAAGGCCAGAGGGTTGTCACTGACAGAGCCTGCAGTGAAGTTCAAAAGGCCCTGGGAGCGGGTGTGTGTGTGTGTGTGGCTGCTTTATTACCGTAAACCGGAAGGATTGGGTTTTGTCTGAAATGCTGAGCAAAGACATAATAGAAGCCAGTAAAATTATAGAGACTTTGAATGAGGTGGACAGACTTGTTCAGGGATTCAAACATATAAGAACTGGCAAGAGGGTTTGGAGAATTTAGATTTTGGACAAATGCAAGGAAACACAGTTCCTTGCTTACCGGAGGGGCTCCGTAGTGAGCCAAGTGAATGAGCAGTGTCCTTTACATAATTAACACATGATGAACTCACAGAAGCCAAGGGGTAGTGCTAATGGGTGTTAAGTCATCTCCCAGGAAAGTTAGATTATGCTATGATGAATTCATACTCATTAAAAAAATAGTTTCTCTTCTGTTGCTGTTACCGTTGATATTTATTCAGTTCTGATTCTCATGAAAAGCCAGAGGGCCTGAGTGTGCCTGGATCACTTATACATTGAGGAAGCTTATGTCCAGCTGTGTAGCCAGTGCTGACCCCAGCAGATTTTAAGGGGGTAATTTGGATATTTCTATTCTAGATATTTCCCTTATGACAGGAACGAGAAAGCCTTCTTGGTTCAGCTGTTGAGTTTAACAAAGTTTATCAAGCAGCCTGGCTTGGGCCAGCCTCTGGGCAGGGTGCTAGGAAGAGAGGGACAGACAAGACCATCAAAGGTCCCCCTGGCCTGCGACCTCTGTGGTATAATAGGAGAGGAGAAGGGGGAGTTTTCTAGACTGTGGGGCTAGGGTTCTGAACCTGGGTCTGTAGATGGACGTCAGAGGCCTAGGAATCTCCAGAAATTATAAACCAAAGTCTGTCTTGAGCGTTTTGGGGGTTAAGGTCCACAGCTGTTGTCCTGACTCTCAGAGGAGTCTGTAATCTGTCCTTATTTACCGTTCACAGACAGATGCCTCCCAAATGTATCCTTGCAGTCCTGGCCTCTCCCTTGAGCTGCAGACCCTTAGTCACCTACTTTCCTGGATGTCATATGACTCCTTCTCATGCCTTCCCACTTTCAGTCACCCACATCTCCCTCTCGGACCTGTCAGCAGCCTCCTTGGCAGTCACCCTATGACAGGCCTTGTTACCTAGAATCCATTCTCCACATCAGAGCCTGAGTGACCTCTTTAAAACATAAACCAGGTTGTATTTGTCCTCTTCCTGAGACCCTCCAGTGGTTTCTCATCTCAGAATTCAATCTGAGCTCCTCTCCCTGGCTTTCAAGGCTACATGTCCTTGCCCCCACCTGCCTCTCCCTCTTCAAACACCCCCCGCCACCCCCCGTCTAGTCCACTAGCCTTCTTCTTTTTTGAATACACCTCAGGAAGACTTAGAATCAGAGGCAGGTTTCACACGCAGCTCCCTCTGCCTGAAACGATGGCCCCTTAGACTTTGACTTGATTGGCTTCCACTTGTCACCTGCCAAGAAAGAGGCTTCCCCAACCAGCACATCCTTCTTCCAGTGGTCGCTTTGCCTTATTGCTTTTCTTTGGAGCCTTCTTCCTGGCTGAAATTGTTTCATACATGTTTCATGTTTGTCTTCTTTCTTTCCAAGTAGAATTTAAGTTCAGGGAAAGACAGCAGGGGTCTCATCTGCGTTGTTCACTGCTATATCCCCAGGCCTGTCCTGGTGCCAGGTGCACGTAGGAACTCAGTAAGTGTTTGAGTGGATAATAAAACTCTTCACATAGACTGTGCCTCCACCCTCAGGACCTGACTTCAGCTCTAACTCGGAAGATCACGCTGAAGACGCCACTGATCTCCTCCCCTATGGACACTGTGACAGAGGCTGACATGGCCATTGCGATGGCTGTGAGTTGGGCACCTGGGTGGGGACCCCAGAGCTAAGGGGACTGAATGGGGTGGAATGACGTCAGGGGGAATTGGAATCAGAGGTGGGGTTTGCAGAGTGAGGAGGGTTGGCCTCCTGGCTCTGACCACGCTTCCCTTCCACCCCAGCTGATGGGCGGTATCGGTTTCATTCACCACAACTGCACCCCCGAGTTCCAGGCCAACGAAGTGCGCAAGGTCAAGGCAAGTACAAGGCCCATCCCTGGTGGCCCCCACGTCAGACCCTCCTAGCTTCCCTTGCCAGCCTTGCAGGCTGGCGCACTTCCTGGCTGATGGCTGGGGTCCTTTCTGCCCTTCTTCACAATGGGGGCTCAGGGCCCAGCCTTATTTTCCCAGTGGCCCCTCACCCCATTGAGGGCCTTGGCTCCTCTGTGGCGTGTCCAGGATACCCTGTGCCTGCTGCGGTCAGACTGTATACCACCTCGGCTTTCTTCCAGTCTTTCCCTTTCCCTGTCTCTGCCCACAGAAATTTGAACAGGGCTTCATCACGGACCCCGTGGTGCTGAGCCCTTCACACACGGTGGGTGATGTGCTGGAGGCCAAGATTCGGCATGGCTTCTCTGGCATCCCCATCACTGAGACGGGCACCATGGGCAGCAAGCTGGTGGGCATCGTCACCTCCCGAGACATCGACTTCCTTGCTGAGAAGGACCACACCACCCTCCTCAGTGAGGTACCTGCAGGGTAGGGAAAGTGTGGCTGGGGTAGAGAGAGGACCCCACACCCTGGGGCCTCAGGCTGGTACCTGTGTCCAGGGACCAGAGGGAGGTCTGGCTCCCTTCTCTCTCACCTGCCAACCTGCAGGGAAATGTTCCTGGCCCCACAGGTGATGACACCACGGAATGAGCTGGTGGTGGCCCCAGCAGGTGTGACATTGAAAGAGGCAAACGAGATCCTGCAGCGCAGCAAAAAAGGTACCGAGGAGTAGGCAGAAAACTCAGGATCCCCTCCCCCATCCTCACGCCCACCCCCAGCCCGGCTCCCTGTACGCCTGTTCCTCCTATTCCTTCACAGCCTTGCAGGCGTCCCAGCAACCAGACTGGGCCTTGGGGAAGGTTTGAATAACCCCAGGCTGGAGCGTGATTCATGAGGTCCTTTTCCTAGCTTAGGAAAACCTGTCCCTTTTCAGCATCTTCACATTATGTTTCCTCCAAAAAAAACCTAGTCCTATGAAATGTCTATTATGAAAAAGGAGCTTTCTGGTCTTAAAAGTCTGAAAAAATGCTCTTTTCTGTATCGTCCATCTTGCATAAGAATTGTACATTAGCTTATGAATGACTGAGAAGTCCTGCACTTAAATTTATTTGCCATTGGGGCTATTGATGCAATATTCATTAGCTCCCTGCGGGCGACACTGGAACATACTCCCCCTGGCCCATACGAGATTGTTGGGCAGGGCACACGCTCCTCCCTATAGGACAGCCTCGCATTTGTGCCCTGGCTCAGAGTTTTCGACCACTGTGGCCTGTGGCCCAGCAGGTGAAAGGCTGCCAGTGCTCAGGGGCCGTCCACCCCAGCCTGGCCAGGCCAGGCCACAGGGCAGGAAGAGCTCTGGGAACCCACTGGGCTACAAGGTTTGTTTGCTTCCTGTTCCTTGGGAAGAGGTCCTTGTCCCTAGGAGTGCTTCCTGGGTGGGTGCTGTCACCTAGTGGCTGGTTTAGGTACTTCAGTGGAATCGCTGGTCCATTTTCATCCTCACTCCCTCCACCCTCCAAGCCCCCAGAGGCTGCTCCTTCATCTCACCTCTGTCTTCCTTGTCAGGGAAGCTGCCCATTGTCAACGATCATGACGAGCTCGTGGCCATCATTGCCCGCACCGACCTGAAGAAGAACCGGGACTACCCTCTGGCTTCCAAGGATTCTCACAAGCAGCTACTCTGCGGGGCAGCCGTGGGCACCCGTGAGGATGACAAGTACCGCCTGGACCTGCTCACTCAGGCGGGTGCTGATGTCATAGTGCTGGTACGGGCACCACCCTGGAGCCAGGGTGTTTCGGTAGAGTAGAGGCTTAGGAAGAGCCATGTTTGTCTCTAATTAAGCCTAGAGTCAGAATCAGGAGGGTCTGTGGTACTACGACAGCCCAAACCAACCGTGGACCCCTCTGAGGGCCTTCTGGGTGTGCTTATAAGTTGGCCCCAGTGCTTAGAGCTCACATTCATGGAGAACCTCCCCCTTGCCAGGCCCTGGACTAAGACCTTTATGTAGATAGACTCATTTAATCCTCCCAACAGCACCCCCCCGACCTGCCCCAAGTACAGTGACCATGCCCCTTGTCAGATGAAGAAATGGAGGCTGAGGAGGTTAAGCACCTTCATTTGGTTAGTGAGTTGGTAGAAATAGGATAGGCCCCAGGCAGCCTCGCCATGAGGACCTGTCCGTCGGTGGCTGTGACAGGGCTTTGTCTGCTCTGAAACTATACATTAGTGGTGCTTAACCTTTTGGAGAAAGCAGGTCCCTTTGAGAACCAGTTGAAAGCTGTCAGTTGTCTTCTCAGAAAAAAAAAAAAGGGCATTCTCATAACATTTTTCGTATTATTCCAGGAGTCTGTCCACTCGAGACCTCCCTCCCCCAGGGAGGACCCTCAGCCATAGTAGCCTAAGCTTTCCTGTCCCCCTCCTCACAGGACTCATCCCAAGGGAACTCTGTGTACCAGATCGCCATGGTACACTACATCAAGCAGAAGTACCCCCACCTCCAGGTGATTGGGGGGAATGGTGAGTGTGGAGTCCCCTCTCACCCTTGGCCCTTGCCTCCTCTCTGTGTAACTTCCTTTTCCTCAGCATCCCCAATTGATGGCATCACCCCTGCGTGAGGGGGCGGGAGCAGAATGAATAGGCTCCGGTCACTGTAGGTGGGGTGGGAGCTAGACTGGGGTCCCAGGGAGCCCCAGGGCAGGACAGGGGTTCTTATCCTCACACTGTTCCTCTTTCCCTGCCCGCCCCCACCCCCACCCCAGTGGTGACAGCAGCTCAGGCCAAGAATCTGATTGACGCCGGTGTGGATGGGCTACGTGTGGGCATGGGCTGTGGCTCTATCTGCATCACCCAAGAAGGTAAGTGTTAGTAGAAGAGTGACTGCCACTTAGAATACCCACCCACTGGCCCTCCACAGACCCCTTGGGCCTCATTCTTGTCCCACAGGTGCATGCCGAGGGCTCACTCTGCCAGGCTCCTCGGGATGGTGGGTTCAGTGGCAACCTGGGCTCAGCCTCTTCCTGTCTGGCCTGTTGACTTGGGGAGCAGGTGTAAGATGAGGTTACCAAGAGTTTCGGGTATGCGCCAGCCCACTTCTTGGATTCTGGTCAAGGATCCAAGGCTGGTGTGACCACTTCTCCGAGGTGCTTGTTGGAAGCCAGCTCTGGGTTTGGATTAGCTTTGTGACAAGGCAGATACTTCAGACATTGAGACAGCGTGTTTTTGAATGTCTTAGGGTATACACCATCTGGTGATGGTGGAGGAGGGGGTCCACTGAGTCACAAAGCCCTTTTCCAGGGTGGGTTCCTGAAACATGAAGAGGGGGAGAGCGAGACCATGACATGTGTCTCCATGTTTAGGGATGCTCCCTGGAGGCCGTGTGTCCCAGCTTGGCCTGAGGGGACGGATCTGGCCCCTCTAAGTGTGGGTCATTTCTTCAGAACACCAAGTGACCTGTTGGGTCCTCTCTGCCCGAAACATCTCTCCTTTTGGTCTTTAGAGCCTCTGCTTTTAAGTTTCTACTCCTTGTCTTAGCTGATCACAGTGGTGAAACCTGGGCTTTTGCTCAGTCTCTTTACAAATGTTAATTGGGCAACTGCTGTGTGTCAGACCCTGTTCTAAACCTTGGGTTGCAATTGGGCAGAACAAACAAAAGCACCTCTGAGAGGGCCCCTTCCCTACTTTATTCAGCCTGGCATCTTTCCCTAGATAAGTGCTGGGTCCTTAGAATTCCCACTTAAAAACTTAAAACCAAACACTTAAAGACCTTGGACAGTTAAAGAAATGCAAACCAACATCCCAAAGGAGGCCATGAGTCCCTAACTCTAGTAACAGGCCTTGCATATGAAAGCCTGGGAGGGGAACTTGTGTTTGGGGAGAGGTGAGGCTGGGGACCACTAGGCCTAAGAGCACTGGTTTGGGAAGTATAATACTTCGAAGGCCTGTATTGCCCTTCACCCATCAGAATCCCCCATAGTGCTGTCAAGTGACCTGGGTCCCTGAAGTGACATTCAGCCTAGTGTTAGTTGCCACCTACTTTATGCCTCAGAAACATTATTCAGCCCTGTCCCCTCTCCTGAGTGGAGGTTGGACACAAGGAGAAAGGGGCCTGTCCCTGGCCCCTGTGTTGCTGTTGACACCTCCGTCTTGTGTCCCCTCCTGCAGTGATGGCCTGTGGTCGGCCCCAGGGTACTGCTGTGTACAAGGTGGCCGAGTATGCCCGGCGCTTTGGGGTGCCTGTCATAGCCGATGGCGGCATCCAGACCGTGGGGCATGTGGTCAAGGCCCTGGCCCTTGGAGCTTCCACAGGTGAGGGGGCTTGGGCAGGCTGGGGTTCAGGGGCTGGGAGATGGGTGAAGGCAGTAGGAGGGCTATGGGCTGGAGGCACTGACCGCCCCTCTACCACCACAGTGATGATGGGCTCCCTGCTCGCTGCCACCACGGAGGCCCCTGGCGAGTACTTCTTCTCGGATGGGGTGAGGCTCAAGAAGTACCGGGGCATGGGCTCCTTGGATGCCATGGAGAAGAGCAGCAGCAGCCAGAAACGATATTTCAGGTGCCCTGACCCTGAGCCCCAGCCCCAGACAGATCAGCCACAGCCCTTCCAGGGTCCATACGTGCCTTAGACTTCCCAAGATGGCGCTCAATCTCCATGTGATAGTTCTGGAAAACGAGGCACAGGGCACCAGTAACAGTAGACCTGGGACAGTGCCGGGGCCACTGGATTTGGGATCCATGCTTTTTTATGCTGTAGCCCAGGGAGTGGCTGCTTTGGGTGTCCTTCTGGGTGATACCGCCTCTGCTGGTACCCTTAAGAGTTGGGGTAGGATTCCCTGAGCCGCGGGCTGCCTGGCTCAGTCTCCTTGCCCTCTATGCAGTGAGGGGGATAAGGTGAAGATCGCACAGGGTGTCTCGGGCTCCATCCAGGATAAAGGCTCCATTCAGAAGTTTGTGCCCTACCTCATAGCGGGGATCCAGCATGGCTGCCAGGATATCGGTGCCCGGAGCCTCTCCGTCCTGCGGTGAGTGCTGGGACTAGAGAGGTAGCAGGTGAGGGGGCACCGAGGAGGCTCCTGGCTCCTCCATCCCTGCTTCCTTTCTGTTTCTCTCCCTCTTTCTTTCTCTCCTCTGCCCTCAGTGCCTAACCTGCTCTACTGACCTGCCCGCAGGTCTATGATGTACTCAGGAGAGCTCAAGTTTGAGAAGCGGACCATGTCGGCTCAGATTGAGGGTGGTGTCCACGGCCTACACTCGTAAGTATGGTGGCCTCTTTGCCCCAGCTGGCTGTCACTGGGTCACGCTGGTGGACTGTGATTCAGAGGCTGAGCTGAGGTTTCAGGGACCTTATGGACCATCTGCGTCAGAGATGGATGCTGCTGCAGGATGACCCCGTCACCTTCTTCGACAGGGCCCAGCCTACCCTTGAACCATGGCCTTTAGCCCCTATGCAGGCAGGCCCCCTCCCCTCCCCTCGGGCATCTCTCCCGAGCAGGGCACGGGAGATGTGGCTGCTAGCCCCTCCTAGGCTCCCCGGCCCGTGCTTGCTCAGAAGCTTGGTGGCTGGTGGCAGGGGCTGGCAGTGCTGGGCTCTTGCTGGTGGTGGCCCTGGGCAGGCAGGTGTAGGCTGGTGGGGGCACGAGCCCTCTGGCAGTGAGAAGGGCAGAGAGACGCCAGGGCCAGTGCTGGGGCGATTATGGGTGGGGGCAGTGCTAGTTGGCAGCAGTAGTAGCAGGCATGCGGCCCCCCCAGGTCAAGAGGACCTGTCCCCCTACGCATAGGCGGGCATCTAACCTGTGTCTCTTTCTGCCCCATCCTCCCGTAGCTATACCTTTCTGCCGTGTAAGTAACTGCGCTGCCCGGGCCAAGCGTAGAGTAGAGCAGGGGCAGTCTGGGCGGGGCCTGCGATGGGGGCGGGGGCACTGTGTTGGGGGTGGCACTGGGTGTAACTATGGGACCTGGACCCCAGGACTAGCATCGTGGTGGGGGCAGCCAGCAGTGGCCCCTCCTCCAGCAGAAACATCCCCTTCGGGGGTACAGAGAGCTATCCCTGACCACAGATCTGAAGCTGCCCTGTCCTAGACTGGACACAGGGACCAGAAGGGACCTAGGCTGCTGTGTGCGCAGGGGTGGGGTGGAGACACGGGCAGCAGAGGTTCAGCTTGGTCTGAGCTCGCTCTGCAAGGACGGGCCGTGCCTTTCTGAGCTGTCTCTCCACCCCGGCACTGAGGACAGACAGTCCGCTCAGCTGCGGCTGTGGCCAGAAGGAGCATGGCTATCTCTGGACCTGGCCTGGTTCTTCCGGGAGCCTCGGCCCAGGGAGGACAGAGGCACAGGGCCTGCTCTTTCTCCCTTCCTCCTCCCATGGCTGAGAGGCAGGGCCTTCTGCTGTTCACTGCCACTCCTGCACCTGGGGGCCACTTGGCACCCCGGGGCCTGGGCAGGGGGATCTGGGAAGGGAGTGGGGTCCACACACCCACTCTCAGCCTCCCTCTTACCTTGTCCCCACAGTTACGAAAAGCGGCTGTACTGAGGACGGTGGCGGAGGCCGAGGCGGCGGAGGGAGTGTGGCCCAGGGTGCCCCTTTGGGCACAGCCTCCCTCCATAGCTGAGTGGTCCACAGATTTGCACTACAGGTTCCCAGCTCCTCCCCAGGGAGAGAGGAGGGGAGGCCCTGAGGGTCTGCCACCCCTTGCTGGGCGTCCCCCACAGAGTCAGGACCGCTCCTGGGGCCTGGCTGCCCTGGGAGCACCCCCGCCGGCACCCCCCCCGTCCCCTCCCTTCTCCAGTCCCCCTGAGCCCACCAGCCTGGGCTCTCAGGCCCTGTGCCTGCCTCAGGTCTCTCTCGCTGCAGCCTGCGCTGGCCCGGCTCCCATCCCTGGGGCAGGTGGCCCCTCCTGGCTTCTGTAGGGCACCTCCTTCCCCACCCCCACCCCCAACCCCACCCCGGAAATGGTGCTCTCCTGGCCCTGACTCTAGCCCCTTCCGGGGCTGTTGCCCCCTCAGCCATGGGGCACTTCTGGGCTCCTGACCGAGGCCAGAGGAAGGTCTCTGCCCCCTTCCTCTGGCCCTAGGCTACCTGTTCCTCAGGCCACTCCCCCGTCCTGTGCCCTGGGGAGAAGGCAGCCCATCATTCCTGACTCCTTCCCCAGGTATATCATGCCTGCCCTCTCCTCAGCTGCAGTTGAAGGCTTTAACTTTGCACACTTTGGGTCACATTACATCATTGTATATTAAATAATCTGAATAAATCAAGACGTTGCAACGCCTCTGCCATCCTGTCTCTGTTCTTGGTCCACTAGGCTGCTGGGCTTCATCTTAGAGGTGAACTGGAGCCCAGAGCCACATCAGAACAGGGCCATGGGGGTGGGGCAGGCCCAGCTTCCCCAGGGAGGTGATGAGGACATTGCAGTACTCCAGAAGGTGCTGGCTCGGGTGGGCCACATGGCAGGAGGTCTCCCAGGCCTGTACTCACACCAGCATGCCCGCCTGCTGCTAGCTGGCTGGCAGTATCGAAGAGTGGGTCATCAAGGCTGTAGACACCTGGCAGTGGGAGCCTCACCGGCAGCTGGCAGAAGGCCCCCATCACAGCCTCATGATGGTGAATGGCACAACCTGGCACAGCTGGAATTAGAGCAGGGCCCAGTCTCATCAGCTGAGACACACCTGTGGGTGCCAGGTAGAGGGGGTTAGCACCCCTTATTTATGTACAGCTCAGGACCTGCCTCCCAGCCTCAAACCCCTCCTGGCGGGACAGCACTGACGTGGGCTGTTGACTATCCCTAGAGTTCAGGGTCCTGGGACGTTCACATTGCTTTCCTCTGCCTCTGTTGTAGTTGGACAGTGGTCACATAGCTGTCCCTCCAAGGTATAGACCCCCACACAAGATCGAAAGCAAATAAGATTACTAGAATGCTCTGGTGGCAGAAATGAGCAGAGGGTGCAGAGGCCCTTGTTTGTAGGTAGTGAGGAGCTAGAAACATTCCTATGACTGCAGGGAGGGGCAGCCTCAGCCCACACTTGGCACGCCCTCCCCCTGGCCCTTCCTGAAAGAGCCACTTGGTCTAGGGTCAAGCTTTGTGGCATCCTCAGGAATGAGAAGGAAAGAGCTGGATGGCAGGACTGTCGGCAGGACCATTGCATGTCTTCCAAGGTGTTTCAGCAATTGCTCCAGGAGTTGTTGCAAAGCAACTGGATCATCAGAGTCCCTGAGGCCTTGTGCCCTGGAGTCTGTGACCTTGGGGAGCACCTAAGAGTCCAGATGACCTAGGTAGATGGGAGGATGCCTGGGTACCAGGGGATGGTAAAAGTTGAAAGAGGATGAACCACAATGAGGCCACGTTTCATAGTCTGTCTTGCCCGTTGGTTTACTAAGACCATGCAGGAAGCAGCTTGACCAGCAATTGAAATGGAAAAGATCTAAGGGTTTTTAGAGGAGTGCCAGAAGTCGCTCTGCATCAAGGGTGTGAGGGGTTCAAAAGGAGAATTTTCCTTTTGAGCTAGACCTAATTGGTCAATTAGAGCGGACCAATATAATGGGTTACCTTGTAACAGTGACCTTCTCTCACTTGAGGTATGTTAGCATTAGTTTGGCCTTTCTAAGGGAAGTTTAAATACAGTGATCTTCAAATTTCGATATGTATCATATTTACCTGGAGAGCTAAAACCAAGCCAGAGGCCCAGGCTCAATAAAGTAGGATGGAGCCTGGGCCTCTGAACTGTCATTCAGCTCCAGGTGATTCTGATACAGACCAAAGTTTGAGAGTCGCTCTTGTACAGGAAATTTGTGCATCTAATTACATGATTTCTGAGACTCTTTTTCCAAAGACGATCCAGACGCTTTGCAACAACTCCTGCAGCAATTGCTGAAACACCTTGGAAGACATGCAATGGTCCTGCCGACAGTCCTGCCATCCAGCTCTTTCCTTCTCATTCCTGAGGATGCCACAAAGCTTGACCCTAGA
>NW_011888814.1:8301066-8308331 GCF_000151845.1 Pteropus vampyrus | reverse complement strand
CCCTCTGAGTCCTCTCCTGCTGTATAAACAGATCCCCAATTCCAGCCACCTCGCTCCATCCCACCTCCAGCAGCCCTTTTGCCTTCAGCTGAGGAGTTTGGAGGCAGGGCACCAGGTCAGAAGGTAGTGCCAGAATCACAGCATGCAGCCCCCCACAACCTCTCCCAGCCCCAGTCTCATAACCGTACTCCCCACATCTGCTGTCCTCAAGACGAGCCCCTCGCCCACAGGGTGGGGAAGTCACCTCCACCAGGCTCTTCCTTTACATTCCTTCCATCTCAGTTCTGGAGGAAGGTTGGGCAGGGTCAAGGACCCAGGAGACTTTGGTCCCCAGCCTCCTGTTCTACCCCCTTCTTAAGCCCATTGGTGACAACAACCTCTGGGTATCTGGCTCCCAAGTCAGCTCCACCCCTAGCCCAGCTAGAGTCAGGGAGGCGTGTGGGTAACAAGGTGCAACACAGTGTTCGCCTGAACACAGGTGAGCCATTCGCTCTCCGTGTGCCTGTTTCTTTACTCGTGGTCCTAGCTGGAGGAAAAAGAGCATGTCCCCCACTGCTCTGTTCTAGGCATCCGAATGGCTTCCTGCCTTTTGACTTCACCCGTCACCTTTCGCGGCAGGCTGAGCTCAGGTGCCTCAGGCAGCAACCTCACCAGGAGGCTTGGTTTCCCATAGCAGAGCAGCTTCCTGCTTCTCCCCAGGGTTCCCTTTGAGGCAGGATGATCTGAGGTGACAAGGGGTTCATCTGACAAGCTGTCAAGGTGGGTGGAAAGGTTCTCCTCAGAGAAGAAAAGGGGAGTCAGGACCAGGGTCACCGCCAGGGGCAGGAGGGAGCCAGGAGGGGGCGTCCTGTAGGAAGGAATCTTGCTGTAACCCCACGCTTTAACCTCTTCCTCCCCACTGCTTCCTCCCTGTGGAAAGTGAGCTAGTGGGGAGCTAAATGTGTGTCTGCACTGCAGACTCCAAGCTCCAGGAAATCAGTTAAGGGGGAGGGACTTCCTTCAGACCCCACGCTGCCAGTAGTCCTGCTCTCTGTCCTCATCCTTCTGTGGGGAAGGATGTTGCTCCCACTCCTCCTGGTGGTCCATGGTCCTTCTGACTCCTTTCTGTGGTCTCCGGGAAAATCTAGGGACAAAAAAGAGGAAGTATCTTTTATGGTGGAGATGTTTGGAGAAGAGGGGCAGGGGCAAAGCGTGTTCCGCGCTCTGGGATGCGGGACTCCCAGGTCTGGGTGCTTTAGGAGCAGTGTGGTACTGAATCCAGCAGGTGGCGCCAGGACCCACCAACTTGCAGGACCCCAGGGAACCGGAGTGGGGCAGTTTCCTAGGCAACAGACAGACAGCCTTTCTGAAAGCCCAGTCCTTGGCAACCATTCCTTGGTTGCCCAAATCTATAGTAAAATATGGCTTCTGAAGGACAGGAGGAGCATGGGGGTAAGATAATCTAATCTCTCGGAAAGGAGACAGGCTGGCTGGAAGTGGGGAGAGGAGTCTTAAAGACCTGCTTTCTGCAGTCGTGGATTACTAAGCACCAGTCACTGCGGTGGGTGTGGCTTAGCCTTAGCAACCCTGTGAGGCAGTAGCATATATTCCTTTATTATGGATGGGAAAAATGAGGATCAGAGAGACAAAGTGATTTCCCGAGTCACCAGCTGGTAAGAGATGGACCAGGTTAGGAAACTGGGCCTGCCTTGACGTCCTCCTGTGTCCATTCTACTCTACCTGCCACTGGGGATGAAGTGTCCAATCCCCGAAGGGAAGCTGGCATGAGGGAGCTGGGGGTGAGACCTGTCGGGAGACCAGGAGCAGCAGCTGTGGATCAAGAGAGGCAAAGCCGAATACTCCCCTTCCAGCCCAGCTCTCCTTGCCCGCCTGGGTGGGGTGCCCCCTGCTCAGGGTGCCCCTCACCTCTGTCAGAGGACAACAGAGTTGGAGGGGAAGGGAGTTAGAGATTCTGGAGGTTATGTGAACCCTCTAGAGAAACCAAGGACAGGAGAGCTCTCCAAGAAGGACACAAAGCTGGATCCCTATTCTGGGAAGAAGCAGCGGGAAAGGATTCCACTTCAGCAGTTGTGTGAGGAGAAAGCTGGCTTCAACTGGGTCAGGAGATAAAGATTTGGAGGATTCAAATTCAGTTCAGAGATCTAATCCAATCTCTCACTCCCTGGCATCTCATCGCCCTGCTCTCTCTGCACCGTCACTGGGATGTAGAGTAGGATCTCGTGCTGAACATAACCAACACTGACCTTCTGACTCCCTGTGTTCGTCTGGGCTCTTCAGAGAAACGGATCCATTAGGAGATAGATTATAAATATATGTACGTATGTATATTATATGAATACATGAAGTAGAGACTATTATCACCCTCATTTCCAGAGGAGAAAACAGGCTCAGAGAGGCAAAGCGATTTGCCCAGGTCACCCAGCTACTCAGCCACTGAGCCAAGATTGTGACCCCATCACTCATCCTCTAGCCCCAAAGTACTGACTCCTCCCACTCTCCCAGGGGAGAGCCCAGAGCTCAAGAGGAAAAAGGAAGAGAGGAAGGGCGTGCTTCCGGCCCAGCAGGAGAGACCTAGAGCAGGACCGACCTGGCAGGAGCCCTGGGTGACTCGGCACCTCTCCGGCCCCTGCTGGCCTCCCCCACTCCATGCGTGTGGCCTCTGTAGCCCCAGGGCTGATTGGGCTCCCTCCCCTGGCACCGGCCTTCTTTGCCACACCCCCACCCTTGCCTGGGGCCCGGCTACACAGGGATCCCTTTCTGGCCCAGTGAGGCATGTAACCCCGGGCTGACAGGCGTCCGGATGCCAGGGCAGCTGTGGCTGGCCAAGGGTGAGGTCACGGGCTGAGCACTCTGCATTGGCCTCTCTTCCGTCTCATCGCAGGCTCACTCCTTGCCCTGCTTGGCTGCAAACATTTCTCTCCCACCTCCCTCCTGCTCCACAACTTCGCCCCAGCAGGCTTTGGCCTCTTCTGACAAGGCCTAGTGTATTAGTTTCCTGTTGCTGCTGTAACATATTACCAAATATTTAGAAGCTTAAAACAACACAAGTTTATGATTTTACAATTCTGGGGGTCAGGAGGCTAAAATAGATCCTCCAGGCTGTGATCCTTCTGGAGCTTCTAGAGGAGAATTCTTTATCTCTCCTTTTCCAGCTTCTAGAAGCCATCTGAACTCTTTGGCTCATGGTCCCTTCCTCTGTCTTGAAAGCCAGCAGTGCAGCATCTTAAAAGCTGTCTTTCTGACCTTTGCTTCCATTTTCACATCTGCTCTGACTCTGATCCTCCTGCCTCCTCTTATAAGGACTCTTGCGATTACATTGGATCCACCCAGATAATCCCCAATAATCTCCCCACCTCAAAACCCTTAAGTAGTCATACCTGCAAAGTCCCTTTTGCCATGTGAGGTAACGTATTCACAGGTTCTAGCGATAAGGACAAGGGTTTCTTTTTGGAGGGCCATTATTTAACTTCAAACGGTTGGTTAGGATGCTCACCTCCTTCACAGCTAGATGGCGTATTCGTGGAGCTTGCCATGAGCCTTACTCAGCTCTGTGCTAAACATCATCGACATTATCTCACACCATCCCTAGGAAGTGGGCATGGATCCCCACTGTATAGATGAAGAACCAGGCCAACTCCAGAGCCTGTGGGCTTGCCATGATCCTAAGGCTGCCTCCCCAGACTGGAAATGAGCCTCTCCCTCCTGGGAACTTTACAGGATTGCCTCAGCTTTGGCTTTGGGTCCTTTGGGTTTGCCTCCCGGTCTGGCCTGGAAGCTCCTCAAGGCCTTGGCGTGAGCCACAAAGGAGTAGGTACTTGGGCAGTGTCAAGATAGAAAGAGAGAAAAGATTTTGTGGGCTGGAGTTCATGGAGGGGCTCTGGAGCAGAGGTCCCCAACCCTGGGGTCACAGACTGGTACTAGTCCATGGCCTGTTAGGAACCCAGCCACACAGCAGGAGGTGAGCGGTGGGCTAGCAAGCTGAAGCTTCATCTGTATTTGCAGCCGCTCCCCAGCGCTAGCATCACCGCCTCAGCTCCACCTCAGATCGCCAGGCATTAGATTCTCATAGGAGTACCCGTCCCTGGTACCAGAAAGGTTGGGGACTGATGCTCTAGAGAATCTATGACCCCCTGTCGTGTGTGCAAGATGATGATGTGTCTGTCTATTTTTACAGGCAGAGTGAGCCCAACTTCCACCAGAGTCTCAGAGGAAGTTCCACCTCCAAGGATCAAGAAACCTTGCTCTAGGGTCTGCTCCCTCCCACTTTCCTAGGTTCTCTTCTCTGAACCAGCCCGTTGCCGGAGTTCACTCAGCATGGAGGCCAAGGCCAGGGGAGACTGTGAGGAGACGCTGGGACGAGGGGCTGGTCTGTGGGGCTCACTGTGTGCAGCATGGATCGAGAGGATCCACGTCACCCCCTTCTCCTCCGCATTCACTCAGTGAGTCAATACCTTTTGAGCTCTCATAATATGTCATTCTCTACCCTGCCTCCCATCGACCGCCCCCGCCGTCCCCCCAGACACCGGCTGTGAGGGTTTGGGCAGGAGCAGCCCGCCCACCTTCCTTGTTTGGCAGAGTCTGGTCCCTCAGGGAAGAGCACAGCCTTGCCCAGGGCGCCCAGAGGCAGTCGCTTCTCGTCTGAGCTTTTTAATGTCTGCTTCTGGGTTCCCTTAGCACCTCCCAAGCTCCTGCCTGTTCTGAATCTCCCGGTGGTCCCCGCCCTCCAATCTTTTCCTGTCTTTGCCCTCGCAGACATGACTTCACCTTCCTATCAGCAGTGGCCCAGCCCTGGGAGATGAGTTGAGACATTCTTTACAGCTCTGCCCAAGACAGGACTGGAAAACGGGTCTCCCGGTACTCAAGAAAGGCTGATTCAGACCTGTTATTAGGATTTCAGAATCAGGGAGTTATTTTACCTTGTAAAACAAGAAGTGCATTTTCAACAATCTGTTCCAATAGCCTGTGGCAGTGGTATTTTCAGTGCGAGCTCTTTGCCCCTGCCCTTCTTCCTGGAAAGGTTTTACAAAGGGGTTCCTCCAGCCCCCTCCTACAGGCAACCCAGCCAGGGGCTACGCCAGTGGTAGAAGTTAAGACCCATGTAGCATACAAGCTGCTTGTACCCATGGCCTGCACCCCAGATAGCAAACTTCCCACTCACTGCCTGGGAGAAAGGGCAGGGTCGGGGTGGTCAGGGAGAGAGAAAGGACCTGAAGGCATCCAGAAGGGCTTCTCTCTTCTCTCCAGCAGCCCCAGGCATAGAGCTTACCCCCTGCCCAGCCCAGGCCCTCTGGTAGGTGAGGTCGGTGAGTATATCTAGCATCGACTTTGCCATTTAGTGATTCTTCCATTTACCTAGTGAAGGCCTCGGTTCCGGGAAACAGGGAAGAGGTTGAGATGAAGCCCAGAGATTGCTG
The DNA here is from genome assembly GCF_000151845.1 of Pteropus vampyrus. Lineage (NCBI taxonomy): Eukaryota > Metazoa > Chordata > Mammalia > Chiroptera > Pteropodidae > Pteropus > Pteropus vampyrus. The sequence goes on along the minus strand of NW_011888814.1, from coordinate 8,302,917 downwards.
TGAGGTTCCTCCCCAGCCCTTGGTGGCAGGAGGGAGGCCTGCACAAGTGGGTTGTGCTGGGGCTGCTGGCTTCTCTGGTGGTAGAGGGAGAGGGGTGTGCCCTCCCCCACCAACACCCTGACCAGGCCTCCCATGGATGCTGCGGTAGCAGCTCTGTGGTCATCCTCCCTCAGCCCTTCGGGCCCCTCAGCTGCTCCTCTCTGTCCTCGGATCACCTGAGGGATGAGGACAATACCAGGGAGGGTGGAGGTCACAGGCAGAAGCTTCTCAGGGCAGTGGGCCTCCACTCCCCTGCTGTGGAAGCAGCTGAGTTCCCCAGGCACTTGTGGGAAGGCTTCAGGCTGTCAAAAGCCAAAGTCCGGTTGAGGTCTGATTTGCCCGCATTCGTGTGGGAGGAGGGGCTTGGAGCAGGGCCCCCATTGAAGCCATGGACTTACCTCCTCACCCCACCCCCACTCTTGTGCCTGGGTGGTCTATGGGTCTGTGTAGGGTGGGAAGGGTGGAGTAGGGGACCTCTGTTCTAAGCAGGGAGTGAGCTTTTTCACAGGAATGTGAGAACCGGGACACTTTTCCCTGGGGCCTATTCTGCCCTACAAAACTTAAACAGATCAATCTTGCAGATGGCATCACAGCTCCTGCCAGCCTCAACCTCATTACCTTTACCTGCTGGCTAGAGCACACCTCGTAGGCCATTCCTGGTAGGGAATCCTCCTCCCCTAGCCATTTTCATCTCTTCCTTGTCCCCACCCCACTCCTGGTACCCCTGTCCCCCACCAATCTCTTCTGTTCACTGCCCGCAAACTTCTCCACCTCCTCCATTCCTCCCAGCAGCTTTATGTGTCACTTCTGGAACCATGGCACCATAGTAGTATAGTAGCAAACACGTCCATGGTATTTTTATGTGCCATTTCTATGTGTCAAAGCAGTTTGTATGTACTAATTTATTTAATGTTCATGGTAACTCTATGAAGGAAAAACTATTATTATCCCCATTTTGCAAATGAGGAATCTGATATACTGGAAAACAATAAGGTTGAGTTAAGTCTAAGGGCTGCAAAAACAAGGAGGAAGAGACCCACAAAATAGACATTTGGGAACAGCTGTCCTTGTCAAAAGGTTAGAGCATTGCTGCTGTTGTTTTAATTATAAAGTGTGCAGCAGACCTCCCTGACCCTTGCCCTATCCACCCCTAATCCCCAAGAGCTAAAGACACAAAGAGATGAAACGCAGGGATGCACTGGAGGAACCATCTCTCAGCCTGCCCCAGGTCCCCCACCCTAGGAGCCAGTGGCAGGAGAGAGGAGGGTGGGGACCAGTGCAGTGCAGGGCTCTTGGGTCCTATTCCCATCTCTATTCCTCAAGCCTCTTTTCATTCACCCCCATTTTTCTTCATCTCTCTTTGAAAGAGCAGGCACTTACCTGCAGGCCCTGGCCCTCTGGATGCTGGGAAGATGTTCTGACCTCTTGGGAGGGGGCAGCCCCACAGAGCTGGGTGGAGGAGCCCCCACCCCAGAACTGTCTCTTCTAACTGATTCCTGCTGCGGCCCTTTACCTTGTCATCTTCCTCTCAGGATCAAACCAAACTCCACTCTCAAATGACTAGTGCATGAGTTTCATGCTGTTCCTAGTCCACTGTCTCCTCCTAGGAGTATCCCAGGACTGTAGCACCCTCTGTCCCAGGAGAAGGAGCTGGAAGCCTCAGAGCATGGATGGAGAAGGAGTGAGAGGGAACGGCTGAGCTCAGGAAGGCTGTAGAGTGAAGTGGCTGCAGGGAAGATGTTAGCTAGGCCACTGGGAGGAGGTGAGGGAGAACCTAGCATGAGATCCAGGAAAAGCACCAGATTCTTGGAT
>NW_011888814.1:8298360-8299801 GCF_000151845.1 Pteropus vampyrus | reverse complement strand
CTAGGCAACACTATAAGTGGAGGAGGCAGAGGGGCGAAGGAGAGCCAGGCAGGTGCAGTGTCTCTGGAGCCAAGAGAAGTGAGTGTTCAAGGAGGTGTAAGTGATTGATAGTGTCTGTTGTTTCAGGAAGGTCAAGGAGGAAGATTTATGTCCATGGAACTTGGCAATCTAAAGGTCACCGTGACTTGACAAGAGCTGTTTCAGCAGAGCAATGGGATGGAAGCTGGACTGGAGCAGGAGGTAAGAAAGTAGAAATGATGGTGCAGACAACCTGGAGAATTTCTACTGTGAAAGGGGAGACAAATGGGATGGCAATTTGGTTAGTGCTGCTCCCACTACTTTGACCTTTCCATTGATTCTTATGCCAGAATTATAGTTTTGTAAAAGAGCATCGTAGCTATATAACACAGTTTAATATTCATGTAAATAATTTTTTAATCATTGTAGCTTTGCAATATAGTTTAATATTTGTGTAATTGAGTACATACTATGCAAAGGAGCAAGTTTTTGCCATACATCCTATTTGCCACTCTTCTTTTTCCAGAGGTTTTTAAGTATTTTGCCTGTTAGTCTTACCGATGAGCTTTAGAATAATTACTTCAAATTTTAAAAATCTCGTTGATATTTTAATTGGGATAGTACTCAACATATAAATCAAGTTGGAAAAAATGAATAACCTTATAAAATATTGAGGGGTTGATCTAGAAACAAGATTTGTTTCTCTATCAAGATCTTTTAGTTTTTTTTCAGCTTTATTGAGGTATAATTGACAAATAAAATTATAATGTATTTAAAGTGTACGTCGTGATGATTTAATATATGTATATATTTTGAAAGGATTTATCAGGCTTCTATCATGTTTCTCAGTAAAGTTTTGTAGTTTTCCTTCACATAGGTTCTTTTCATTTTGTGATAAGTTTCTTTCTTTAATGCATTTTGCCTATATAGACTATGCAATTTTTTTCTCCCAATTCTTATATACAAAAGCTACTGATGGGGATGCTTAGCTTTAACCTCGTTACATTTTTTTCTCAAGTTTTTCAAATGTTTCACAATATAATGATATTTTGGCTCCTCCGTTACTCTTTTCCAATATTCTACACTTATTATTTCTCCTCTTTCTCTTCCACCTCTCCACTCCTCCTCCTCCTCCTTCTACTCTTCTTTATCTTCCTCCTCCTTTTAATCCTTGTCTCTTTTCATTGGCAACAATTCGCAAATCCAAGTTAAATGTCAGCATCAACAGCAGAATTTCCATTTCTAATTTTAATGGTGATTCTTTTTGTCTTTCACTGTTAAGTATAAAGTTAGCTATTCTTTTGAAATAGAATTTTTCTCAATTAAATAGATATCCTTCTATTATTGATTTTTGAATATACCTTTAAAATATCTATTGAAATGTTTATAGAGTTTTCTTAGTTGGCCTATTGATGTAACATAT
>NW_011888814.1:8295159-8297520 GCF_000151845.1 Pteropus vampyrus | reverse complement strand
TGGTGTCCCTCTGCATGTGGTGTACAGCTGACATCCTGGCATCCCCTTCACCATCTCCTAGTGAACTCCCTTGGCCTCTTGCCTGTGATGAGTCTCCTGTGGCCTGCATCCCACGTTTTCTGCTTTCTTGGTTTACTTTCTGATTTTGGTGGAGCACTTTCTCTAGTAGCTTTTCCAGAAACTGTGCATAGCAGGTAAACTTTTCGAAATCTTATATGTCTGAGAATGTATATGTTCTGTATTTTACTTGATTCATATCTTGAATGGATATAAATTCTATGTCGAAAGTAAATTTTCTTCAGCATTTCGAAAGCATTGTTTTTAACCTCTGGTGTCCCTGTTGAGAAATCCAAAGAATTTCTGATAACCAACCCTTTGCACATTACTTATTTTTTTCTTTCCTTCTGGAAATTTACCTTTAATTTGCCCTGGTGTGGGTTTATTTTCATGCACAGTGTTGGGGCTTAGTGGACCCACCCTTATAATCTGGCAACTCATGTTCTGTTCTGGAAAATTTACTCAGATTAGTTCATTGATGATTTCCTCTGTTTGCCTCCCTTTTTTTTTTTTTGAACTTCTATTATTTTGATGTTCAGCTTCTGGAATTGTCCTCCAATATTCTTATCCTTTCTCTCCTATTTTTCTATCTTTTAGTATGTTTTAATCAACTTCTTATTTTTCTATTGATGTTTTAGTTTCTGCTGTCAGGATTCTATTTTTCAAGACATAATTGTCACTGTTGCTATTCTCTGGATGTTTCTTTGTGTAACATCTTGTCCTTGTTTCCTGGATGCTGTATCTAAGGCTATTAACAATGGTCTTTTTGACACTTCTTTTCTCTGTATAACAGATTTTGTTCAAGTTACTTTTCCTAGTTCTTTGTTTTGTCTTTCTCTTCTGCATTAGAAAATTTCCTAGAGTCTGGTAATCCATGGCTATGATTAAGGTTGGCGGTGGGGTGGGGCGGTGGGGGGGGGGAGAAGCTAGTTAGAGACTGAGCTCACTGTAGGGTGATCTAGCTGGAGAAATCCTTGCGTCAGTCTTTTTAGGTCTTTCCTCTTGGACTGGTGAAATACCCCATAGTCTTCCAGTTTCCTGCCTAGACAGCAAAGATCCTGTGCCCAGCACTTTGGGAACCCGGTGGTGGAAGAAGGCTCAGGGTCTTTGCACTCAGCATTCCATATGACATGGTCACTTAATCCCTTGCTTTCAGAATTTTTAGTATGGTATCTCCATCCACAACCGTGCTTGAAGCTTCTCTAACTCAGATATCCTCTATCTTACTTTCTTCGGAGATAAATTCTCCAGACGTTGGATGAGATAGGGGAGGGACTGTTGCCCAGTGGCTTGGAGTTGGGGGAGAGAACTAGAGATCTAACTCCTTCTCATCCTGGTCCTTATATTAGCAACCCTCCCGCAGTTCCAGAAGTGTCCTGGATTGCTAATTTTTGTGCCTTCTGAGAACCTCGCAATGGAAATCAGGTTGATTCTCAATTTCCCCCACTGCCAGCAGAGATGTCATTTTCCTCGGGTCCGCTACATCAGTAACCACGTGACTGCCACCCTGCTTCAAAAATTTGTGGCTATTGTCTCTTTTCCTATTCTCTCCATCCTCATAGGTTTAAATCTTAATTTAAAAATCTCTTTATTGACATTTTACTGAGGTCTTGGGAGGGAGTAAAATTAGATATATGCATTCAATCACATCTTAACCCAGAACTCTAACTTCCCTTTTCAATATGTTTTTAAAAATATAATTCCTGTGAATAACCCTACTTGGTCTTGGAAGATTGCTATTTTAATGTACTGGGGTTTGTTTATTTCTGTCTTTCCATTTAGAAGTGTTTGAGTGAACATAATTAGCAGGAAATGAGCCTTTCTATGAGGAGGATTCAAGAAAAATGTCTCTAGTGGGATAACTTTTATTAAATATATGAGAAAAAACCAGAGGCTGGATCCTAGTGTGCAGCCTCCAGGCAGCTTCTAAAGGACCAGACCCTATAGTGATCCTTGAGGGCGCATTTGGGGATGCCCTTTACAATGCTTTGTTTAGGGACCCAGAATAAATCCTGTGCCTTCATCACTGACATTCTCTGGAGAGGGGCTCAGTTGGTCTGAATTTATCTTACATTAGTTTGGGGAATTCTGTGATGAGAAAATGAGTCCTGGATACTTTTCTAAAATGTACCCCCTTGACCCTATGGACTCCAGAATCATTTCTTTTTCACGTATCTAATATTCACAGAGCATGTACTATGGGCAAAGGGCTATGTTAGCTTTCTATAATTGAGACAGACCTGCCCTAGGTAACTGTGTAACACCCTCTCCTCAACCCTGCATAACAGCAAGGAAAGGGGAGAT
>NW_011888814.1:8283917-8291039 GCF_000151845.1 Pteropus vampyrus | reverse complement strand
GGAGGCTAGGAGCTCACAGAGCTTGTGTCTGAAACCATGTTGGAAGGAGGGGGGCTCAGCAGGACCCAACGTGTATGTGCGTGCACTTGTGTGCAGGGCTGTGTGAAGGGTGAGTGGGTGAGTGTGTCATGGGTGCTAGATGTGGCCGTGTGTATGATGTCAGGGTGCCGGATACACGTGTGTTCCTGGCTCACCCTCCCCTTCCCCCACCAGATGTGTGTGCTGGGAGAGGGGTTCCAGGGAGGGAATAGGAGTCTCCTGCAGCAGCCTCTCACCCAGCCGGCCTTCCTGGCCATCTTCCCCAGGAAGCCAGCTATGGCCAAGCTGCTCCTCCCCACAGTGTTCCTAAGGTTAAGGGGAAGGGAGCAGGCCAAGCCCCGTGAAAGAGGGGGAGGCTGAAGGGATAGAGCTTCTGCCAGACCAGGGAGCTGGGCTGCCTTCTCCATCTCTGCCAGATCACTCAGCCCTCTGCTTTGCCTCTCCCAGGGCCCTGTGCTCCTGGGTCTGAGTGAGTAGACGGCTAACATCTTAGGTTGGGGCCCGAGATGGGGGTGGGAATAGTTGAAACTCATCTGTGAGGGTTAGCTTATTCGCAGTTATGTTGCCAGAAGGGTGCTGGGAACATAGTAGCCTCAATAAATATTTGTGGGTGGAAAGGAGAATAGAGAGAGGGAGGGAAGGTATCTGAGTCTGGGAGTCAAGTCCACCCCCTCTGCTATCAGTCAAGGATGAGGGCAGCTGGTTGCAGTCAGATCCTAGTCCCCAGATTGAGCAGGTGGGGGAGGCAGGGGTTTAGGGAGAGGGAGCCTGAGCTGGAAGAGAAGGAAAACTGTAGGGGAGAGATTTGTGCTGGGGCCTGGATGGAGGAAGGAGCTGGCAACTCTCCTTGGGCAGAATCCTTTGCATCCTGCCCCCGGCCTCCACCTGCTTCTCTGTCATCAGAAGCCTCTCTCTGGTGCGTTCCATCCCAGGGTTCATAGTGCCTCTCGTCTCTCCAGGACCTCCGTGCTCAAAAGGTGCTGAAGAACTGAGCTGCCAGCCCACCGAGGCCGTCTGAGGCCAGGTGGGGCCATGGCAGGGCATGGCTGTCTGGGGCTGGGGCTGTTCTGTTGGGTCCTGCTTGCTGTTCCTGTGGGCCCCCAGCCTGCTTCTTCTGTCCCAGGTGCCCCTCTCACCACTTTGACCCCACCACCTCAGAGCGAGGCCTCTATGTTGTCTCTCAACCTGGGACTTAACTTCAAATTGCACCTTCGGGGACCTGCGGCTGCCTGGGGGAGCCCTGTCACAGAGACCCAGCCACTTTCTCCTGGGCCAAGCCGAGAGCTAGAGAAAGAAGTGGCCAGTGGACTGAAGACTGACCCCCTTTTGGAACTGCTGGTGGGCTCCCTTGGGAATTCCGTCCCTGAGTGGGGCTCTGCTGAAGGCAGCTCTACGCCCTGGGCCTCCTCCCTGTCTCTAGAGTCCACATCCCCCTTCTCTGGGCCCACCGACCAGCCCACTGCTCTCTATCAGCCCAGGACGGGCACTGTGACCTGGGACACTGCTCTGACAGCTACAGCACCTCCATCCAGTGCTCCCAGGCCCCACCAGAGTGAGCTGGAACTGAAGTTTGACATGGCGCTGAGAGCCGGTGCAGCCCCCACGCTCGGGCATCGAATGCTGCCCTTGCTGCCCAGTCTGCGGGCCAGCCTGGCAGAGATTGCTGGGCGCCTGGGACCCTTTGGTGAGTACTCACCTCATCCTGAGGAGAGCCCCTGCTGGGCAGCCTGGTAGGTAGGAGGAAGCTTCAGCCCGGGCTCCTTTTGCAGGGTTTTTTGGCACTACTCTGTCCCCACTCCGGAACTTCTCAGGCCTGAGCCCCCCAGGTCCAACTGCATCCCCAAGCTCTGCCTCTGGAGTTTCTTCAGATTCTCCAGGTGAGTGTTTATTTCATTGCAACAAACATTAATGGAACCTCTACATGTCAGACACTGTGCTACGGGCCTAATCGGTGCCTTCCTTTCTTCCTTGACTCAAGGGAGGCCAGCATTGCTTTCTCCAGGCCCTGGGACATGGGCCACTGCTCACAGGGGGAAATCCCCTCTTTGCCATGTTGAATCTGGTTTGGTCCTTGGAGCTCAGCTCTTGATGGACATGAGGCTACAATTCTTGGGACAGTGGCTCCCTTAGAGCAAGCTCGGGGAAGAACAGGCTTTTCACCAAAGCCCCAGGGGCCAAGGCCGGCTGAGGAGATGGCAGTCAAACCCCATGTGCTCCCTTTGCAGGGTTCTTTGGCACCACTCTGTCCCCGCCCCCATCCTTCCTGGAGAGAAAACTCCCAAGCCCAGGCCTACTAGACCCAACTGCTTCCCTAAGCTCTGCCTTGATTGCAACAGCATCGCTAGGTAAGTGTCCAACTCATTTGAACTTGACAGTTATTTATTGAGCACATACTACATATTAGTCACCCGTTGTCATTCTGGGACCCTTTTATTTCACTGTCATCATAACACCATTCTCTTTGTCATTACCATGGAGATACACATTAACGGACTGAGAACAAGTGTTGCTGGGGATGGCCCCACACAGAGTTAAGTAAAAGTCCCCTGGGAATTTTGCAATCACAGGCAAAGCAAGATATAGACAAATATATCAGGGGCAAACAGACACAGGATCTCCTCCATGATTTCCATAGCCTCAGCACCAACCCCACCCTCTGCTCCCGTATGCCTGGCTTGTCTCCCCACCCCCACCCAACCTTGGGGCCCCTCTCTTTTGCTGTCTGATCTGACATGACATGCTGTCAAATACGGGCAGAGCTGAGCCCCTCAACAGCCAAACAATGAAGACCTTGAGCAGACAGATGCCATCCTCATTCAAGGGAGCCTTTCAGAAGACGCACATAGACGAACTGGTGGTGCAGATGAAAGACCAGGGGCTCTGGGAGCTTGGGACCTGGCTTTGAACCCCAATTCACTTACTAACTGGCTGGGTGACCTCGCAGCAGGTCATTTAGTCTCTCCGAGCCTAAATTTTCTTATGTATCTGGGGGTTTCATACTAGTACCTATCTTGTTATTATGAGCACGAAGTCGGAGCTCATTAAATAGCAGCTGTTAACCTTGCTTCTTCCACTGCTGCATCCCAAATACACTTCCAGACCCTACCTCTCAGACACTGCAACCCTAGTCTCAGGATGTGATGGGATAGTACATAACCCACAGGACAGAAGGCACACTGCTTAGGGAGAGGTCCTGCTAGGTGAAGCCGAAGGAGCCATGGAGAGAGACCACCAGGCCCCAGCTTTTCTCTAAAAAGGGTTTACTGTAGCTGCGAATCCTCTCAGCCTCTACCCTCCCGATAAGGAACCTGCTCAGCAGTGGAAATCACTGGTCCCCCAGTTTCTTCCAGCTCCAGGCTTAACACAGCACCTGACTCTCACTCACTCCTGCGTGATCACTGCATTCCTGGCCATGTGGGTGAGGAGCCTGCTGTCCCTTCCCTGTCCAGCCCAGTGCGTAGCAGTGGCAGGATCTTCTGTGGGGTTGGGGGCAGGCTCTGTGGCCTCGGGGAAGAATGATAGCTGGCACCATGTCAGCCTTGGTGACAGTGCTGTCCAGGCAGGTTTAATGAGTCTGGACAGTAGCAGAGGCAGCCCAGCTCACTCATACCACCCTTTTTCCCCCTCCACACTGACAGTTGCACGAACCTAGCCTCTTCCTGGCTGTTCCTCTTGGATAAACCCAGGAGAGCTATAAGCATCTTAGAGAGAAGGCCAGGGGGCCTTACTTAAGCCAGCAGTGTGTGTGGGGAGCAGTGTCAAGCAGTTAGGGGACATAGGGAGTCTCTCTGTGTCTCCTCTAGGACCTTTCTAACCTAGATGTGGTTAACCTTTGACCCAAGGGCTTCTCTTCCCTTGCGTTAGGTCCCCTTTGCTTTGGACAGAGCTTCAACCACTACACACAGAAAGAGTTGTACAGGTCGTTAACACCTTGAAAGACTTTCATACCAATTGATAAGTACTCACTGCACTTAGTCCCCTGAGCGCTCCCCACCACTCCCTAACCATCCTGGCTGGCACTTGTGCCATTTCCAGTTGTTAAATATTTCAAATGTCGCCCTTACAAAAAGTATCAATCCTCTGTAATCCTGGAGGTGGGGGTGGGGAAAGGGATGGGGCCCGGCCACTGAACAGGCTGCAGCTTCCGGCATCCACAGTGGAGCCCAGATCCCCCAGCCCTTTGATCTGGGCAGCTGGTGGATAATCAGGCCTGACGTTTCCATAAATCTAGCTGGCCCCTCTCCCCGACTCCCCCCTAGCCAGCTCTGACCTCACCAATTACTCAGATTGACATCCCATCTCCTCCTTTTTGCCCCTGAGGTCAAGAGGGGCCACAGGGCTAGAGTGGGAGAATCTTGTAAATGAGGCCTGCTCACAAGAGGGACCTTAGGAAGTCACTATCTTCTGGGCTTTTCTAGGGGAACCTGAGGGCTCCTGGGGAAGCCTCGAAAGGAGTGAGATCAAGTGGACCCTTCAAAGGCAGAAACTAGGTCTTCTTTGCCTGTTCCCAGCCACACGTCGCCCGGTGCTGGGCACACTAGCTATGCCTTGCCCCCTGGAAGCAGTGCTTCTAGTTCAGAACTCGTTCCTCTGACACCTGAGCTGTGCCCGTACTTCGCTTATCATTATTTTTTTTTTAAATTCCTTTTCTGGCTTCTTAAGGAATGTTGAAATTTATTCTAGTTGCCATAGTGCTTTGGGACAGAGATGAGAGGAAGGGCTTTCTGTGGCCCTCCGTGAGGAGAGGAGCAGACATCTGAGAGCTGCCCTGGTCTGAACAATGAGCAGGGAAGAGGTGTGTGGGGCGGCAGGCGAGCACAGGCTGTGGGGCTCCCAGGCATGGTCTCTGCCTCTCTGCAGAGCCCACCAAAGCCAAGGAAAGGCCAAACAAACTCATCCACTTTGTAGAAGTGGGTTGGGCAAGGGCGTCTGAGGAGACCAAGGAATGAGAGTGAGGGAGAGAGAGTGTGTGTCTGATGCCACTAATACCAGACTGATGCCTGCCTCTGATCGGCAAGCTGTCTATTCCCAGTTGAAGGGATCCTCCTTTAACTCACGGCTGTGTTTTTGTTAGGTGTTCAGGGATGCCCAGCCATTCAAATAGTGTTCTTCAAGCAGGGTTCACAAAGTGAGACAATACGTTGATGTTCACTCATTTGACTAACTGTTGATTTTGTAAGCAAGTTTAGGATGTGCTAAGGGACAGCAGCCCTTTTGTAAGTTAAATAAAGAACTAGTTTGAAGCCAGAAATGGTCACGCCCACACAAACACAAACTGATGATGAGGGATAAACATTAGCCTATAATGATGACACCAATGACAACCACATATTGAATGGTCATTATGCACCGGTACTCCAAACAGCTTTGCACGCACTGTCCATTTGTGCTCATAGCGGCCTGTGCAGTAGGTACTCTTCGCCACTTCAGACTTGAGGAATGCGATGGAACGGGAGGCAGGGCACAAGCTGCCGTTTGCAGTAGGCAGTGAGCTGTGGATGTTTAATGTTTTGGCTGCTCCCTCTCTGCCCTCCCCAGTTGTCTGATTCTATCTTCCTCTTCTCTTTCTCCAGAGCCGCTTTCTGCCCTCCTCACTCCTTTTATACTTGATCGTAGCCAAAAGGCTGAGAAGCAATCTTTTTCCTTGTTCTCAGGACTGCTTTGTTTTGCATGTCCCCAGCCTGAGCTGGCACTGCCTGGGGTGGGGGTCCTCCTGAGGTTTTCTTGTATTGTCCAGCTGAGGGGTCTTCCTAGATTATCCAGTTGAGGCATGGCTGGGCATGGCCAGGTAGTTGGGGCAGGAGTCTGGTTTTCAGCAGATCCCCAATCTCCCACCCCGCCCTCCCAACCGCATTCTACATCTGCTTCCTCTTCATCTCCCCATTCCCACCAGGCTGTCCGCATCCTTTGCCACCATCTTTCTCCCTCTGCCCTTGCCTGAAGCCACAGTTCTGCTGAGTCTGCTAGGTGGAGTAGGGAGAGGTTTCGGTTCCAGCATCCTCCATTGCTGCATGGTCATGAAGAGAATCCTTGAATCTAACTCTTTCTAACTCCTCTCTTGCTCCAGGAGAGTGAATTAGAGATCTTACTCCTCGACCTCTCTTACTTGACTTCCCTTTCCCATAGGACATGGGGAAGATGTTGAAGCACAGGATGGGGCTAGGGGCCTGAGTTAGCAAACCCCAGAGCAAACCCTGAGGGCCTCATTGACTAAGATGGCATTTTATCTCACTATGCTCTCCCCAGTTGTTCCTTCCTAGAAGTTTAAGGGTAACTTCAAGCCCCAGCAGAGTCCATCTCAATGCTACTTTCTATAAAATGGACTAGAACCAAAGGGGCATGCACCTGTATTAAGAGCCTTAGACTAATGGTTTTGTGACTGAGTCAGGATGGGGAACACAGCTGTGGGTAGAGAGAAGGGTATAGCAGGCAGGAAGGCCAATGAATAGGAAAGGTGTTCTCGGGGTGCTGGGGACAGGAGTATCTCACCTCTCACCCTCCTGCATGTATGCATGTGTACACGTGTGCATGTGTGTGCGTGTGTGTATGTGTGTATGTAGGGGCTTTTATTGAAGAGACAGGGAGAATGGAGAAGCACTTGAAAATGGGCAGGGAAAGCTTCTTCTAGCACTGAGGCGGGAGTTGGGAGTCAGGGGTACAGAGCAAGAGAGAAGCAAACTAGTATTATGAAGAGGCTCTGGAATTGTAGAAAGGGGCTCAGACTGGTGCTCAGATCTGGATTCTAGTAGTAGCCCTGCCAATTTGTGACCTTGGACAAATCACTTTGCCTCTTCGTGGACCCTCAGTGTCTTCATATGACAAACAAGAAGATTCACTTAGTCAACGAATATCTGCTCAGTGCCAACTCTGTGCCAGACACCATTTTAGGCATGGGGATTCAGATGTGAGCAAAGCAAACAAAAATACTTGTTCTTAAGAAGCTTTCTTTCTAGTGGGGGATTGAACTAGAGGGGGCTTCCACAGTCCCTTCCAGTTGTAAAATCCTGGGACTTCTTAAGAAAAACCCTTTGCAGTAGAGTCACAGAGTTATGAAGGGAAATGAACAAAGCAGGGAGCTGGGGG
>NW_011888814.1:8276999-8282712 GCF_000151845.1 Pteropus vampyrus | reverse complement strand
TGTGCCCTGGCAGGGCCGGGCCCCGACCTCCTACTCCAAGGAGGCGCCTGCCAGGGTTTTGATGGGGCGGAGGCCAACCCGGGCCCTTCTCCGGCCTCATCCCCCTGCAGTGATTACACCGTGGACTTCCGCCCGCCTTCCCCAATCAACCTGCGGCGCAGCATCGAGGAGGCCCTCTGCAGCGAGGCCCTGCTCGCGCCCAGCCTCTTCCAGGGCCCTGCCTTTGGGGAAGCCCTGCCCGGGCTCAGCCTCTACAGCACTTCTTCGCTGGGGGCGAAGACCAGGATCGTGCCCAGTGGGAGGTCTAAGGAGGCCCCTGGCTCCCCTGCGCCCCCGGAACTCCCCTCTCCCGGAGCCTGGCCCGCAGGCAGTAGCGCCTCATCCGGTTCGCTGTGCGGACTCTCCCGGGACAGCTCGTCCATGCTGCTATGCTCCAGCCCTGACAGGCCCCCGCGCTGTCCGCTGGTCTGCGTCCTCAGCCCCCCGCGGCCCTCAGGAAGCAGCCCTAGCCTCCCGGCCTCAAGATCCTACCAGGCCCTGTCCCCATCCTCCCACGACTCTCCAGAGCCTGCTCCTGAGCTGCAGGCTGAAGAAGCCTTGCTGCAGGAGCAATTCCTGGATGCCTGCCGACAGATCGATGAGCTGAGTGTGGGCAGCGACACCATAGACCTGTGAAGAGGTGGCCTCTTCGGTGCCCGGCCATCCCTGCCCCCTTCTGGCGCCTGCTCTGCCCAAGACCTGCACACTGTAACCCTTCCCCAACTCTGCCTGGCTCAGATACCTCTCGGCTTCCTTCCCCACCCAGGGGCTGGGTGGGTGGGGTAAGCAGCCAGGCTCTGTTGATTGGGAATTAGTGCCACTTTCTCTGGATCCCTGGGCGCTGATGCCCTCAGCTGCAATTCTAGGCTGGCAGAGGTCTCACTTTCCTTGGCATTCACCAGCAATAAAGCTCCAAGGTGCTTCACCCCTGTCCACCACTCCCCACGCTGGTGCTGAGTGGGAGGGGCTGTCCTCAGAAGACCTCCTGACCAGCCTCAGTCCCCATATCCACCTCTGCCATGTCCGGGAATCCCGTCCCTGCCTGAGTGAGACTCCCTGTCCTCCACACGACCCTTCCCTGTAGAAGAGTCCATGGCCCCTCTGGGAGACTCCACAGCAGATAAGTGGGAGGTGAGTCCTATCAGAGTTAATTTATCAATAAAATATTTTCAGAGGAGAAAGGTCTGATCTTCTTGGAAAAGCTTCGATGAAGCAAGAGCAGCAGTGGTGCTGCCAGAACTGGAAGAGAAGCAGCATTTGGGTGGGGCGGGTCCATCTCAGACCTCAGGGACCTTTACTCTCCACTACGAGGAGTGTTTGTCCTGTGGCTGGGATGAGTGAAGATCTTGGGAGAGGCTCCTTGAAGATCCTTCTGACTCTGGGAAGTGGCTTTTTAGAGATGTAACATGGCCTTGAGAGGTGAAGCAGAAACTCTACAGTCATTGGTGGAAATGTCTGCATTTCTAGGAGCCTGGCTTCAGGTCCTGGTGGGTGCTGAACTAGGGGGCTAGCTAGTGGTAAAGTTCTTTGTGGAGATGTCGATATACGTATCAAGGGCTTGATCACCTTGATCTGCGTGCCCCAGCAATCTCCCTGCCACATTCCCGGAGGAGTTCCCACCTGCTCCACCTACCAACAGGGTCTCTTCAAGGTTGGACTCACAACCTCTCTTCCCCTGCAGAACACTCATCTCCCATAGGTACAGATTTTCCCTGGAGAAAGCCTGTCTTCCCCAAACCCCATCTGAATCCTACCTACCAGAGCAGAACTCCCAGTACAGAGACCCATGAATGCATCCAACCACCAGCACTCTGTAATCGCTCCCTTGTCCAGAGCATTGAGCTCCGAGCTCTGTAGTCTGCATTTGTCATTTGGCTAAAATGCAGTAAGTTCAGAGTGGCACTAAGACAGGGTAATAGATTAAGTTTGAAAAGGAAATCTGGCAGTGTTTTGGCAGATGTTCTGCACATTACCGGGAGACCCACAGGGGCACACATACTAGGCTTAAAGTGGAAAAACAGGAATAAGAGTGGTTTTTCTTTCAATTCTGCCCATCAGCTGGTGGGGATTTGAGAAGGGAAGAGAGGGAGCCAAGAGGGAAGCAGGCAGGGAGGCTGGAGGGGGGGACGTGGGGAGCACTCACCAGACCAGGTCCAGTGAACTAGTGGGAGAATTAAAGCACAGCTGTCCTTGCACATGAAGATCTGTCTTGTCTGAGAGAAGTGTCCAGGGCCTGGGACCTCAGAAGGAGGAAAGGAATCAGTGATGTTTTGGGGGGTAGTGAGGGTCTCAAGAAAATGAGAGGAGCATGGGAGCAAGCACAGCTGAGGGATGGGACTGGAGTGGTTCTGACTCTGTCTCCTCCATCACCTGGTTCAGCGTGGCTCAGAAATTCTTGCTCCATCGTCACTCTGGGCTGAAGCCCAAAGAACTGCCAGGCTCCTAATTACAGGCATTTCTCAACTGGTGTCATTGTGGCGGCACGGCCCAGCATCGGAGCTGCTTTGAGTCATGGAAGGAGTGCTTGCTGTTTGAAGAAATTACTCTTTCTTCCCCACTCACCCTTCTGTCTGCCTCTGCTCACATTCAGCTCCTCTCTGCTGTCTCTTCCTCACCCTAATCCTTGCCAGGTGCTCTTGCTCCATCCACTTTCTCCATCAAGGGTCCTTGGGTTTATGCACATATCTCTCCACAGAGCAGTCTAAGCCTCATGTACTCTAGTCAGTCAGACACTCTCTCTCTCTCTCTCTCTCTCTCTCTCTCTCTCTCTCTCTCTCTCACACACACACACACACACACACACACACACACACACACACACACTGCTTTTCTGTCTGGAAGCTCTGAGTGGGGCTGTGAGATGGGGGAGGGGCGGGGGAACACAGCTGGTTGTTCGCCAGCTCCAACACTCCTTCGATTTTCCTCAGCAAGAATTACCTTTAACTTTATGAAGAAGCTGAGACTTTGATGAGACGACCCTTCTCTTTTATCTCATGCCTCAGCCCTTACTCTAAGCAGGTTTTCTACAAAAGTCCAGATGATCCTAATGAATACACCCTTTAGTTCCATTTCTTAGTAAGGTAGGGGACTGAGAGACAAACTCACCTTTATTCATTCGGCCTCTTTAAAACATTTTATTGAATACTTATAATGTGCTGCTAGGTGCTGGGGATAGAATTGAACAAGGTGGACACTAGCCCTGAACTTATGAAGTTGAAGGTCTTTTGGGGAAGGCAGACATTAAAGAGTTAATCATATAAATCATTACAATAGAACAAGTAACAGTTGTGAGAAGTGCTAAGAACAAAAAGTACGCAGTATTTTAAGAAGGTTTGGCTTACAAGGAGGAGTGAAGCCAGAGAGACGGGGCTTGAGAGAGGCTGGCTGAACACAGCCCAGGCCTCCCATTTCTTTTCCTGGTTCCTGCATAGTGATGGATGAGAGAAAGGCCAGTAGTTTATTGTCCCTGGAAGCCAGGTTGCTGGTGCGGCACAGGGTACCACGACTCCTGCTATTTAATAAAGAACACTGCATGTGTCCTAGGTAGATGGATGAGCAAATATTACTGATCGAAGGACCACATGGCCTCTCTGACATGAATGAATAGGAGAGAATGGGGCTGAGGCTGAGGCTGGGAGACTGAGATGGGAAGCCAGGTCTGAAACTTGGGAAGTGTAGAAAGGGTCACGTCACCTGCATTGTTAGCCTCTCCTAGAGCACAGAACTCCTCCACACTGTGGGTGACTGCTGCCCCCTGATGGGCACAGGGACATATTTTCATTTTGTTCTTTAAGGGCGGTTGGGGTCCTAAGTATTAAAAGTCTAGCATTGTGGGGGCGTCCCAAAGGAATGTTGGAACAGCCTTCTTAGAGTTCTTTTACCTGTGCACACTGCAGGACTGGGGCCCTGAAGCTTGTAATTTAGTCTTTGGAGATGGAATTTTGATTGCTAAGGTGGTGAGGGGACAGGAGAGAAGGAGGGAAAAAGGAAGGAATGCGGAATCCCAAACCAACTTTATTCTAATGACCCATCCTATTTTCTTTGTCTATTTGTCTTTCTTTATCCTGGATAGAATTAATCTCATAGCCTTAAAAATATGTTTTGTATTTCAATATTTTCTCTCCCAAGTTATGTATTTCAAAATAACTGTGACATTTTCTTTTAAGTGTGTATAACTTACTTGGAGCTAGGTCTTCATAAATTTGATGTTAAGTGTTCTCCCTTTCCCCCTTATTACTATCGACCAACCAACTATCCATCCATCCATCCATCCATCCATCCATCCATCCATCCATCCATCCATCCAGAATGTGTTGAAAGTAAATGGAGTGTGAGGTGAAGAAGAAACCTACTTTTCACTCTACTGTTTGTACTTTTTGAATTTTTACCTACCACATATTCAGTTTATACCATTTAAAAGTAACCAAAAAATACGTTGGGTACGTTTTTAGCTAGATGTTCTGCAGGGTGCTGCAGTCTTGCACACAAGTCAGTTCCTGAGCCCGGTGGGATAGCAAATACTCTGTTTCAGGATCCAGGAGCACTCAGACCTCCTCTTGGCCAGTGAGATTCCTCAATCTTGGGTCTGTCTGATAAGCCTACCTAAGGGAAGATAGTCTCTTGTGTCATGGAGGACCTGGGTTCTAGGTTGTGTGTGTAAACTGGATATTATATTTGCTTTGGATGTGTTCTCATGGGATTTGCAGTGTGCCTGCTGTGATTCATTTGTAAAAAAATTTTTTTTGATTCATGTCTGTCTACCCCACTGATTGTATTTTCCATGAAGGCAGGGACCGTGTCTCTTTTTAGCTTACCAGTTTTATCCCCAGTGCTTGATATGTAGTAGAAGCTCAGTAAATATTAAAGGAATGATTGTGTACAAACTGTTTCTACGTGTACTTTAGTAGCTATAATTTGTCCGTGAACCGTCATAACCACAGTTATAGTTATGTTACAGTGTGACAGATGTCTCATATTCTCTCATAACACAAGAATTGTTTGAATGATGTGTATAATGTACTTATGTCTATGTATATTCTGGCTGCATTTTATACCGTAATCTGGGAGTCTGTGCTGGCACTTCAGAAATTATTTATTAAACATCCATTATAGGTCAGATCCGGGATTAGAGCAAAAACTACTTCTGCTTGCCCTGGTAAATTTGGGATCGATCTCCTGAAGCTGAGATTTTACGGAGAATAGTAACTAAGGAAGCCAGTTCCCTAAGGTGGCAGGAAAGAGGGTGGGTGGGGCGGTACTTGGACTAGGGGTGGAGCACCATTCAAGAAACTCCGCCCCCCGGAGTCACCATTTTTTTCGTTCCGGAACGTTTTTTCCCCATCCCACCACGTTTGCCTTCGGACTCTTTTGAGTAAAGAGCACTTCCGGAACCTCCCGGCAACTTGGCGTGCTCGGCTTGCTAAAGCCAGCTGCTTGACTCGTGTGCGCGGCCTGCTTCGCTCGCATCCTTGCGCCTCCGTTTCCTGGCCTCATGGCTGGGTTGACCCTGTTTGTGGGCCGCCTCCCTCCTTCGGCCCGCAGTGAGCAGCTGGAGGAGTTGTTCAGTCAGGTGGGACCGGTGAAGCAGTGCTTCGTGGTGACTGAGAAAGGTAGGGGGCGGGACGGTCGAGGATAGGGCCGGGGTTCCTGGGTGAGGGACGGGGCCGAGGACACC
>NW_011888814.1:8266089-8275929 GCF_000151845.1 Pteropus vampyrus | reverse complement strand
GATCATGATGTCAGAGCAGGATGGTAGCAGTGGAGGTGGTAAAAAGTGATTGGAATGCGAATATTTTTTGAAGGTAAGCCTGAGAGGATTGGCTGATGGATCAGACATGGGGTATGAGAAAAAGAGGAGTCAAAGAGTCAAGTCTGACTCCAAGGTTTTTTTGGTTTGAGCTACTGGCACTATTTACCGACTTGTGGAATACTGCTGTATGCTTCACATTCTGTTTGATCTCATCACATCACTGTGAGGGAGGGTTGGCATATATTATAATGAGGATGGATTGTAAGGGTTTTAATTGTAGAAGCATTCCTTCCTCTTACCTAGCTTCAAGGGACACTTGAGATAGGCACCTGATGTTACCTAGCACATACATTTTATTCCCTTCTAAGTCATCAGGCTCTCTCTCTAGGCGGCTGCCTCTTTACCTTTCAGCAGAACAACTGGTGAGAAGCGGCATCTTGTGGGTCCCCCTTCCTCCCTCCTCATGGTGTCTGAGTGTGTGAGTAGGCAGGCTATCAGTGTGTTAACAATCACTCCATCCTTAGTTTATATTTTGTTAGTAACAAGTTAGGGTTAGGATTGTTGACATGGCTCTGGTTGCTATTTGAGCCATAGTACATCCCTGGTTCTTTGTCATTTTAAGTACAGATAGGGCTGAATGAGAGAATGAGAGTGCTATACAGCAGTGTTTCTTAAACTGCGGATCATTACCCATTAGTGGGTCTTGACTAGAATTTTTAAGTGAAATAGGAGTATATCCATATATGGTAAAGCATAAGTATTCATAAAACTTTTTTTTGGCTTTATATAAAAAATATATATGTGGACTGGGTTCTACTGTGAGTTACGTTTATTACTGTGTGTTGTCAAAAACAATTTGAGAAACATTACAGTGCCAGATGGTTGTGTTTCAGGGAATAACAGGCCATTGAATGGGAATTCATCTTTGGGTCCTCAGAATGTAAGCTATGTATAACCTTACTTTCTACCTTGTATACGTGGTCTAAATCTTTAAAGAAAGCTTATTCCCTTATTAAGAAACTATGCTTTTCTATCCAGACAGCCTAGATGTATTGGAAAGAGTACTGCACCTAGTGGGATGGGAGAGAGGGGTTGGGGGATGAAGTCTTACTCAGTGTGGGTGACTTGGGCATGCCACTTAACCTTTAAGATGGGAATAATTTCACAGGATTGTTGTGAAGATTCAAGTAAATATGTCAGTGCTTTGTGCAGACATAAAAAATGCATGGCATTTATTGTGGGTATATGCTTTTATTTCAATGCCAAACTCCTTCATGTTTTAGCTGCTTTATTTTTGGTTGTACTGATCAGGAAGGGCCTGAATTTTCTTGGTCTTATTTTCTGAAAGGTAAGTGGACAGGCTTTTGTGAGAAAGAGTTCCAAGAGAAAAGAAACTGATTTCCAGATCACAGTATGCTCTCCTAGTGCCGGGTGTCAACTTTAACCTGTTTAGGTGAATCAGTGTCCTGTGTTTGAGGGCTTGGACCCTGAATCAGGTTCAAGTGTAGATGAAAAAGAAGCAGAGCATGTGAGCTATTTCTTCTTTGGGTAGTAGGCAGACTACTTGGTCTTTTTCCATTTTGATGCAGAAAATTACTTAAAATTTTACTACAGAGAAATGTTAAACCAAAAAAAAGCATACCAGGAAGAGCAAAGGAAGTTTACAGTTTTTTATTTTACAACTGTTCATCTGCTTGGTCCTAATAGTCTTCTCCTAATAGTCAGGACACTGACTCCTGTCCTAATAGTCTTGGTCCTAATAGTCATTATATTGGTGGAATCCCATTGGAAAGAGGATGGGGCTGGTAATGAGAAATTAATTCAGCTCCTAACACCTTGGGGAACATTAACCAAGTTTATTTGCTTTCCTTCATCCCAAATTATTCATTTGGAGAGAAGGGATGATAATATTTGCTTTACTTACCTTGGTGTGTTCCGAAGATAAAGTGAGATAGGAGATTCACAGCTGCATTGGAAAGGTTTAATTTGTTATTGATCGCTAAGGCTTGGTAATAATGGTAATAGTATCTACAGGCTCCTGAAGCATTGTTTATTATTCGAGGTTCTTTTGGACCCCAGGCACCATTGCTGATCTCTTGTGAGGAGGAGCTGCATTATTACATGTAATTTTCAAAGCTACTATACTTTCCTACCATCTCTGGTGATGCTCCCTTCTATTTGATGCTGAGTTCTTCTTTGGGGAGTATAGTGGATATCATGGATCCTCTATAATTTTGAGATTATCAGGAAAGGAGGAAGAAGAGGAGCCAACAGTGAAGACACCAAATTAGAAGAGGAAGCCTAACACTATCTGAGCAAAGTGGAGAAGGGGCCACTGATGCCAACCTTTTTTCTCTCCCTCCTGAGGATTTTGGCAAATTGATTATAGGATGATCTGGTAGTATATCTCAGAGCTTAGTTTAGGGCTTTGAGAATTTACTGGCTTAGGGCTCTTGGCTTATGGTTATCTCTCCACCCTCTTATTGTTTAGGGAGTAAGGCATGTCGAGGCTTTGGTTATGTCACTTTTTCTATGCTGGAAGATGTTCAAAGGGCCCTCAAGGAGATTACCACCTTTGAAGGCTGCAAAATCAACGTGACCGTTGCCAAAAAAAAACTGAGGAAGACATCCAAGGAAAAGGGTGAGTTTTCTCCCAGGGCGAGGAGGAGGTGGAGTGGTGGGGTGGGGGCGGGGATGGGAGTACCACCTAAATTTAAAGCTTCTTGAATTTCCTTTTGATATCCAAAACCGTCCAATGTATTTTGTTACTCATTTTAGCCTTTACTTCTAAGTCTGGAAAATCTGGTGGTCTTGGGTTTTGCCACACTGACTCCTGTGGTAGATGTTAGTAGCTTTTTTCTTGTTGTGTTCTGGGCCTGGAGGTGGGTGATTTTGGAGCAGAGACTTATTCCATCGCCTCTTGTTTTTTAGAAAATTTAGAGTCCCCAAAGAAGGAGCAGAAGCCTAAAAAAGCCAAAGTGGCAGATAAGAAAGCCAGATTAATTATTCGGAATCTGAGCTTTAAGGTAAGTGACAGAGAAAACTGAACACTGCCCATTCTGAAAGCTGTTGGTGATCATGGGTAGAACTCACCAGGATGGTAGATTGGACATGATGCCTCTGAGAATGAGCCTTAGCATTGCTGAATTCAGAAAATGAGCCTGTATAAACAGGAACTTATTGAGACAATGAGAGAAGATGCCTTTTTGAGAAAGGGAGGGGAGGAGAAGCTCTAATCTCTGTCCTCTTGCCTCTTAGATACAAGGCAAGATGTCTTCTATTCAGATATGTTTGTTGTCCTAGTCTCAAAAGTAAAAAAGTAGTAAAAATGTTTAAGCTCTTCCTAATGAACCAATTTAATAATTGATGTTTCATATTTATTTATTATGATAATACCTCTATTCCTTTCTTTACTTTTGACTTCAGTGTTCAGAAGATGACTTGAAGACAGTATTTGCTCAGTACGGAGCAGTCCTTGAAGTAAACATCCCTAAGAAGCCAGGTACTAGCAAATCTTCATTTGGTGGGGATTAGATTAATATTATTTAACAGAATGGTCTTCTTCCAAATCACCCTTGAACTAAGCACCATTAGAAATAGAAATACAAGGTTTATGTCATACTCTTTATGTGCTCCATGATGTGATGTATATAAAGTATCAGGCATAGTGCTTAGGAAGTAATAAAAACTCATATAATAGTGTTTATTCCCCTAATGGTATTTTTAATGAGATCAAAACTAGTTTTAGAAGACAAGTTACAGTTTGAGAAAATGCATTGCTCTTCCCAAGCCCAAATCAGGGTATACTCAGCAGGACATAAGCTTTGGGTGAGGGGCTGGCTGGTTGGCAGCATTTGGGCCATCTCGCCAGCCTTGGTTGCTATAATTTCCTTCTTAGTGTTGGCTCCCACCTGCTGCTTCTAACGTCTTTGTACATTTGCACACAGATGGAAAGATGCGTGGTTTTGCTTTTGTTCAATTCAAAAACCTCCTAGAAGCAGGAAAAGCTCTCAAAAGCATGAACATGAAAGAGATAAAGGGTAAGTTTTCTATACCCATACTATTGACCCAGATATTTTTGGTGTTTGAGTAAATTAGCACAGTAACCCACATTCTACATTTTCAAAAGGTGTTTGTATTATTGAAAGTCTCAATGCTAATATAGAAGCTGTTTTGTTGAAACATTTCTAATACTTGTTCTTAGGTTAAACTGGAAAGAACCTATATCATTATTCTCCTATTTATTTGGTAATGAGTGTTCTTTTAAATCCCTAATGAAATAACATCCCTGTAATAAACATGGTTGCTGTTTAGGAGATGTGGGATTTGCAGTTTTTTTCCCTCTTGGTTATGAGCGTTATTCAGCATCCATGGGCTATTAAGCTGACAATGAGGCTACTCCGGGTATGGATTTACCAGGTACTGAAAAAGGGATTGACTTAGAGACTTGCTAACTTCTGAGTATGGTGCAAATTATTCCAGAATGCCTGTTTTGCCTCTTGCTAGTCGAGTGGAAACTTTTGGTCTAATTAGAAGCACTGTTTTAATTGTTTTTTAAAACTATCCCAGGTGTAGTGGCTGTGTAGAAAGGCAAAATTTTTGTTAATTGATAAAAAGAAAAGTTTAAGGGTTAAAAAGAATAGACGGCTACTGGGAGATTTATTTTATAACCAGTATTCTCTGAATTGGCAGTTTGTCTCCTTTTGTTCCTTACTGTCTTCAATGAATAAAAAGTCATTTACAAGAGATAGAAACGTCTAAAGGAAGAAGGCCTTTCTGATGTTGCTTTTCTGTCTGACAGGGCGGACAGTGGCTGTGGATTGGGCTGTGGCAAAGGATAAATATAAAAATACACCCTCTGCCTCTGCCCCAGGTAAGATGTGGTGGTGCAGGGTAGGAGGGGTTGTATGTCCTGGGGTGAGTGCAGAAACAGTTCTACAATAAAAGTATGAGGGAACCTGCTTCTCAGTGAGAATATTGGGCTGGAGATACCAAAAGCACAAGAGTACCCAAAAGAACAAGAATGAGTAAGAAAAACTCTGAATTCCCGCTGGCTGAGAAACCCAGAGCTGTTTGTCATTTCATACTGTACCATCTGGTGATCTGGTCCCAAAGCACAGGATTTTTTGAGTCTAGGCCCATGCTTGGGTGTGGATGTGATTGAGGAGTGGGACTGAGTTCATTGCTCCCGCTACCTGATGTCCTTCCCCAGCTTTTTATAATGAAGAATGATGGAACATTAAGAATAGGGAAACATAAAAGTTGAGTTTTATTTAGAAAACAATTGGTTTTTAGGCAGCCAGGAGCCCAGAGAACAGAACTCACCAAGATTAAGTTCCTGGCTGGGCTCCAGACTGAGCATTGTGTTGGCTGTGGTGCATGATGGTAGGCTACTTGTAGAGGCTCAGTTGCTACTTCTCATTCTGAGCCAGATTCAGTTTCAGGCTTCTGATGAATGGGAAAGACTCCAAGGGAATCTCAGGGATAAGGGGCTTTTGTTATTGTTTGTTTTTTTGTTTGTTTATTTTTATTCCTTATACTTTCTCCTATTATATATATATATAGTAAGAAAATATGTGAGATTCTGTAAAACCAAATGAACTAGGAACTTGAGGGTATTAGTTATTTTTGTTAAAATAACCTTGTTTTAGGTACTGGATTAATTCCTAACTTTCTTTACCTCCCTGTATAGGTGTGGAGAAGAGGCCTGAACCTAAACATCAGAAATTAGGTAAAGAGAATGGCAGGAAAGAAGAGAATATGGGAGAGGAAGACGACGGTGATGATGATGATGATCTGGAAGAGGAAGAGGAGGATGGTGATGATGGTGATGAAGAGGAGGAGGAGAGTAAAGAATCAAAGGTGACCAGGCCTGTGCACATTCAGAAGAGGTAAGCAGTTCAGGTTGTTCTGAGACAACAGAAGAAGATTCAGGCTTGTCTCTGAGGGGGAGAATGTTGACTCTCCCGCCCCCGTCATTGATGACTGACATGCATAATGAAGTTGGAGGTCCTTAGTTCTGAACTGTGCCATTGCAGAGCAATCAAGAGGGCAGCACCTGCTGAAAGCAGTGAAGAGGATCTTTCCGATGAGGACAGCGACACAGAGGGAAGAGATAGTGTTGACAGTGGAGAGGAACTGGCTCAGAGTGATACTGACACTGAAGGGCAAGAGGACGAAGGTTGGCCTGGGATCTTCAAATTTCAATTAATTACTGAGAAATTCAACGCAGACCTCTTTAAATAGAACCCTAATGTGTTCTGTCAAATTTATGTTTTAAATGTTGAAGACGAAAACTTTATATTTCTTCTAAAGGTTTTTTGGTTTTGTTTTTTAAATGAGTTTGGAGTGGTGTTTGAGGGTTAAGATTCATAGGAGATTTAAACCCTATCTTAATGCTGAAGCGCTGTCTCTTGATTATCCAACTTGAATGACTAACTGGATAAACAGGATATTAAATCTAACACCAAGGTGGATTTTAAACAATCTTTTGAGTTGAGATAGGGATAAAGGAGTTCTTGGGGGCATTTTGTAAAACTAATCAAACCCTGTTGCTTATCAAGAATGTTGGGGTAAACTCAGTGCTTTCATTGAGGGAGGCAGGTCATTACAGAATGAGGAATGGCCAGTAACTGGTCCTTTAGTTTGTCAAGGTGGAAGTTTTTATGTACTTACCAGGTCACTCCCTTCTGCTTCCTTTTCTGTAAGTCTGTCATGTTGGTTTCACCGTATAAGAAATCTGAGGAAGTAAACTTTTTCCATGAGAGAATGGTAGGCACCTTAGAATCAAAAGCTTTTATACTGAAGGGACTTTAAGACCTTGCATTCTATAGCCAGATTGAGCTGTTTCTTACTAATTTTTTCTTGAAAAAATCACAGGACTAGTACATAATAATGAGAGAACATTAATAAGAAATATAGTACAGAAGAGTATAATATAGAAAGTGAAAATTCCTCACCAATCCCCCAATGATACCCCAAAGTAACCACTGTTGTTTCTTTTGTATCCTTCCAGAAAGCTTCTGTGTATATATAAGCATATGTCTATTAAAAACAGTGAGTCTTCCTTATACCCAGATCATCAGCCACTTAGCGCCCCTCCCCAGAAACAACTAGTGTTGTATGTCTCTGGTGTATCTAAAGATAGTTAATACCTTTATAAGTAAAAACACTCACATACAATGTAGTGTATTTTTGTGTGTGTGAATGTATGTGTATTTCTTTCTTAAATGTTTTACATGTTTTGTTTTCAAAAAGTACACTGTCAAAATGGTATATGGGAATCTCTGTTTTCCTATACCCTTACCACATTAAATTTCATTTATCTTTGCTTTTTCCCATTTTGTTGGTGAAAAATAGTATCTCATTTCTTATACTATGTTTTTCTTTAATTATGAGTGAGTTTGAGCATCTTTTTATATTTATTTGCATATCTTTTGTTCATTTTTAATTGGATTTTTCCTTATTGATCTGTGCAAGGTCTTGATATATTTAAAAGTTAGCCCTTTGTTATATGGCTTGTACTAGTATTTTTCAGTTTGTTGTTTTTCTTTTTACTTTAGATGAACAAATCTCAAAGAAAAAGAAGAGGAAATTACCCTCTGATGTGAATGAAGGGAAAACTGTTTTTATCAGGTATGCCTTTTTACCTTGAGAACTGCTCTATTTGTGTTGTCTTCATTGGTTTCTCTTCCCTTCTTTTTCGGCCCTAGGAACATACCAAACAATGAAAAATGTAGGCAAATCAGAACTATACACAGAGGATAAATAACAGGGTTTCCATATCTTGTTATCATTTAGATTTCATTCTTTATAAATGGGGTGGCATCGTTTGGAACAAATCAGATCTTTAACTATTAGAAACATTTTCCTTTCTGGCTTTTGTTTTAAGGAGAGTGCTGAGGAGGGGTGACACCTCTTGTCCCAAACAGTTTCTCTCTTCATGTCTAGCTTATTGTCTAAAGCAGTGTCTAGAATAAAGTGAGACATCCTGTTTGTTTCTAGGAAAACCGAGAGAGGGAGAT
The DNA here is from genome assembly GCF_000151845.1 of Pteropus vampyrus. NCBI lineage: Eukaryota > Metazoa > Chordata > Mammalia > Chiroptera > Pteropodidae > Pteropus > Pteropus vampyrus. The sequence continues at coordinate 8,267,884 of NW_011888814.1, read as the reverse complement.
GGGTGGAAATAGATTTTATTTCACGTTGCCATTGCTATTTTTGTCTTACTAACTGCAATAGATTGGCATTTTCAGAAGGTCAAGATATCTTCAGCACCCCTCAAACATGTCTTCTTGTCTTTTCTTAAGTAGCAATGTGTAGGGCCATTTGAGTCTTTAAAATGTGTATTTTATCCTCATGTACAATCTTCTTAAGATTGTTTTTATTATACAAGTAATTTATGTTTAGGAAATAAATGTTCAAAAACATACACAAAAAAATTAACCTTTATCACTACTCAGAGAATACCTATACATACCATACATATACCCACATCATAAATATTTACCAAGATCAGTTTAGCATATACACGCTGTGCTGTAACCCACTTTCTTCCTTTATAGCATGTCCCTCTATAATTTTTTTTTACTGCGTTATATGGAATTGCCATATAAATAATTTTGTATTCATAGAGAATTCTAATAGGAAGGAAGAAATGTCACACTTAGAAGCCCGTAATAATATCAAGGATGCGATTCCTTATACGTCTTTTAAATTAATAAAGAACTTAGGAAGGTAAAGAGATAGAAGAAACAAAACTATATACATGATGAGGCAAATTAGAAGAAATAATGTAACTAAGATGTGTCTTATTACAGAAATTTTTTTTTTTTTTAATCTCAGTTACTCCATAAGATAGAATCATTTATGGAGTTATTAACTGAGTATAAGAGAAGTATAATTATAGATACTTATTTGGGACTGTTTTTCTTTCCTCCAGAAGGCTGTGCATATTGGGGAAATGAATCTTTTTTTTTTTTTTTTTTAAGTGTGAAGTTATTTTTATTTTTATTTATTTTTTAAAATTTATTATTTTTTTCTATGGTGACATTGGTTAATGAAATCAGATAAATTTCAGGTGTGTACAATTTAACAGTAAGGCACATATATATTGCATTGTGTGTTCACCTCCCATAGTTAGATTTCTTTCTGTCACCACATATTTGACCCGTTTTACCCCATCTACCTCCCTCTTCTCCCCTTCCCCCTACCTCCTGGTAACCACTAGTCTATTGTCCATGTGTCTCTGTTTGTCCTGTTTGTTTGTTGCTTTTAGGTTTATATTCCACATATAAGTGATATGTGGTTTTCAACTTTTTCTGTCCGGTTTATTTCGCTTAACATGATTATCTCGAGGTCCATCCATGTTGTTGCAAATGGAGAAATAAGGAATCTTTACACTGTTGAAATTTAGTAGAACAAAATCTTTTTCCAACATTTTTAAATCTCATCAAGAGAAATAAGTAGGTTTCTGTTTTTGTACTTAGCCTCTAAACTTTAGCATGTTTGTTTTTGAATTATTATTTTAAAAGATTTTCTGACTTTTGTAACATTTTAACCGAAACCTGGATTTCAAAGAGGAAACACAAAGGAGAAAATGGCTAATGGAGAGGGAGTGAGGGAGGGAGAGGGAGAGGGAGAGAAAGGTAGATTAATTTGACTTTTCTCATCAGCCTGCTGTCTTTTGTTTGTAGTAAGAGAAACTAATTTTAGCTAATTTAAGTGAAAAAGCTGGTTTGTTGGATAAACATTAGGCTGGCTCACAAAATCAAAGTTGTCAAAGAGCAAACCTCAAGAAGGGTGTGAAAGTGTGGGCAGTTCTAGGACCCCAGAACTGCAGGAGGCTGTGGGTGTTTTCTCTGAGGATACCCTACCATTTTTTTTAACTTCTTAAGGTATAACAAATTCAGTCAGGTGTTTTAACCTAAGTGTACATCTCAATGAAAATTTTCACATTTATATATGCACCACATA
>NW_011888814.1:8256464-8265599 GCF_000151845.1 Pteropus vampyrus | reverse complement strand
CCATGGGCACTGACTAGGTTACATGAGGGCATAATACATGCCATTCTGAGGGGTTCATAGTCTATCAGCCCAGGTTTCTGTGATCCATAGAAGCACCAAGGTGCAAGGATGTTCATGGAGGTTTTTCCATGATGTCAAACTTAGCATCTTTCATGGTGCTGCCAGCCATAATTTTGTCTTAAGTTTTTTAAGCCCTTATTTACTTTAGGGTAGTGATTTCTATTTGTTCTTTGAATTTCAAATGTGACAGCATCTCATGGGTATTAATCATTCTACATTGCTTGAAATTACTGGGATCTTTTTCAATTATGTTTTTTAGAGATGGAAGCAGACAGAAACTTTATTGCAGTGGCAACAGTCAGAAAACTGTAACAGAAGTGCTGCCTTAGATTTTTTTTTTTCTCCCTAAAGCTATTTCTTTTGAGTTTCAAGGGTTGACCCACTCCTCATTGTAGTATACTGCTGTTAGGTAAGCATCTTTTCAACCCATTCATAATCTTTGATTTCATCAACTGCAGTTGTTCTAAAGCAGTAAATTCTTAATTCATTCTGATTCGTGAGTCCTTTGAGATCTACCGAAAGCTATGAACCCTTTCCTCAGAAAAATACCACTTCTGAGAGTTTGTGGGCTATCCATGGACTAATAACCTCCATTCTAAACCTTTTTATTTTCCAAACTGATGAGACCTGATCATTTTTGGGTTTTACTCAGCTGAAAAAAAGATGTACATGAGACTATGATAGAAAGAAAACGGCACTGCTTCCTGGAGATTAGAGAGCTAATCCTAACTAAGCCATGGACCAGCCGCTTGATTTCTGGCAAATCGTTTAACCACTGTGGGCTTCAGTTTCTTATCTGTAAAATGAGTGGGTTCAACTAGAGTAATCACTTAAGGTGACTTAAGCTCCAATATTCAATTATGGTTCTTAGACCTTTTCCATTTCCAGTATGGTTTTCTAAAAATAGGCAGCTAGAATTACATACACTATTCCAAGTTTGGTAGAATATTGCTTTACTTTGATGATGTCTTTTGTCCCTTTTTGAATGCATGTTATATTGGGTTATTTTCAGAATGTAACCTACAGTTGACTTGCTTCATTCTTTTTCTTGGTCTGTTTAATTCTAGCTGAGACTTAATGATCTTAATAAGCATAGTTTTCATTATTTTTTCTTAATGCATGTCTTACCCTAGCTCATATTAAATTTTTCTGGCACTTTTTCTGCCTCCTCACTCACACAGCCTTGGCCTCCTCCTCCAATTTATCCCTATCACATGCCATTTCACTGCCTAGAATTGCTAAATACTATCTGCAGACTTTTATGGAAGTGTTAAGACTGAACCCAGTACTGACCCTGGAAATTCCAATGATAAAATTGTTCCCCATTTAGAGAGAAGTACCCATTTTCTTCATTTTGGATAAATAGGCTAATCTAACTATTAGAAATGTTTTCCCCCTGTATTACTTCTTTTTTGTTTTTTCATATTGACTATCTATTAATGCTGGACATTATGGTAGGTGCTAGGGATATAAGGACAGCCAAGAAATGTGGCCCTTATTCCTGAGGTATTCAGTCTTTTTGGGAAGACTCCACCTGACCAGTGCTATAATAGAGATGTGAGTGGAGGACCAGCAGGATGGGGTACTCAGCTCTGCCTGGAAGAGGCAGGAAAGACCTCACGAGATGGTGACCCTCTAGTTGGCCTGCCACATGTGTCCTTTCAGTTAGTCTGCTGCCATTCATTCTTATAGGGTACAGAAGATCAGTGCCATAGTAGCTCTAGGAAATACAGTGTCATTTTCATATATGAGGGAATATTTAAAGTTTAAAGGAATACTAACAAAATATTATGAGACTTGTATTTCTTTTTTTTGGAGTTTACTGTAAGGTGAACTTTTTTCTTTGTTTATAAAGCTGCTTTTTATCAATAGCAGAAATTAGGATGGGTTGGTTGACCCTGTGTCTAATCAGTGAAAGGTGTGCCTGTGGAAATTCTGGAGCATGAGTTAAGAACTGGGCGCATGGCTTTCCGGTTTACTACTCTATTCATGTGATGGAGGCCTGGGCCTTTTACTCTAAGGGGTTGATCTACCATTATCTAATGCATCCCAAGTAACAGTGATGACAGTGAGATCTGTAATTAATTTCAGGGTTAAGTTGGTTGCTGTCTCATTTTTTTAAATCCTCTAATAGGCATGCAATAAGTTTTGCCGAATTAAATATTAGTTTGGAATTTCTCTAGCATTTCTTGTGAGTATTATTAAGGAGAGAAATGGTAAGACTAAAGTTCTAAGAAGCATTGAAAAAGATGAGGGAAATTTCATTGTATGAATAGTTGTGCTATCTTATCTGTCTTTGAACCTTCAGTGCCTGACACAATACCTGTCTCATTTAACGGAAGGATACTACTACCCCTTCCACTTTATGTCAGGCTGTTACCATTCGTAGTGTTGTCTTAGTGTGTTGGTGGAACTTGGGAGTTTAAGATCTCACTTAATTTTGTCTCTCTGTGCAGGATGTGCATTTGCTCAGTTCATGACTCAAGAAGCAGCTCAGAAGTGCCTGGAAGCAGCTTCTCCAGAGACCGAGGTAAGAAAGACATTTCTTTTACTCTGTAACTTAAGCGACAGTAGGGGCAGCATCTGGTGTTTATGCAAAGCTTTTTTATAATTACTATTGTTGTTATTATTATTGTCAACATAATAACAAAACTAACATTTATTGAGCACTTAGTGTATGATAGGCACTGAGCTTTATAAGCATTACCTTATTTAATCCATATATTAGCCCTATAGAGATATATAAGGTAAGTACAATTATTATCTTTTTTAATAAGTGAGGAAACAGGTATAATAATGTATCTAATATTTATTGATCACTATCTATATGTGAGCCTCTATCGTAGGCTGATGACATGAAAGACTGGGTCAAGAAGAGATTAAAGTCATCTATGAAGCGGAGTAAATGTTCGAGAGAGAACATGTGTGGATGATGGAGAATTTTTCTGTGTATTCTATAACCAAGTGTAAATTGTTTTGAGATAGTTGTCTTGTATTGACATCGTTAAATTTTTTTGGAGTGGAGTTAACACTACCATTTCATTAGCTTTCTTGAGAATACTAAAAATTTTCCTGTTTACAGATCATTTCCCTCACTTTGGGCCTACTTTGGTCCTAATTAACTCCCATAAAATAAATTATTTATTGCTGACTGCCCTAAGTACACAAATGGCCTTCTGCACAGCTATACTAAATACTTTTAGCTAGGCTGAAACATCTTGGGGCTGGCTTCCATAGCTTAATTGGGATCTGCTTTTTCCCATTCCTTGGTGTTCCTTGAAAGGTGCTTAGTTTTTACTTGTTACATATTTTAAGAGAGATGATTGCAATCTGTCACAGGGTGGTGGGCTTAAATTGGATGGCCGGCAGCTCAAGGTTGACTTGGCAGTGACCCGTGATGAGGCTGCAAAGCTCCGGACAAAGAAGGTGAAGAAGCCAACTGGAACCCGGAACCTCTATCTGGCCCGAGAAGGCTGTGAGTAGTGGAAGAGACACATGCACCAGGCCTCTGAGTAGCTGGCCCTGTGCTATGACGGTGACCTAGCGATGTAATGTTTGGGAGCTGTTTCACGTTAAAAACCCAAATGTCCTCTTTAGCAGTGTTCTACTATTATTCCACTTTAGCAGATGTGTTTTTCTGTTAGGAAACCTTCACCCAATTTGTAGATTAACCAGTTCTTTACTGCCTGCTTGCCTTTAGACCTTTTCATCAGTGGATTATCAGGGCAAAGAGTGAAGAAAAACTTAAATTACCTTTGCTTCTTGTCATCATTTCTAATAGGTTTTTTGAAGGAGTGAAAATTATGACTAAAATTACTCTTTTGGATTATTCATGGATATAAAATGTGCACTGAGTACCTTTCCTTTAATGCCAGAAAGATAACCAGAAATTAGCCTTAAATTAAAAAAAAAAAAATCTCTTCCTCTAGGTTCTACAGTATTTGTCAGCCCACCTGCTGCACAGCTGTACAGCCTGGACTAGTCATGTTAGGCCTTTAGCCTTTGATACCAGGCTTCTCTCTATATGGTGATGTGACTATTTTCTGTACTGGCCTATTACACTGCTTAGTAATGGCCTCTAAGTACACGAAGAGCAGCGAAATCCTAAAGCCAGAGTCCAGGTATAGCATTTTTGTAATCCAAATGCCTAAAATGTACTGATTTTCAGAACTTCCTCTAGGTCTTTCCATATCTGACTTTGGACATGTACATAAAGCTTCTTTGAGGGGAAAGAAGGAGAAGAGAAACAAAATTACAAAGTGTTCAGAGCGTCAGTCCTTGAGAGCAGCTCTGAGCTGAGAACTTAGCCCTGTAGCCCATTTCTGGCCCTAACCAAATGCCTCTGTATCCTGGCCAATGTAGTCCCCTGGGCCCTGTGCGAAGAGCTTGCATCATGCAAATCACATTCCTCCTGTTGCTCAGTGAAAATTCCCTTGCGGATGTCTTGGCCTTTTTCCCTCTTTCGGCAGTGATTCGTGCTGGGACGAAGGCTGCAGAGGGTGTGAGCGCTGCTGATATGGCCAAGAGAGAACGGGTGAGTAGGTTAGGCACCGCCCTTCAGGTTCTGCGTGACCTATTATAAATCAATAAGTAGTAGTTATTAAAGGCTAGCGATGCTCATCAAAGAGCCAAGTACCGGTAACAGACCCTACCTATGCTCTTGTTAGAAAAGCATACAGGTGAAACAGCAAATAATCTAACATTATATATCATATTCTATCTGCATTATAAGCCATTATAAGAACTGGGTCTTATTCTTTATTTTCCTAATGCTCAGCAGTAAATGTGTGCTGAATAGTGTGCCTGGAGATCATGCAGTAGACACTTGCAAGGTAGTGCTATGTATAATTATGTGTCAGTATAAATGCAGAATAAGAAGAAAGGAAGTTCAGAGTGGGCTGGGCTTAGGGGAGAAGAGAGATATTGGTCTTGGAAGGGATAGTCAAGATGTTCATTTTGTAGAGGAGGGTGATACCTCCAGATTATAAAATCATTTTAGGAAAGACTCTGTGTTATGGGAGTTTCCACTGTTATGGGAGTTTCCAAGCAGTTAAATTCCTTTGCTGCTTGGTAATGTTAGTTCCACTTTTGCCCATATAGCTTACTTTCAAAAAGCTAAGCCAGCCCAGGGTGGTAAAGATCCGTAACCATTAACAGAATTAGCTATGGAAACTGAAAGTGCAGAAGATGATGGACGGGAATGAGAATATAAGGACAGTAAGAGGCAGTGTCTCTTTTCTTGTACACAGTTTCTATCTAGACGAGCATTCTCTACCTTTTTTCATAGTGAGCATCAGGAAATCATGGTATTTGGGTGGCATCTATTCCCTTTTTTGATCATAGTGCAAATAGTACCACATTTAAGTTTCTTTCAGAATGAATTTTTCTAGCAAAAGCTCACTATATTATGTGTTATAATTCACAGCAAGTACAGCTTTTCTGGGGAGAAAAATTAGACTATTGAACTTAGGCATGATAGCCTCTTCAAATATTCCTTTACTCTTCATTTCCAGAGTATCTGTTTATTTTGTGATTTGTTAGTACCTTTGTCAAACGAGCAGCAGGAAAGAGAAGACTTGATGAAAGAAAACATTTAATTTAAAATGTTTTTCTACTAACCTAATTTTAAACACAAGTCAGGAGAAGAATGTCATCTTTTCATTTTGGAGACAAGGCTGCCCTGGGACCAGCGTTTCGTGCAGCCTAGTACAGGCTGATTCTCTAGAAGAGAATTCTTTTCCGCGCTCATGGGCATTCCTTTGCCTCAAGGTGGCAGAGTAGAGACAAGACAACATTCTCATAAGTATTTAAATAAATTCCTTTTCCTTTTGGAACGATGAGATAATTAGTATGAGTTGGTAGGTAGAGCAAGACTGGGCATAGATGTTAATTACAGTATTATTTATCATTTGCTCTGGATCAAGGTTCGAGATCAAGATTTTATGCATATTTCCTCATTTCAGCCTTGCATCACTGCTGAGAGATTGGTATTATATTTTGATCTCCAGTTCCACTTTGTAGGTAAAAAATTAAGGCTTAAAAAATTTCATATAACTTCTGCAGTTAGGGATGGATTTCTAATTCAGTCTGACTTTATCCATGACTGTACTACTTACCCACCATCTTGCCTCCTTGAACCTTTCTTTCCCTATGCTGGGCATTGGAAGGCTGCAGGGTAGGTGGTTTCCTTCCTTTTTTCTATGTTCGTGGTTATTGGATGGGCTCCCATTTCTTTCCTGTTGGAAAACTATGAGCCTGCATTTTTAAAGGTGAGTAGTATTGTTAACAGTTTGTTGTTCTTTCAGTTTGAGTTACTGAAGCATCAGAAACTGAAGGACCAGAATATCTTTGTCTCTCGGACCAGGCTATGCCTGCACAATCTCCCCAAGGCTGTGGATGACACACAGCTCAGAAAGCTGCTGCTGAATGCCAGTAGAGGGGAAAAGGGGGTGCGCATCAAAGAGGTGAGAGTTGGCCCTGCCCTCTCAGAACTTCGGTACTCATCACAGGTCAGGTCGAGCATTACTTTCTGGCTGTGGCGCTAGCAGACTGACAAATTTTCTTTTGGACATATCAGAAGACAAGGCTAAGTTTGGCAGTTTTCATGTTTTTCTTCCCCCTCTTCTAAGAACTGCCTTTCATGTCTGACAAAATTGCAGAAGAACGTGAGGAAGTCTCTGCCTTATGAATTACTTTAGCAAGCATTTATTGAGTGCCTGCTGTGTGCTCAGCATTACACCAGGTGCTGTAATATTAATTTTCTTGCAGAGACAATAATCTGTGTGTTTTACCCTTTCGGAGAGCATTTTACTACCATCTAGCCTCTTAGCCTATGATGAGGGTCCTCACTGCCATGTGGTGAGCACAGGGAGCCACATGGGTCTTCAGCAACTTTATTAGACAAACTAGATTCACACCAAGACTTGGTTAGACACTGTATGAGAACAGAAACCTCTCCTGTGCCCACACGGCACCCTTTGCATTACTTAGCACTTACTAAGTAAGCACACTGTCCTATAATTGTCATTTCTCTGACCAGACTGAGTTCTTTGGAGGTTCCCAGTACTTGACATAGTACATGGCACATAGTAATCTCTTGCTCAGTATTGACTGAAAAAATAACAGTCAGTATTATGAATCTACTTTGCTCTGTTTTCATCATCGTAAACTTTTCCTAATCCCTGAAAGCCTCACCAAAATGTGTGGTATTGGTATTTGTGGAATTACATGAGAGAATGTGAACATATCAACACATTTCTGACACTACTCTTGGTAAAACTATTCAAAGTGTTACTGGTATAGGGGTCAGTTGTGTAATTTCTCATATCAACATCCACAATACTTAATAAATGTCTGCACATTTAAAACCTGTCATCATTTAGAGAAATTGATGTGTTTTGCAATATTTGCATTACATTGAATTTTTTAATTCTTTCATATATGTTAGTGTCTCAACAGGCTTCTTGAGGATAGGAACCTCGTTTTATGCTTTTCTTGATTTCCCTATAGTACATGGCACAGTTCTAGGCACAGAGTAGATGCTGGATGTATACCAAATGCAGCATCCACTATCCCTAATACCTAGATCTCGCTGTTAGATAAGAATTACAGCTTCTAGGAGTAATGGCATTTGAACGATTATAGTTTTCCCCAGATTCTCATCCTTGGTGCCTTAGGATGCTTATTAAATCTCTGTTACATTTAGGGAAAAATCACATCAGAGAGGATCTGAGCTCCAGGCAAAGAACTGAAGCTTCTTCTTGTATATCTGAGACTGCATGTTGAGCAGGCTCCTCCCCATGCCTGAAATGTCTTATCTAAAGCCATCAGGCCTTCTTCCTTCTGTTCTTCAGTGATTTCCTTTCTGAGTGGTTTTTTTTTTTGGTAAGCAATCCATGGACAGCACTTCATCCTCAGTGATAATCTAATATACAGCCTAAAGTACTATGGACCTCTCAACTTTTATGTATTGTCAGCAATTAGCTATTATAATTTTTCTTTGGGAAGTTTATATGCATGCTTATTCCTAGATCTGTGTTGATGTCTGTAAACTCTTAGAAAGCAAGAAAATTAATTTGTTTTGTGCTCTCAGGTATATTCTAATAAGACAGACATTCTTAAGTGTTATTCTAGTACAACTCTTGTGATATAGATGAGTAGTCTGTCCCAATAATCTGATTTCTTATTGAATCTGTTAAGGCTCCTCATCCTGTAATTACTGATTTTTTTTTGTGTTCTATTCATAGTGTAGGGTGATGCGAGACCTCAGAGGAGTTCACGGGAAAATTAAGGGTCAGTCCCTTGGCTACGCATTTGCAGAGTTCCAGGAGCATGAGCATGCCCTGAGAGCCCTGCGCCACATCAACAACAATCCAGACATCTTTGGGCCTCAGAAGGTGAGCCTCATTCTGTGGGGAGAGCTGTTCCCCTGAGGGCCATTTGTAGAAACCATTCCTCTTCTTCACGTCCAGTGCCCTGTGACATTTGAGTGATGAGAAAGAATAGCCAAGTCGATGGAGGCAATGAACAGTTATTCAAGTGATAAAATGATTGAAAGGAACTCTAAATTAGAAAGACTGCTTGCAGAACTAGCCCTTTACCTTTAAGTGAGCAGCCGCCTCTGACTTGCAGAAAAGAAGGCAATGGTGGGGGACAGCTCAGCCTATTGCACTCAGAGATTAAGAAATCTAATAAAGGATGTTGTCTCTCCTGACATAGAGACCAATAGTGGAGTTCTCTTTGGAAGATCGAAGGAAACTTAAAATAAAGGAACTGAGGATCCAGCGCAGCCAGGTACAGAACTGAAACGTTTTTTTCTGTGTGTTTTTTTATTAATTGTGGTTCAAAACACATAAAACTTACTATTTTTAAGTGCACAGTTCAGTTAAAACAATTTTTAAAGGCCATATTTAAACTCGTTCAGTTTGTGGTTTTGCCTCCTTGAAGTAGGTCTCTACCTCAATAGGCTCTTTGTTACCCTTTATTCTCGGTTCCCCAGAACTCTCCAGGCCACCCTCTCCTTTGCTGGCCTGTCTTGTGATAGTGCCACAGAAGGGAAAGAAAGGAGAGAGGAGA
>NW_011888814.1:8250404-8255139 GCF_000151845.1 Pteropus vampyrus | reverse complement strand
TGACCTAGGTCATTTCTTTCTCTGAAAAAATTGAGTTAGCATTTCTTGCAAGCCATGTCTACTTGTAACAGATATCTTTAGTTTTTGTTTATCTTAGAAAATCTTTATTTATTTATTTCGTTTTGAAGGATAATTGCACTGGATACAGAATTCTAGGTTGATGATTCCCTCCTCCCCAAACTTTAAATATTTCACTCTATTATTTTCTTGTTTACATGGTTTCTGAAGATAAATCCAATGTAATCTTATCTTTGTTTCTCTGTAGGTAAGGGATTCCCCGCCCCAACCCTCTGACTTCTTTCAAGAATTTCTCTTGATATGATATGCCTAGGTGTAGATTATTTTGGTATTTATCTTGTTTGTTATTTGTTGAGCTCCTGGACCTATAGTTTAGTGCCTGTCATTAATTTTGGAAAATGCTCAGCCCTGATTACTTCATATATTTTTTCTGTTCCTTTCTTTCTCCTGGTATTCTTATTCCACTTTTGTTATGCCTTTAGTGATTGTCCCATGCTACTAGTCTTTTTTTTTCTCCTACTAGCTTTCTTGGGCATGCATGTACTTTCCCCCTGTTTTATGCATATGGAAAGGGAAATGATTATTTTGTGCTCCCCACTCAGTAACCATCTGTTACTATGCCAGGGCCTGTGAACTACGTGTATTCACTTTTCTGTAGTCTTTAACTTGGGGGGAAGAATTCCCCTTTTTTCACTAAGCTGACATAAAGCTTCTTTTCTGCTGAATGTTTCCAGCATATAAAGCTTATCCAGAAACCAGATAGCAGTCTCTTGTTTTATGCAGCAAAAAGCGATATCCAAGTCCACAACTGGTGAGCCCCAGCAAGAGCGACCAGAGTCTGGAAAAGCCCGACAGCGGAAAGCGGCTCAGAACCACACACAGGAGCAAAGCAAGGCCTCCCCAGAGCAGAAGGGGAAGGCGGGCTCTATCTCATGGACAGGATTCCAGACCAAGGCCGAAGTGGAACAGGTGGAGCTGCCTGATGGAAAGAAGAGAAGAAAGGTCCTGGCGCTGCCCTCACACCGAGGACCCAAAATTAGGTGAGATGCAGGATGGCGGCACAGAACAGTGGGTTTGTTTTTGCTTAGCTCTTTTCATATTTGTGGCTTTTGTTTGGATGAAAAGGATGCTTAGTGCTGTGCAGGTCCCACATTTTGAGGGTTAAAGCACAAGCAGAGATGTCATTCCTAAACCACGTGGAGGCCGGAACAGGACACAGGGGGCCTCGGTGGAGCCTTCCAGGACAGGCTTTTGTGCTCTTGTGCTCTTCTGAGGAGCTTCCTCCTGTCCAGATGGTTGTCTGTCAGTTGAGACCGGCTTCCTTGAGATTCCCCTGCAGTTTTTTGCGGGGCAGCTATGAACGCTATGAACAAAGGTCGACCTTTAAAAAAAATATTTGTTAAATGAAAGCTTTTGAGATTCTCTTGAGGTTTTTTAAGCCAGAACAGAAAACACACATAAAAATGTTGAGCCTTAAGACATTCTGTTGCAGTATCCCTTTTTAGAATAACTTATCACGGGCTTAGAAAACGCCAGTGTAAGAAAAAGCATTTTATCTTCCTGGCTGGGAGAACCTCAGGGATGCCAATTAGAGGAAGAACTCAGGGTGACACTTGACCATATTGTTTCAGGTTGCGGGACAAAGGCAAAGTGAAGTCTCTCCCTCCCAAAAAGCCAAAGCCCCAGATAAACCAGAGGAAGCAAGAGAAGCAGAAATTACCTTCCAAACAGGTGAGTCTGTAGGGCACGAGGCTTTGGTATGACAGGCTCTGCTGGGCTAGCAGTTGCTTTTGTGCCTTGATTAGTTGAGCACAAAGAAAGGGCTTCTAGATTGCAGCTACATACAGGATTACATACAGGACTGCAGCTTTTTAGAGGATGTCGAGGTACACAGTAGTAAAAGTGGGGAGAATGGGAAAATGAAGCCCCAAATATTGGTTAATGTGCTTCAACAATGATTTTTTTTTACCTATCCCCATACTCGCTCCCCTCCCCCAGGATATAATGCAAACTCCATTTCATATGTAAATATGCCCCATGTGGAAATGAGGTATATTGCTCAGAAAAATACCGCAAATGATCAGGCCTTACACACACACACACACACACACACACACACAGCCATTATCATACCTAATGAAATTAATAAGCCCTTAATATTGTCTGATACATAGCCCATATTAAAATGTTCCAATTGCCTCCAAATTTTTTTTTTATAGTTAGTATGAAACAGGATCCAAACAAAGTTCATGTTACTTTTGGTTTTTATATCTCAGGTCCTTTTTCCCCCCTATATTATGGAGTCTTTTTCATCAGCCCCTGTTAATCTGTTGGAGAAACCGGGTCATTTGCCTTTTAGAATGTATTACATTTCGACTTTAGCTGCTTGCCTCCTCACGGTATCATTTAACTTGCCGGTACACTGTAGCTAGATCTAGAGGCTTGATTAGATTCAAGTTCAGTATTTTGGCAAATTATTTCATAAGCAATGCCATGTGCTTTCTGTTGCGTCACATCGTAAGGCACATAATGTCTGGTTGTCCCATATTTAGTGATGCTCAGGTTCATCAGTAGGTTTAGGGATTGTCTGCCTTATCCCACCATTCGTAAAATCCCCCATCAACTTCTCACCTAATGGTTTAGCACCCATTGATGTTTGCTATCTAGATCCATTATTTTACTATGGGTTGCAGAGTGGTGATTTTTCTAATTTTATCAATCTTTTTGCACTCTTTTAGTACAATTCTAGAAAAAAGAATTTTTTCCCACTATTTAGTTACAGTGAAATATTTATATAGGAAAGGCAAAATAAATGCTTGGTCTTTTTTTTCTTTATTTGTTTCCAGAATAATGAGTAGGTACCCTGTCCACTTCCTATGGTGACCAGTAAGATTTTATAATATTATGAATTTCTGAGTTTTTATATACTCGATGTGTTTCCATCAAATTTAGTCATTGTTTTTGTACTATCTTAGGCCAGCAGAAGCCCCTTCAGTTCGACTCTCGAGTCCTCCTAACATGACCCTGTGCTTGTTAGTGTCTTTGCTTTTTAGTTCAACCAGATGTCCTAGCTCATATGTTTCTGCCTGGGTCCTGGCATTAGCCATTTTTCTAAGGATCCTTGTTCTTTTCAGGAGAAAACAGTAATCCTGAGTTCTTGAACATTTGAGGGCAGGCTTTCTTTTCCCCTTCACTAGCAGCTTTCCATCGTGCTCAAGAAATCTGTGTGTCTGGGAAGTCTCCAGTCTATACCATACTATCTTACAAAGCTCTGTCTCTGAAGTCCTGTAAGCAGTGTTCTTGGTGAGGGAAAGGGCAAATGAGAACATTCAGACTCTGGCTGACGCATCTGCAGGGAGATTCAAGTGAGCATTTGGGAGTAGCCTCTGAAACACCTAAGCAGTGTTTTAGTGGGGCTTCCTCTTATGCATTCCTGGCCTGATTTCTTACCAACGGGTGATTCTGGGTTTTTCCTCTCTAAGAGCCATTCTCTGGAAGTCTCTTGTGGTGGACAAGTTCTCTATACCTACTTATTTTCTCTTTTGCAAGGCGTTAAGGTAAGGTGATATTTAATGCTTGAAATTGACTGTCTGATGTCTCCTTACCTTTCATTTGTAGGTACCTAAGAAAAAAGCTAAGGGAAATAAGACAGAGATTCGCTTCAACCAGCTGGTTGAACAGTATAAGCAGAAATTATTGGGAACTTCTAAAGGAGCACCTCTTGCAAAGAGGAGCAAATGGTTTGACAGTTGATGATGCCAGCAGACTGGATAAGAAGCTGGATTATGCACTTCTTGGTAAAGCTCCCAGGCTCCTCCCCACCCTAGCCCCCCAATGTCATTTACCGAGGAGGAGACACCCCCTGAGTGCACTGCCACTTCGTTGGAGGGGCTCCCTGGGCTGTGCACATCTGAACTTTGATCCCTCCCTCGCATGTGGTTAGTTAACCACAAAGAGAAATACCAGAAAAACATCGTGATGCTTCTTGCATTGTCCGGATTATTGTGTGAAGTTGTGTCTGTAACTATTGCCCATTTTTAATTCTTTGTTTCTCAAAACAAGTGTAAAATGCATTCTTGAGTGATGAATTTTTAAGATGTATATTTTGTTGTGTCTTGTATAAGTAAGATATTTTGTGGCTTTTTGAATAACAAACTATCTCATTTCTAATATATGTGAATCTTTTATTATTTATGAACAGTTTTTACATCCCTAACTCTAATTCAGTTACAGTCCTGCATACTGCAGAAATTGCTTAAGAGAGAGCAAGAAAAATGATTCCCAACCTAATCTGGGAGAAACTTGAAAGTAATTGAGGATAGTGAGGCCTGGCAGAGAGTAACATTTAATAATTAGTTGCCAAACAAGTGGGTTATTGTTGGTAGTTGACAAGAAATCAGTTTTCAGTGGCCCATAGACACTAGCCTGGCTCGTGATAAGCTGGCGTTTTCTCAAATCGAGTGCCTTCCCCTGGAGAAGTAGAGAGGTAGAGAGTGGCGGAGAGAGCGGTGTGCTCAAGGCCTAGGCTCTAGCCTGACCTGCCTTTACCTAATAGATGGCCTTGAACCAGACACAGACTCTCTGGGCCTTAGTTTCCTCATCAATAGAATAAGACCTGGATCGCTTTTCCCTCAGATCTTTTGCTTATCACTCAGGTCTCCATTGAGCTGTCACCTCAGTGACCTCCTGGAGCTCTTCCCTGACTAAAATAGGCCTT
>NW_011888814.1:8241238-8250354 GCF_000151845.1 Pteropus vampyrus | reverse complement strand
GTTGGAGGGGCTCCCTGGGCTGTGCACATCTGAACTTTGATCCCTCCCTCGCATGTGGTTAGTTAACCACAAAGAGAAATACCAGAAAAACATCGTGATGCTTCTTGCATTGTCCGGATTATTGTGTGAAGTTGTGTCTGTAACTATTGCCCATTTTTAATTCTTTGTTTCTCAAAACAAGTGTAAAATGCATTCTTGAGTGATGAATTTTTAAGATGTATATTTTGTTGTGTCTTGTATAAGTAAGATATTTTGTGGCTTTTTGAATAACAAACTATCTCATTTCTAATATATGTGAATCTTTTATTATTTATGAACAGTTTTTACATCCCTAACTCTAATTCAGTTACAGTCCTGCATACTGCAGAAATTGCTTAAGAGAGAGCAAGAAAAATGATTCCCAACCTAATCTGGGAGAAACTTGAAAGTAATTGAGGATAGTGAGGCCTGGCAGAGAGTAACATTTAATAATTAGTTGCCAAACAAGTGGGTTATTGTTGGTAGTTGACAAGAAATCAGTTTTCAGTGGCCCATAGACACTAGCCTGGCTCGTGATAAGCTGGCGTTTTCTCAAATCGAGTGCCTTCCCCTGGAGAAGTAGAGAGGTAGAGAGTGGCGGAGAGAGCGGTGTGCTCAAGGCCTAGGCTCTAGCCTGACCTGCCTTTACCTAATAGATGGCCTTGAACCAGACACAGACTCTCTGGGCCTTAGTTTCCTCATCAATAGAATAAGGCCTGGATCGCTTTTCCCTCAGATCTTTTGCTTATCACTCAGGTCTCCATTGAGCTGTCACCTCAGTGACCTCCTGGAGCTCTTCCCTGACTAAAATAGGCCTTTTCTTCCCCTCCATTCTAGCCTGCTCTCATCACTGAATTCTATAACCCTATTTATTATTTTTTTCTAGCACTCATCTCCATCTGAAATTGTTTATTTCCCCTAGTTTGAATGTATTGTGAGAGGAACTTTATCTCTCGTTCGGTCCTGTAGACACAGCACCTAGAATTGAGCCAGGCACATAGTAGGTATCAAGTAAATATTTTTTCTGAATGAAACAAATAAAGGGGCAAAGGAAGAAACAGTACTCAGTAGGCCAAAGAAAGAGTTAAATTTAGCCCAGAGTTCTTGATTCTTTGGTTTAGTCTGGTACTATAATAAATGATGCTTTCTTCAGAACTGTTGCTGACATAGGGATATGGCTATTTTATTGCAGTATCTTGGGAAACCAGTGAATGCTCAAAAATGCCCTTAATTGGTTTAAAGGTGGATAAAGCAGAGGCCATGAAAATATTAAAATCTTCTTTTGGAGAGAACTTAACGACAGGGGCTTTATCTCCAGAGTTACCTTGAGACAGTGTGACTTGGAGTTTGAAATGTTCTTGTAATACTTGGCAGCACATCTTCCCCAGGATGGTCTGGACACTGGGAGGGGAGTATGCACGGGAGTTATGCACAGGGCACCCACAACCTGCCTGTCAGCTGCTCTGTTTTCCCATGGCCAGCTCTGTCTGCTCAGCATGCACTTTTCCCCCTCATATATACATATCTGTAAATTAGCATTCAAAAATGTACCTTAACATTTAGGATAGATAGAAATTGGTGTTCATTTAGATAGCTTTGCCAGATTTTCTTATGTCCAGATATTTCTTTGTCAGCTCTAGCAACTTAGTATGCTTGAACCATCATTCAACTGCTCGAAAAGTTATTGCACAGTTTTCTTTAAAAAAAAAAGTACTGGGATAAATCATCCACTTTCTCAGCAACCAGATTCCTTGTTACGTGTCCTCCTCTGGCACATTTTACCTCGCGTTTTCTGTGCAGCTCTATCTCCCCTTGCCTTGGGAACACTGATGCAGTGAGGGCTGTGTTCACTTCTTCACTTTAGAGCCCGTTATTTCAGAAATTTCCTGAAAGATGAAGGTAGAGGCACAGACCGCTTGGTTAAAAAACAATAGTAACAAATAATTTTATTAACATCCAAGACCGACAGCCATTAGTCAAAACTATCAAGTTATATTAGTATTTTCCTATTTGGTTACAAAATAGCCTGGCTCAGAGATATTTCCTTTAAGTAAAGAATCTTTAGGTTGTGTACTGGCTGTTCCTTTGCTTTTTTGTTTGTTTTGTTTTGATTTTTTGGCTACTTGGTAGTTTTTTGTTGTTTTTTTTTAATTTATTTAAATTAGTTCCAAGTATACAGTACATTGGTTAGACATCTATATAGTTCATAAAACCATCCCTCCAATTGCTCCCTCCCTCCCCTGACCCTCCACCTGGCCATCATATTACTGCTGACTGCATTCCCTCTGCCGTGCTCCCCATCCCCGTGACCATCTATCAACTACTAATCTGTACTTTAACCCTTCACCCCATTCTCCTAGCCCCGCCCCAACCCCCATCCCCTCTGTCCGTCACCAAATTGTCCACTATATTTGTGAGTGTTTTTGATTAGTTTGTTCTTTTTGTTCCTTAGATACCACATATAAGTGAAATCATATGGTATTTACTTGGTAGTTTTGAAGAACTCTCTGATCTGGGATGTAGAGTCCCTTCCTCTAGAGCAGGGGTTCCCAACTCCCAGGCCACAGATGGTACCGGTTTGTGGCCTGTCGGGAACTGGTCTGCGAGCGAAGCTTCATCTCTGTATTTGCTGCCGCTCCCCAGTGCTAGCTTCACCGCCTCAGCTCCACCTCAGATCATCAGGCATTAGATTCTCATAGGAGCATCGGTCCCTGGTGCCAAAAAGATTGGAGACGGCTGCTCTAGAGTTAGCCTGCAGCAAGGATTATGCTTCAACTGTCTTGAAATGAGATCTGCAGCTTCCCGTTACAGAGTTAGGGCATATAAATTCATTTTTTGAAATACTTCCAAATGTCCTTTGGTATGTGTTGCCTTAAAAAGAGGTTTTCCAACTAAAAATTCAGAGCCCAGAACCTCAAGGCTCTAGAGATCCCCTGCTCAGCATGTATTTGGCCTTCAGTCATGTGAGGAAGCAGGAGGTCAAATACACGACAAGAATACAACCACCCAGAATCTTATGCCCTCCGGCTGACCTAAGTAGCCAGTTCTCTGCTTAATATCCCTGTGACTCACTTTTTGTGAAGTGACCAACAAGCATCTGCCTTTCTGTCTTGTAAGTAGTGGCTCTGCCCATGCAACTTGGACAGTTCATGAACTTGTCCATAGACTGCTCCATCCCGGCAGTAACCACATCACTGGACTGTGAGGATGCCCAAGATAAGCTGGTATTTCAGTTTACCTCAGGTGATGCTCCTGCTTTCCCTACTCAGCCTTAACTGACACTTTAAGGGTCGGGATGAAATTGCTTTATTTCTCTCAGGCCAAATAAAGATTTCCAGACTTCTCCTTCCCAAGGTTGGCCAATTGAGAAATTACCCACATGCGTTGCTTATTTTGCTGCTTTTGCTCCTGTCCTGGTGCCTCTTCCTTTCCAGAATTGATTACAGAGTGTTATTCAGTGGCCCAGCCATGGATGAGTTATAGGTACATCTGCAATTACTTTGGCTTCTGATTCTGAACTGGTGTTTGGGCGCAGACAAGCCCCTGTGCTTGTGGAGGAATATGCTGGGAAGAATGTGAAGGACACAAGACTGACTGAGCCTAGTAACCAATTCTGAGAAGAGAACTGCAGAATCACCGATACCTTTTGGATCACTCTCAAATGGAGCATCTTGACAGATGGCAAATCCAGTTTTCCTTGGACTTGTCCATGCTCCCTTTTATCAGACATAGGACTTCACTGCTGCAGTCCAGAATCATCTTCACTGGCCATTTGACGAAAGGAAAGTCCTCTCTGTCCTTGAGGGCAGGAACTATATTTTATACTTTGCCACATATCCTGCAGTGCTTAACAATGATTTACACATAGTAGAAGTTCATCTAATTTCACTGACGGCCATCTGTCCCAGAGCTTTGCTGGGCTTGTGAAGGACAATAGAGTCACTTCCTGAGATGATATATGTGAAAGGACCCCAAAGTACAAGGTTACAGAAAAAAGAATAAACTGCTGGTCGCGGTCTCTTGAACACACCACCTGTATTCTTTTTGCGGTGCCTTGTCCATACCAATTTGTTCCTCCTGTCTGCCCAAGTGCCATCCAGCATTCAAGTTCAGGCTCAAGGCCACATTTCTCCCTGGTGACCTCAACCATCCCAGGACATTGAGATCTTTCCTCAGTCTCTGACACACTTAGTGGTTGGCATCCATTCACTCTACAGAGCCTATGACACCGTGGCTTACTTGTCATTTCTTTAGATCTTGTCTCCCCAAATAGACCGTGAGCCCCCTGATAGCAAGAACTTCCTGTAATTCCAGCCCTGGGCTGGGCACATGGCTCTCCTTAGTAATTGTTTGCTGAGGCTGATGAAGACGAGGGAGGTGTTAGACTCTCATCTGAGGCAGGGATCTCTCCCCAACCTGTCATTTTATGTATTTTCACTTTTGCTGCTCAGCCTCATTCCTCATAGTGGGTGCTCAATAAATGTCAGTTCCTCTCACTCCTTTTCATTTTCTTCCCTGTTCTGTCTGGGCCTCATTTCACCAGTCTCCCCTCAGGTGTTGCTCAGTCTGCCTGTGGCCAGAGCCTACCCCGTTCCTGTCCCTCTGCTGCCCCACGGACTCTGAACCGGGCTCTCAGCCCTTACGCACAGGGCTGGGCGTTTAAGGCTGAATGTGCAGAACCCTTGTAAGAGACTGGCCCTCGTGTCCCCTTCTCACTCTCAGCCTCCATTTCTCCCTTCCTCTCTTTTCTGAGTCTGACACTCCACTGTTGGCTTGCACTTTTCAACTAAAAGATAAATGTGCTTTTGACGAGGTTTTCCCTCTGGATGCTACTGCAGAAAAGATGCTATCTTTGTATTCCTGCCCTCGCTAGGGAAGGTCGTCACCTCAGACGGAAGGCGAGGCCCAGAACGTTGTTCCTACACTATTTGCAGAGGGGATGGGATTCGGGTGCACCCTTCCAATAACATAATATGATTTATAATAAAATACATATTTGGTTTTTGCCTAGAGAACCAACCATGTAATTAGAGGGTTGTAACTTTCAGTCCCACTCTTTGACCTCTGGGGAAGAGAAAGGCTGGAGGTTGAACCAGTCGCATATGGCCAATGAGTTCATCAATCATGCCTATGTAATGATGTCTCCATAAAACCCCCAAAAGATAGGGTTCAGAGAGCTTCCGGTTGGTGAACACACGGAGCCTGGGGGAGAATGGTGTGCCTGGAGAGGGCATGGAGCTCTGCGCCCTTCCCTACACCTTGTGCTAATGCGTCTCTTCCATCTGGCTATTCCTGAGTTATACATCCTTTTATTAAACCCCAGTAATCTAGGAATAAAATGTTTCTCCGAGTTCTGTGAGCCACTCTAACAAATTGATTGAACCCAAGGTGGGGCTTGTTGGAACAGGTGGCAACTTGGACTTGCAATTGGCACCTGAGGTGGGCAGTCTTGTAGGGCTGAGCCCTTAACCTGTAGGATCTGACCCCATCTCCAGGTAGATACTGCCAGAATTGAGTTGAATTGTAGGATACACAGTTGGTGTGGGAGAATTGCTTAGGGTGGGGAGAAAACCCACACATCAGAATTGGGTGCAGAATCGCAGTTGGTTTCAGAATTATAGATAATATACTTTTAAAAGCACCCAACAAACACTCCCCTCTAGTTGCACAGTGACCATCAGGTGCTAGAGTACATGCAGTTGGTCATGTGCAGCAGGGCTGGGGGAGCAAAGCAGGCTGGTATTGCTTCGGAGGTCGGTAACACCACAAATAAAATGAACAAGTTAGCGGCAAAGTGCTTTGGCTTTTCCAAGCCAGTGGTCCAAAAGCAGCCTCCCTCTTCAAATCAGATGCCAGACCCTCCTCATGTGTTAGGCAGATCAGAGACTATGGTCTCCATTTCAAAGACAGGGAAAACTGAAGCCCAAATGGCACGGGCAGCACGGGATGAGCCCAGGTCTCCCAGCTCCCAGGCCAGTGCTCTATCCTCATCTCATCTCTGCTGCCCCATGGCCTTACCACCCCCAGGATTCTTAATTTTCCCATTTGCACAAAAAAGTGTCTGAAGGGACAGAGGTTTCCCTTGCACTTCCTGTCACGGGCTCCTGGATGATGTGGCCCAGGAGAGCCCATGGCTGTAAAGAAGGGGCAGGGCCAGAGCCACAGGCTCTAGATCAGTAGCTGAGTGTGGGCAAAGGCAGGGCCGGGGGCGCTGCCAACAGCCTCACCCTGGGACTTCGGCCTTCCTGAGGCATCTGCCCTGTGGGAGAGACCCAGGGGGCAAGTGGGGACAGGGATGGTGAGCCCCTCCATACCACTCCAGGCTTTAAGCTTTTCTCCAGATGGGAGAGAGCACAAAAAAACATCTCCTTCCTTCTTGCCTTCCTGACCCCTCCCGGGCCGGGTGGAGCAGCCTGGCTCTTAGAGAAGTGGACCTGGTTTGCCTGGGGAAAGGTGGTCTGGCTGTACAGTCCAGTTTCGCAGAGTTGTGATCATGTCGCCCCCTTGGTGGGGACTGGGTTTGAGTACTGCTCCTTTCAAATGAAGACTGGCTGAGCAGAGCTTTTTGAAAGTCCTTTTATATCTCTTATTTTTGCAATAATCCTGGCTTAGGTCTAGAGGGTCAGTCGTGCCCATCCCAGTATCACAGCTGATGGACACAGGATGACACCCTCCCAAGACCCCTCTGCCTCCAGAGCTGGACCAGAGCAAGATCCCAGCTGGTCCAGAGCTCGGTCTCTGGGGCCTGTTTAAGGAACTACCTTGTATTTGAAAACACTTTTTTGCCAGCTACACCTGGGTTAAAAAAAAAAAAAAAGTTTCTCTTTTTCAAATTATATGGTAAGAAAAGGAAGGACATTTTCATTCTCACATGTTCTTTGGATGGCAGCAAAACCTTTTAAAACTTCCTTCATGTAATCAATAATGCTGGGTTTTTATGATAGATTATTACCTTAAAAATTAAGTCCTTTGCTTGATCAGCTCCTTTCCCCGCAACTCCAGGACAAGAAAAAAAAGTCATCACATATTTTTGTAGGGTCTCTCCCTTCCCTCAACACCAGAAAGGAGCCAGTTGTACCAGGTACATAACAATAGGCGAAAAGAGGGTTTGAGATGTGAATACATTTGTGATTACCTTGGCTTTGTGTCGGGGTTGCCAAGGCCAAAAGATTCTCCAACTCGTCGTGGTTTTATAACTGCCTTTCCTGGAATTCTGCAGACATCCTCATTCCCCTGGAGGTCAGATAATGGCTATTTATTTTCCATAGCCATGAAAATCTCTGGGGAGAGCCATGGCAATTTGACAAGGACTATTAAAGGGACATTAGGATTGAAGTGGCTGCTCAGGAAATTATGTGCCCTTGCTCCCCAGCCTGCCCTGCAGGGACGGCTGCCAGCTGGGTGCTCCTGCCCCACAGGCAGCTGCGTGTGGGTGCAGCTGGCTAGGGGAGCGAACCCTTTGCCTCAGCTCTCTTACTCTCCCTGAGAGGAAGGGCACTCTGGACTCCAATAATAGTTCCTACTAGTAGCTAATAACTGCTGAGTGCTCACTGTGTCAGGTACGTGCTAAGGATTCTCTCATTAAGTAAAATGCTTATGCCATTTCTATCCCTACACCCAGAGACCCAGATGAAGGTGACAGAAGGGAAAACTCTGTGTAGGAAGGCAGGAGGTCCCTTTCCCTCTGCTTGCAGACCTTCTGGGACAGGAAACTCACCACCTGCCTAAGAACCCCATGCGTTTTTACAAAACTGAGAATACACAATCCATCAGGAAGCTGGGCTAATTAACCGAGTGAGTCCTGTGCACCCAGAGCGCCCATGGATCCCTCTGCGGTGCCACTGAATGTCCCTATTCCCTCCCTGCTGGGGTCCGAGCTGCAGGAGGGCGGGCGGGGTGGAGTGGGGTGTTTTTCCTCCTGTCTGTCCAGGCCCCAGGGCATACTTGGTAGAATGCGAGCACTTAACCCGTTTCCCATTTGCCCGGAGACTGACTACTCACCTGCGGTGCCTGCAGCTGCAGCGTTCACCCCGAGATAGCTCGCTGGTTACAGTCCCGACCTCACCCCCAAAGTTTGTCACGAAATATCTAGCTTTTATGATTATTTTTTCATTGTTCTAGGATATCGATAGTCTTTGGAAACAAATGACATCATTCTATTTATAGCATTCTGGTTTTGGTAGTGCTATTTCCATTTACAAAATACAATAATTCTCGATTGCCCAAAATGTCAAATCTTAGATCTTCCACTCTGTGGTGTTCTGTGCTTTACCACACACACACAAAAATTATTAAATACTGACCATCATATACATTTCTGTTACATTAGGATTAGGATTATTTCTGTTTAGAAATAACTCCAGGAATAGTTTTGACATTTTATTTTCACATTGAAAACCAGTCAGATTTGCTTCAGCCTCAAAGAGCGTGTTTCTGTTAAACTAAATTAATGCCGGCAGCGAGCTGCCCTTTTTTTTCTAAACGGGAAACGAGTTAAGTGAATGTAGTGAGAATGATCTCCAGGGGGCCCAGTAATGGAGGGGGTACGGGATGGGGGTGGGGGGTGAAATGGGTGGAGGGGATAGTGCCCAGTCCTTTCAGGAAGTATGAATGTTCTCGGGGTGAAGGGGCTGCACTCCCGGGCTAGGGCGGGGCCCCTATGGCTGCCAGGGATATAAAAGGGGCCATTGGGTTTGGGGCCCCTCGGTGAGTCACGTGACCTGCTCCAGGTGGGCAAGGGACAAAAGCGGGGAAATGAGAGTAGAGCCATGGCTCTTCCCAAGAGATTTTAAGTTCTAGAGGGCAAGACGCATGGAGATACAGCTATGACATGGATGGATCTGGAAAACATTGTACTGGATATCTTAGCCCGTTCAAGCTGCTGAAACAGAATAGCATTGACTGGGTGGCTTATAAACGCAGTTCTGGAGGCTGGAAGTCCAAGATCATGGCTCTGGCAGATTTTGTGTCTGGTGAGGACCCACTTCCTCATCGATGGCCATCATTTCACTGTAACCTCACATGTCTGAAGGAACAAGGGATCCTCTGGAGTCTCTTTTATTAGGGCATTAATTTCATTCATGAGCACTCCACCCTCA
>NW_011888814.1:8226841-8238263 GCF_000151845.1 Pteropus vampyrus | reverse complement strand
GGACTTCAGAGTTCTCCTTAAATATCAAGAATAATGGCCACTTGTCATTTTGTAGCAATTATAAATCCCAGTTTGCTGTTTACCTTTTAGTTTTGGGAAAGCTATTTTTTTATGTAAGTTTAAGATTTTTTTAAATATATAAAAGTATTGATTTTACCTTTGGATTTTTTCCATCGTTTTTATGCTTATGAAGTCCTTACTGTTTTTGAAAGCGTATCCATTTTTCACCTACATTTTCTTTGAATATCTTAAATCGTTCTAATTTATACATTTGTATCAGTCTCCTTGGGCTGCTGTAACGAAATACCACACACTGGGTGGTTTCAAACAACAGAAATTTATAGTCTCGCAGTTCTAGAGGCCAGAAGTCTGGTGACAGCAGGGCCATGCTCCCTCTGAAATCTCTAGGGTAGGAGCTTTTCTTGCCTCTTCCAGCTTCTGGTAGCTCCAGGTGGTTCTGGCTCACATACAGCCTCCATCTTTGCCTCTGTCTCCCCATGTGTCTTCTTTCAAGGACACCGGTCACATTGGTTTAGGGGCCTACCCTCCTCTAGTATGACCTTATCTTAATAGTTACACCTGCAACAATCCTTTTCCCAAAAAAGGTCACATTCTGTGGTGGTGTGGGTTAGGACATCAACATATCTTTTACCTCAAAAGAAACAATTCAACCCAAGGAAAAACCATTTAACTCTTTCATTACCTGGAATTTATTTATTTGGATGTGTGATGTGAAAGAAGGCATACTTTTTTCCCCCTGAATAGTTAACCAGTTGTCTCTATACCATTTATCAAATAATGTGGCTTCTTCAGACAGGATCGTGATGCCTTCTGCTTTGCACACCAGATTCTTGCACACTAACTTCTGCTTGTAAGTATGACCCACTGATGTGTCTGCCTAGTCTTGGATCAGGGCTCTACTATTTTCATTATTTTAGCTTCATCGTATATATAATATCTGGTAACACAAAATTCCTCCTTATTCATCTTCAAATTTTTTTCTTAGCTATCCTTGTCCACATATTTCTTCTGAGTCATCTCCAGAGTAACTGGCATGTTTAACAAAAACAAAGCGACTTTTAATTGGACAGTGTGAAATCTGCAAGTTAGCTCTACAGTATAGTCATTCTTCCCACTTAGGAACATGGCATGCCTTTCCATCTCATTGATTATTTCCCGTGTTTTAGAGACATTTACAAATCTTTAAGATCTAATTTTTCCATTTCCCACATTTGCTGGTAAAGCCACCCATAGGTGTTTTTGTTATTGTTGTCGCCGTCGTGGCTCTGATCTCTGCTCCCTCATCCCACCCACTCTTCATTATGTTTCCCAATCGGTTATTGCTAGTTGATGAAGAAGCTATTGAGTTTTGTGTATAGCTACTTTATTAAATTCGCCTGTTAGTGCTAATAGCTTTTCAGTTTATTCTTGTACGGTCTCTGGAGCCTTCTGCACAAACCAATTCAAATGAATAATTAACTCTCCGGCTGAATCAATGACCTTCCCTAAATCACGTCTCTTATAAATTTAAGAGTTTAGCTAAAGGAGAATGCCATTTAAATGCAGTGAGAGTAGGGGCCTTGGAAAGTTCTGGTAGCCCCAAAGATGCTTATGTTCTTTAATTCATAGTTTTGTTGCTCAAAATCTGTCCTAAAAAAAGTGATCAGACTGTGGTAGACAAAAGAATTTGGATATCAGGATACGTATTGCAATATTTTTCATGTATAACAATGAAAATTGGAGACAATCTAAATTATTAACATTAGTGGGTTGGTTAGGTCAGTGTTTGCTTTCACCCCATTTCCTGATGCTCTCATTCTACCCACTCCAGCACAGGCTTCACCCTCCCCTTCATGCTTCAGCCTCATAAATCCCGCTGCCTGCCGAAGGCCCTGGTCATGTTTCAGAGCCTAGCTAAACCTCTGCGTGCCTCAGTCAGAGCTCAGCTTCTTCTTCCTCTGATTAGGTCGGGCTCATGGGACACACTCTGAGACAGAGATTTGAGTCTGATTATTGGGGAGGACTTTAAGAGCAGCATCTGTAAGGGGGTGAGGGAAGAGGGTTGGGCAGAAGTTGAACTGTAAGATACAGATGGTCCCCCAAAAATGATGGTTCAACTTAAGATTTTTCGACTTTTCCATGGTACAAAAGTGAGATGCATTCAGTAGAAACTGAACTTTGAATTTTGAATTTTGATCTTTTCCAGGGCTACTGATAATGCAGTATGACACTCTCTCATGATGCTGGGCCTCATAAAATAGGTTTTGTGTTAGATGATTTTGCCCAACTGTAGGCTAATGTAGCATGTTCTGAGGACGTTTAAGGTGGGATAGGCTAAGCTATGAGGTTTGGTAGGTTAGGTGTATTAAGTGCAATTTTGACTTAGACTATTTTTAACCCACGACGAGTTTATTGGAATGTAACCCCATCGTGACTCAAGGAACATCTGTAGTTACATCAGAGTCATAAGCTGATCCCATGGGGAAATCTAGAGCTGGGGCGGCCCTTAGAGTAAAGGGGACTGGGTTCTGATATCTTCCACATCTACCAGTCGTTGGATGGGGCTGTCCCTTGAACAGGGTGTACCGTGGGAGAGGACAATTCCTGGAGAGAGATGCAGCTGTGAGAAGTCAAGATGCTCAGCGAGGAAACGGACGCCTCCATCTGAAAAGGGGCGGGATGGCTGTGATGCTTCACTTTATGTATCAACTCGATGCCGTCACGGGGTACCCAGGTATTTTGTTAAACATCATTTCTGAGCATGTCTGTGAGAGTGGGGATGAGACTAACATTTGAATCTTCAGACCCAATAGAGCAGGTTGCCCTCCCCAGTGTGGGTGGGCCTCATTCAATCTGCTGAAAACATGAGTAGAATAAAAGGCTGAGTGACAAAGAGCTCTTTCTTTCCACCTGTCTCCGAACAGGGACCTTGCTTTCCTCCTGCCTTTGGACTCAGACTGGGACTGGAACTTTGTTCAGTGCAGGCCCTCGGTGGATTGGATGATGCCCACCCACAGAGGGGAGGCCGGTTACTGAGTCCACTGATTCGGAGACACCCTCACGGACACACTCAGAAATAATGTTCATGCTGGGCACCCTGTGGCCGGTCAAGTTGACACATAAATGAATCACTACATACAACCTTTAAAATAACATCCATAGAGAAAGGTTTATTATCTGCTGTTAAGGAAAAAAGCACAACACACAATTAAGAGTATAGTATGGTCTCAACTAGGTAGAGGAGAAGAAAACAGCAGAGAAGACTGGAGACAGATGCCCAGTTTGACTGGTGGTTGCCTCTGGGTAATGGACCATTAGTAGTTGCTTTTCTATTTCTTCATATTTTTCTGCACTTTTTATATTTCCTGTAGTGAGTATGTATCATTGTGATAAGAAAAAGACTGACGAAGGCAAACCCTGAGGGCTCGGACAGCCCTGGGATCTCTTCGCTGCCCAGAGGAGTCAGGGCAGAGGGCGCCTTCGAGCCTCGTGTCACGACCACCTGGACGGCCCCTTCCTGGAGACCCTCAGCTGGGCCCGCAGCCACACGCCCCTTCTGGCATGTGCCAGAAGCTGCCTGGTGCCCCTCTGTGAAAGCACCTGGGGACACAGGGAGGGGGCACACCCCATCCAGTCCTCCTGTGAGAGGCTGGGGGAGAGCAGAGAAAGGCATGGGTGCTGGCTCTGCAGGAGAACCACATTCAGCCAGGGAGACCCTGGCCCGCCCCTTCTGCTTGCAGGCCTTAGGGTCCAGGCTTCTTCTGCCTCCTGGACTCTCTCCGGATAGCCAAGGTGAGCTGCCAGAGAAAGCTGACAGGACTCCCTGGCTGCCAAGGAGAAAGAACAACAGATGAAATCTAAATACAATAGAACCCTACACTCCTTCCCAAAGCCCCAGACACAGTGAAAAACCGAACACCTCTTGATCACAAACATCCACCTTGATGACAGAAAAAAAAAAAAAGAAAAAGAACGCGTGGGCAGTTTTCAAGATTACTGGTCCCCAGTCTCAAATCAATGAGTAGGAGTAAAGACGGTTTCATACGCCAAAGGGACAGAGAAACTGGAAAGAAATTTCACTCCTCCCCCGAGTTAGATTGCGGTGGAGGCTGTGACTATGTGAGGCGAGGGCAAGGTCCTCTCTGGGCTCAGGTCCAGCCCTGGGGCTGGCGGAGAGTGGGCTGGCTTCCAGGCTGGGAAGGAGGACTCCGTGAGCCCGGCCCAGAAGGGGAGGGAGGCTTCTGGCCTTTCTCCCTTTCCCCTCCCTCCAGTCCCCACCTGCCATCAGGCTATAGCATTGTCATCCCACCTCATCTTGCCTACATTGGGCCCATGGGTGAATTCAGGGGCCCCAAGACTCTTATTCTGTTAACAAACATTACTGGTCTTCTTTAGGCCCAGTCTATTGGAGTAATAATACTGGAATTTTCTGTCTGAGGTATAAGGTTCAGTCACTGCAGTAGTAGTGGCTGTAGTATTAGTGCAAGTAGTATTTAGTATCTGCAGTATTTAGTGCCTGCATTTAATATCTGTAGTATTTAGTGTCCGTATTTGGTATCTGTAGTATTTAGTGTCTAATATTTAGTATGTGTAGTATTCAGTGCCTGGACTATACAGTGGCCATAGCACTTAGTGGCTGTCGTATTTGGCATCTCTTACTTTTAGTGGTCATGTCATTTCGTGGCTGTGGATTTTGGCGATCTTCTGGAATTCAGTGGTTAAGAATGTGCTCCGAGTTCCCTTTGCTGCCTCTGAACAAACTGCTCTCCCAGCAGTTCTTCCGTCTGCCCTGTCAGTTCCCCGCTCCCTGGGCCGATGTCCTCTGCTCCTAAGCAGTTTTTCAGTCCCTTGGCACAGCTTCATTTAAAAACGCGCTTCTCTGCAGCGCCTGAGAGATTTTCCTGCTGTTTTTCAAAGTTCAGCTATTTCTGAATCATCTCTTATACTTCTCTCCTCCTTTCACCCCTCGCTCACTCCCAAATTGAAGTTCTTTTCAAACAGGAATCTGTGGGTTTTTCCATCCCCTGCCTCTACCTGCAGAACATGAACCTGAAGCTTTGGGACGGGACAGGTGTTTGTCTGAAGGGATCACCGGGAGGGAGCTCTGAGCTGGTGAGGAGAAGGAGCTACTTGCTGTGACTTCTGTCCCAGGGTGCGCGGGGGCCAGTGTGGGGTGATGGGCTCTGGCTCTGAGGGCAGGGCGCACCCCCATGGCCAGTGGTGTCATCCAGGGGCCTCTCTAAACCCAAAGGTCCTGATTGCTACACTGGACATAACAACAGTCCCTTTCTCCATGGCCTGTGGTGAGGTTGAAATGGGGTCAGCTCATCGTATAGCACTTACTAGTTAACTGAGAGCAATGAGGACAAGCATGGCTAGCTGAACCGACTGGTGGAGCTGGGGTGTCCCTGGGGGTAATTTGAAAAGCAAAGAAAAGCTCTTCCCACCTTTTCTCCACCAACAAGAAAACCTGTCACCAAGGGCTGGAAGCCACTATTAGAAATTTAATTGTGCTAATATCTCCTTCTCTCTCCCACCTTAAATTTAAAATCTGGCTGGAAGGGGAACAATATATCAGATCCCTAAACCATTGGTCGAAACTCTCTCTTTTAAAATAAATTTTGTTTAATTCGACAAACATTTACTGGGTAGCTATTAACTGACAGTATGCAAGACATGGTTTCTGCAACTTGAGAGAACTTCTCACTCCCAGGGCTTGGGGAGAGGTTTCCCAGGGTCCCCACTTGAGTCCTTGGAGCAATGAGACTTGTCTAGTTGAGATCCGTCTCGCCTCCTGCCTTCTGGGTGACCCCCCAACCCCTTTACCTTTGAAGCCTCCCTCAGACAGTCCCAATAAGCAGCCACTCGTGCCCGGGAACTGCTCAGCTGCTAGCAGGGCTGGTCCGTGAACTGAGAGAATGGTCCTGGTTATTTTTCTTGGTTACCCTTTGTCCTATAATTTGGGATGCACTCTGAAGTGTCTGATAATTTCAGACTCTTATGACAATTTAAGAATTGCAAAGGCAGGAATTTAGGCTGGTCCCGGGGGTAATTTAGATTCTCAACCAAGCCCTTAAGCCTTTTCGATTAAAAGAGACATTTAAGATCATTAAATGATGCCCCCCAAACACCCTCCAGCTTTACACTTTAGTCTCCCCCAGTGCCACTGGCCTCAGTCACCTTGAGTCCTTCCTCTTCTCACCCCCCGCTCCACATCCAGCAGTTCTAGAGCTCTGTCCATTCTGCCTCCTGCCTCTCACTTGGATCCTGCTTTTCTCCTTCCCTGCTGTCCCTGGTTCAGGTCCCCACGATCCTTCATCTGGACTATGGCAGCTGCCTCCTCACTGGTCTTTCTGTCCCCATTCCATGCATCCTCCACACTGCAGCCAGAGTGATCTTCCTAAAGTGCCCATCTGCCCATGCTGCTCAGACCTTCCACTGGTTTCCACAGCCCTCAGATCGAGTCCATCCGAAGGTGGTTCTGCGGGGTCTGGCCGGGCCCAACTCTCCCTTTCTAACTACTTACCTACTTTGTTCTCCTGCTAGACTATCAGCTCCATCAGGTGAAGGACCCATCATGCTGTTCACTCCTGTATCCCTGGGGCCTGGCACGTAAAGGCCTTCAATGAGCATGTGCTGCATGAAAAAAGTCAAGCCAGACCACTGGGAATTCAGCATAGATACCTTGAAGCTCCTGTTCAGCCTCTTATTCTTTCCCTTTCTCCTCTCTGACGTCTGGATGGAATTAGAGGTGTGTAGAGAAGGGCTTTGGACAGGTCCCTATAGCTCAGAGAATCTGGGGCTGTGGGAGAGGAAATTGCCAGCCCGGAGCTGTGGCGGGGTTTTTGTGGAGAGGCATTCAGGAGAGGCAAAGCAGGAGGGACCTGGCTCTAAGGTCCTAAAGGCCTGCCAGACTGCATTTGTCCTTGTGTCCCCATCTGCAGCACTAGGGGAGAAGGGAATGCCCAGTGCAGGGCCTGCAGGGCTAGGATTGCCAAATTGAGCAAATCAAAACACAGGATGCCCAGTTAAATTTGAATTTCAGATAAACAACGGTCATGTTTTAGTGTAAGTATGTTCCAGTTAAACAGCAGATAAATTTTTAGTATAAGTATATCCCAAATATTGCTTGGGACATACATATTCTAAATACTTATACTGGTAGATTTTCACATGTGAGTGTAGAATAATATTTTTGTGGGCAGGGATCTCCCAAACACCACTTCAAATCTTAATGCTCACATGAAAAATTACTGGTTTTCTTTATACTGATGATTATTTTATTACTATTGCATGGTTTGATCACGACAGCAACGAAGTGGTATGGATAATGAGAAAACCTAGTTACAGAATTGTAATGAGGACAAAATGAGTTAAATGTAAAGCACTTATTAAAGGGTCCGAAGTCATCAGGGTTTCAGTGAGCTGGGGAGAAAGAAGGAGCCTTTTCGAGGAGGGGCGTCGTAGACAGCAGGGTGGCCATTGGCGCGGGACCACAGGTGATTGTGGCCCCGGTGGTGTAGCGCCCAGCCCTCTCCCGCCAGCGAGCTCCTCGACAGACAGGCCTTTTGGGGAGGGAGGGCGGGGAGGGGGAAGCGGACATTTAGTTACCTGGGCAGAAAAGAGGGCGAGAGGAGCGGGTCTTCACAGTGCGGGGCTGGCCAGGGGACGAGGCAAAGGCACCTGGGGGCGCTCTGGGCGCGTCTCTTCCCCTTCGCCCCATCTGCATTGCTGACTCAAGGGAAGGAAAAAGAGAAAGGGTGGTGGTGGGGCGGGAGGGGGGAAGCCAACAGAGAAAACCAACAGCAATACAGGGAAATTTGCTGAGCGGGTGGAATTCTCTCCCCAGGCCAGCGAGTTAGCGTGCGTTAAACCCCGCAGCACCCGCGCCTCCCCCAGGAAGACCTGTACCCCGGGGAGACCCGAGCTGTTCCAAGACGGCTCCCGCCCTTCGGCCTAATAAAGGGCCACAAGGTGGACTCCGTGAAGAGCAGGGGGCGGGGTCGCAAAGGCATTTCTGGAAAGATCTCCCCCCTACCCCACCCCCCCGCACACCCCCCCTTCCCAGGACAAAAGGAAAGGAAAAGAACAAGGATTTGGGGGTGTGCTCTCCCTTGCGACTCCGTTCTTTTCTCAGCAGATTCCTAAGCCCCTTCCTGGGTTTAACCCCAAACCATCCTGTCTCCTGAAGGATCCAGGTGAGACTTCAGATTCCTTCTTAACACAGCGCCCGGGACGGCCACGACCCACAGACCTGAGCCGGCACATGTAATAAAACTTGTTTTCCGAACGTGTTACACTGGCGTGCTGACTCTTACTGGGACAAATTATTGTGGCTGCTGGATGATCTGACTGGGTGTCCTCCCACTTGAAACATTTATTTATAGAGTCACAGAATAGTAAACCTAGAATAGACCTAAGAAATTTAGTCCCACACGCAGATTTTTCAGATCAGAAAACAGAGGCCGGGAGAAGTGAACGCGTTTGCCCAGGGCCACCCAGCGTTAGGATTAGAATCCGCGTCTGGCATCCCCGTGCGTGCGTGTGTGTGCGTGTGTGTGTGTGGTGGGGTGTTAACTCTCCCGTGTGGATGCGCAGCTCCCTGCGAGCCCAGTGGCTCCCCGGGCTCCGGACCTCGCCTCCTACCCGCCCCTTTCGCCCAGACTCCGGAGTCAAGAGGCAGAGCGGGAACCCCCAGCCTCCACCCTGCGGAGCCGCGGTTTGGGGGCGCGACAGAGGCAGGCAGCAGAGGAGAAGTTTGCGTGTCCCAGTTCCGGGCGTGGAGGACGAGGCTTGGACCTCCTGGGCCAAGCGCCGCCTGGCGGTAGCAGCCGCGCGGGGAAGGGCGTGAGGGAGAGTGGCTGGACACCGCATGATGTCCGTGTTTGGAGAACAGAGGATGATGGGTCAGCGTTTGTTGGGCAGCCATCAGGTGTTAGGCACAAATCGGGGTTAAATCAGTTTAAAGGATTGGCAGCCAGGCATCCGAGACCCACGCTCTCCCCTACCCAGGTCCCAGGGCAGCCCAGTTCCCAACTAGCCTGTTTTAGGAGGCCTTGAAGCTGCCTTTTGAGACGCTTGATCGATCCTTCTGGCTCAGGGTCTGGAAATGTGGCAGTCACAAAGATATCTTTGTCCATGCACGCTTCTTTCTCTGCTGTTTACCCTTAAGTATTATATTATTTTGACAAAGATTTACATATAAAGGAATGTGAACAGAGACCCGTATGAAACTCAACAGCCAGCTCTCACTTAGGTATGTGAGAGGTTGCATCCCCTCGGTGGGGTGAGGAGAGGGAGGCTCCCACAAGCGGAGCCTGCCAGTCGTGCATGCCCAGGTTCTGTGCTTTACCCTTCCTGTCCCACTCATCATGTCATCTAAACAGCACAAAAATGCTGAGAGGTAGGCTGGAGAGCTTTGGTGACATGCCCAGCTTACCCAGCTACAGTGACAGAGCATGGACCAGATCCCAGATATCCTGACTCAGGTCAGCTGTGATTTATTGACCACCCCTGTCCCCCATTAAACCATATTAGCTTCCCGCCTTCCCTACATCTGTCAGGATTCCTAAAACTTTGCCCTTACAGTCCCCCAACTCCCTTTACTGTTGGAGGGTTTGAGGGCTTCAAGAATTTCCTCTTTAAACAAATCCTGCTGGAAGAAATCCTTCGTTAGTCATTATGACTGTAAAAGGATTCTGGCACCTGCAGAGGTGAGTTGAAGGTGGGGGGGAAGGCAAGGCAGGGCAGGGGCACCAGGCCCCCAAAGATGACCTCTGTACTTTTCCCACAGCTCTAGGAGCCTCCTCTCCCCTCTGTGCAGAGGTCTGTTCATCGGGCTATGAGCTTCTTCTCTATTTGCTCCTAGCGGCCTGTTTCTCCGGGGCCTAGCACAGTGCCTGGCACACAGTAGGCACTCAGGAAGTGTTTGTTATACAGCTCTCTGTCTTTCCCGCAGCTCCCCACATGCCAGAATTTAATTGGCCTGACTTAGTGCCTGCCTGAATTGGCCAAAGGGCTGCCCTCCCCCAATCTTCCCAGCCTCTCATAGCCCAAGGATGAGGATATTGATAAAGGAGGCCACAGGATTCCTCTAGACATATTTTGCATAATCTAGGCTCCAGCAAGGGATCTGGGAATTCCTTAAACAGCCTATGTGCATTTGGGTGTAAACACTTGGCTTGCCAGCTCCCCAACGTGTCTATTAAAGGCATCCATCAACCAGCCTTCCTGGCAGGCAGCGCTGGGCAGGGCGGCTTCAGACCTCCAGGATGCTGCACAGGACCCCTTGGGGCTGCTCATTCTGGGCCAGCATGTCCTTCTTCTCCCTGGGCTTCCCTGCAGGTCGCAGCTGACCCCTGAGACAGCAGCTGCTTGTCCTTGTTCCAGGTCTGGGGACACATCTGCATTTGGCAGTGCTCAGATTAATCCCTGTTACCTTCCCTGCCGACTGTGCGGGAAACGAACAATTTCTCTGCACGCCGCCCCCTCCCCCCATACCTTACCCCATGGGAAAACAAAGCTGAATGTTCCCACAGCCAATGTCCTCACTAACCAAGGAGATTGTGGTTGGGTTGAGTTCTGGGAAGAGTGAGGCCAGAGTGTGTTCTTAGGAGGGCAGAGGGGCACCGAGGGATCTCCTAGCTCTCCAAACGGGGCAAGTGGAGTGAGGCTGTGAGCCCAAGTGATGCAATACAAACAGAGACAAGTAGAGAGAGAAAGTGGTGAGTGAGGGAGGAGGAGGAAAAGATTTGTAGCAGGAGATTCTATTCTGTTATCTTTGAAGTTAGACTTCAAGTGGAATCAGGAGCAGACAAGCAATAAAAAAGCAGGGAAGGAAAAAAATTGAGATACTGGGCAGCCGGCGAGTGCTTCTCTGACCTGCAGGGGTACTTGTTCCATGCCCACCCCTACACCAAAATGCCAGGAGTCACCCACGCTTAGGGACACAAACATAACCATAAGAGAGAGGCTTCCTGAGCAACACTTTTCTAGGCGACACTAACATCTTAGAGCGGGGACCATGGCGTTCTGTTATGCCTAGTATGGAACCTGACATACAGTAGTTGCTCAATAAATAATAGCTATGTGTTAGGAGCTACTCAGAGCCCTTTGCACATGTTAACTCATCTTAACCTTTCACATGGTTATGAGGTAGGTACTATTATCTTCATTTTACAGATGCGAAAATGGAAGCACAGAGACTTTAAGTTATTTGCCCAAGGTCACACAGCTAGTGAGAGCAAAGAGGAAAACAATCTTAGTCATGGAATTGTAAGAGGCCCTGGATGTCATTTAAATCCAGCTCTTTGTTTTATCAACTAAACACTAGAGAGGAAGAAGCTTGTCCAAGATCATTGGCGCTAGCCAAATACTGGCAGAGCTAGGATCAGAACCCAGATCTCCTTACTTCCGGTCCCTG
>NW_011888814.1:8205522-8225916 GCF_000151845.1 Pteropus vampyrus | reverse complement strand
GAGTCCCCAGGACAGTGCTGGGTTAGGGGCCCCTGTCTGCATGAAGGAGGATCATGTGAAGTTTCTAGGAGCAGGGTAAGCAATGGCAGGGAGTGTCCCCAGTTCCCCAGAGACTCTCCCACGACAAGAGACAGTCTCCTCTGGCCACCCCAGCTCCCTTATTTTCTTTGGTAATGAGCAGAATTTGCAAGTTGCAAGGAAACAAGGCGAACTATCAGCTGTCTCTCTGCCCAGGCTCTTTGCGCGGAGGAGGACAGGCACAGAGGGAAAGGCAAGGGGGCGGTGGGGTAAGAGAGTCCTTGAAAGGGACCTCGCAGTACATCAGGCTCAAGATTTCCCCGGCACTCCAGGCCCTACCAGACTGGTCCCCTCCCTCTCGCCCCGGTCCCAACAGTGGCCCAGTTACCAGCCCCTCTGAGAGGAGGATGAGCTGAGTAGGGGTGGAGTGCCATGGCAGGGCCGAATCACAGGTGTGGGCTCCTGGTGCTTGTCCTGAGCCACCAACTGCTCTCCAGGGGTTGGGCTGGGACTGCACCTCTTGGACCTGCTGATGGGTGAGCCCCATTGCCAACATGCGGGGCTGGGCTTTAGTCATGGCTGTTGGTGGCTCTGTGGCCTTGTGCTTGTGTTTTGATCCTTCTGAGCTACTTTAGTTTGCATACCAAACACTAACTCTGCTGGGGCGTTAGTCCTGATTAGCTTTGCAGCCATAGAGTCTAATCTTGTTAAATGAATAAAGCCTCGAAGAGATGCCTGCTTATTCCTTGCCAATATTTTCCTGCTGCTGAAGGCAATGCTCTGTGACTTTCAGCCAGTCTCTTAACTTCTCTGAGTCTACTTCCATCTCTAAAGGAAGTAAATATAATACTATACTGCTCCAACCTGGTTATTGTGGGAATCAAATATAGCAATGTGTGTGAAAGTCCTTAGATGACAAGGTGGCATTCCACTGTAAGGGATCATTATGATCATCACGCTTATTGTAGAGCACCCAGAGCAGCCATGCCTTACAATATAAGGTATCAGTCGCATGCCCTCCATTATAAAGGAGGAAAAAAGGAACCAATTTTCCCAGTAGAAAAGAATGACCCCAGACAAAGCAGAGAGAGCAATAAAATAGCCCCAACAAGAGCAATGACAATTTTTGGATGATTTTATTGAAGGCTCAATCTAGTATAATTAATAACAAAGTGTTCCCCATTCTTGTCAAAAGTTCTCAAAGCCGAGGACAATCACTCCACTCTCTTCTAAGCCTGAGATCAAATTTCATTTTTCATTTGATGCTGTGTAGTTGAAGTTAACAGCTAGTCAGAGATGGTTTTGGTTCTTCGTACAAAAAAGTAAAGGGTCAAAGTGAGTCTCTTTTCTTCCCTGGCCTAGAAAGAAATCGAGACCAGAACAAGGCTCTAGAAGGCTGTGAGGAATCAGAGAGGCCAGGACAGAGAAGGTCAGCATTCCTGGAGTGGTCATCTGTTGTTGCTGTCTTCTCTGCATCCATCCCTCCCTCTTTCTAGAATAGAACCCTCTTTCCTTTGGGAACCTACCCCCTACCCATTCTCATTTCAAGTGGGATTGACCTTTTCCCCAGTTTCCCGGCTGACTCATATCTGCTTAACCAGAGAACTCCATCCTTCTGGCCACAGTGATTGGTTTAGCAAGAGGCATGCGATCCAAGTCAGGACACAGGTCTAAGACCAGGTGAGGAAGGGAGGGAGGCGGCTGGGGCAGGTGGGGGGGCGCGGGGCGGGCTGGCAGAGGGGGTGGGGAGGGAGCTTCCCCTTTTCTGACTGTCTCAGGACTAGGGGCCGGGGGAGGCTCCACTTCCTATGATTCATGCTGCACCTGCTGGTTCTCCCTCAGATAAATATGCACATTTTATAAACAGAAAAGGTGAAGCTGTGAGGGTTGGCCTTTCCCCGGGAATTATGGCACCAAAATGGTGGGATAGTCCAGGCAACTTCAGGGGTGGTGTTCTAAATATTTCTCGGGGACATCTGCCTGAGATAAAAGACTGGCCTCGACAGGAAGGTCCTCTCTGAGGTTCAGCAGCCAGGGGGCCTGGCTTAGGCCCGAAGGGGTAAACCTGCGCCTCCAACTAGGTTCCTGGGCCTGCCCCATTCTGCACCTTCTGAACCTCCTGAAGCTTATGTAGAGGGTGTGCGGGGTGGGAACGCGGCGGATAGTGGTTTGCTCCTGCACTGGGGATTGGGGGAGGGTGGTCCGAAGTAAGCCAGTGAGAAATGGCATGAGCCTGCCTTGGCTCCGGCCAGAGCCAGAGCCCCACGGACAAGGTTTTGAAGGCAGAGATGAAATAATTTTTTAAAAATTTATTTTTAAAATAATAACAAGTGGGAAAGAGACAGGAATCCTATTTTCCTTCATAAATGGTCCGAGGGCTTCTCTCCCGATATAATATATTTAATACAGAGGGTTAACGGCAAGGTGAGGACAGCGCGATTTCCCTTGGGGAGGGAACAGGAGTAGGGGGCACCCCAGGCCCGGGGGAAGGAGGCAGAGCTCGAGGCCCCGACTTCACTCCTTTGGCTCTTTCTTAGGAGCATCAGCACTTGCCTTTCCAGCATCTTGCAGCTGGCTCTCCCCACTCTCTCCTTGTTTCATTTGCTAAATCTCTGTTTTAGTTCACTGTTTCACACCCACACTGACAATGTGCCACCCCTCCCTCCCCCCCAAGGCCCTGGGACATCTGCCAGGCAGTGAAATCAAATGCGAAGTTAAATACAACTCCACATCGTATCCTGTTTCCCTCCTCCCTTCTTCCTTCCCAAGAACGCAGAGCACCCAGGCAGTGGCAGGCCGGGCGGAGTGAGCCGCTCCAAAAATATTTATTCTGGAAATTTTACTTGAAAGTAGGAAGTCTGGTAAAATGAACAGGATACTATGTACTTATCATCCAGCTTTAACGATTATCAACATTTTGTTGATCTTGTTTATCGAATCTCTTATATGTATTTTTAATAACATATATGTATTTTTTCTTGAAGTAATTTAAAACAAATCCCAGACGGCATCACGTTTCACCCTAAACTACTTCAGTTCGAATCTCTAATGATTAAGAAAGCATTTAAAAATAATCACAACGCCATCATCACAGCTAATACAATTAACAATAATTCCTTATTATAATCTAAAACAGAATCCATATTCGAATTTCCATCGTTGTCTCAAAGTTGTCTTTTTAGTTGGTTTGGACCTATATCTATGATCTCAAAAAGTAGAAGTTTACTGAGCAATGAAGAGTGAACAGAATTCTAATAAGTTGAACCTTTAATGGTTAGTATTGTTTCCAGGCTTTCTGCAGAATTTGCTTACGAGCAGAGGCTCACAGCCCAGGGGGGGAGGGGTGGTGGAGAAACCTTGACGGAAATGGTGGCTCGTGAGCACGTGCACAGGAGCGAAGGGGGCTGTGGGAGGTCAGCGGAAGGAAGATCTGCTAACATCAGTTCCCAGGACTGTAAAAAGACATTTTATGAAGAAAATATTCAATAATTGGGACTCCTTTAATTGAGCCTGATCTTCCCTCCAATAATTACCATAAGGTGACACCATAGCATAGATTGAATGTTTGTGTTTCCCCCAAAATCCTGACATCCAGTGTGATGGCGTTAGGAGATGGGGCCTTTGGGAGGTGATCAGGTTATGAGGGTGGAGCCCTCGTGAGTGGGATCAGTGCCCTTATGAAAGAGACCCCACAGAGCTCCCTGGCCCCTTCCCCTGTGTGAGGACACCGTGAAAGACGTGGTCTATGAACCAGGAAGTGTGTCCTCAGCGGACATAGAATCTGCTGGCATCTTGATTTTGGATTTCCAACTTCCAGAACTCTGAGAAATAAATTTCTGTTGTTTATAAGCTACTCAGACTACTGTATTTAGATTTTTGGTTCGAACACACTAAGACAGGCGCTGTTTAACTTTATATTTCTCTTATTTTCATTCACCTCTTCCTCTACGCCCTCCTTCACTTTCCTTTCCCTTTCTTTCCTTCCTTCCTTCCTTCCTTCCTTCCTTCCTTCCTTCCTTCCTTCCTTCCTTCCACTGATCTTGTAATTTTCCTATTTTCGTAGATTCTCTTCCTGTTCTTGCTCTCTTTCCCATGTCAAGCTTTCCTGAAGTGGATCCCCTTCTTCCTGAGGACCCCTCTCTTCTTTCCTCTCTTACGCCCCATTCCTTAGGACAGCCCGGTGGTTCTCTGAGTCTTGGTGCGTGGTTCTTGGACCTCTCCGGAACCTGGCTTCGCAGTTCTCCCGGCATCCGAATCCATCTCCATTTGCTTTACAGTTGTCTTATTTTGAGTTCCTCTGACAGTAGCACCCAAGATGAGGGTTCTAGTGCAGAAGGTGTATTTGGGAGGTGACCACAGGAAGCAGGAGTGAGGGGTGGCAGAGTGAGACAGGCAGGAGGAAGAGCCAGGTGAGGCCGCCTCATTGATGTGGTGACTGGTGTGGGCATCTGGGGCTCAATCCAGGTAGAATACGCCTCAGGATGGCCCCTGTGGGGGGTCAGAGGCTGGGGCATTTACTCACAGAGCCGCATTTCCTGCTGGTTTAGATTTGCTCCTCTGGGGCCTTCGCTCCCTCCTTATTTCAGGCTGCCCCACGCAGGCCGGCCGAGAGGGCATCAAAGTGGAGAGATGCGGGGAGCACTGCGGAAGGGAACTGCACAGCCGCAGCTCCCCCCGAGGTGGCCGGGGCCTCAAAGTGTCTGCTGCAGCAATTTTCATTTCTTTTGCTTCCCAACTTAAGTGCTTTTTTATCGAGTGCTTTTCGTATATCAGTCCCTGGGCCAGTAGCTTCCCAAACGTTTTATCATCTAATCTTCTACAGGCCTGTGAAGAAGGTGCTATTGTTCCTCAGGTGACCAGATGACAAACTGAGGCTCAGAGAGGTAACTGGCCTAAGTGTTAAGCATCCTCTGGGCTGGGAGCTGCCTGAGGTGAGGGCTGGGCACGGGGCTCCTTCTTTACATCCTTGATTCTACCGTACTCAGGACAGAGATGGTGAGTTCCCAGGGCAAGGACCCCCTGGAGCTGAGGATGATGGTGCTGAGGTTAAGTGAACTTAACCTAGATTTGTGTGGTCAGACATCATTAGACTCAGATCCTGATGTTGAAAGCCTCGAATAAATTGCTTTCCTTTTGGAAAAATGGGATGTAATTATTTTTTTGGTTGTATGCTGTCGTGCAGCAAGCTTCTCGGGTAGAGTCTTCTGAAAGGTCCTGCTGGGTTGACCTGATGCCTTCTCATTAGACTCTGCAAAAGTCCTGACCTTGGAGGTTGAACATGGCCAGATGCTGCCCCCAGACGCTGTTTGGCAGATGGGAGCTGCTGCCTCAGGGGATTGCAAGAGAATGCCTGAGGGTGGAAAAGGATCTGGAAGGACAATTTGAGGAACAGGCCCTTCCATGCTGACCCTGGGAGTCCCCTCGCAGAGGAGGGAATGACTTCTCTGGATCTCTACTGGTGGCTGGCCTTCCAAGCTACTTGGGGGTGGGTGGCTTCTCCGGCTGTGACTGCTCATAAACAAGACAGCTCTGACAGTCCCAGGCGGCCACCAAAGGGGCAAACACATCATCCTTAAACTCCTGTTACCTTCCTCAGGCAGGCAGGGACTGGGGTGGATCATGGCATCAGCATCTTCCAGGGTCCTGGGGACGAGTGCAGAGGAAAGTGTTTAAGAGATGAATCATGGCCTGGACCTCTCAGCGACACGGGCCAAAAATTTCTCTTTTTAAATTTAAGTTAGTTTGCCTTGGGCTTCTGTCACTGGAAACTAAAGGAGTCTTGACAGGTACAGAGGTCAGCCACTTCGCCGAGCTGCTAAGTGAACCACGTAGGTTGCCCAGCCACATGTGACTTCCCCCTTTCTTGGTCCCCGCTTGTTCCTCCCCGACCTGAGCTAGTGTGTCTGTCATCTACCTGAAGGCGAGTCTGCGCCCACGTGCTATTGGGCCTGGTTCGCTGACATTTGATGCCTGTTGCTGACTGTGAGATGAAGGAAGGAGGTTCACTTATATCTCCTGTGAATCAGACGCTGTGCTGGGTATTATCTCATTTAATCTCCAGAGTAATCAGCAAGATACTTTGGGGGAAGGGCTCTTTGAAATCACTCATGGAAGTGACTTCCCGTGATGCCCTCTCTGCACCCCCACTCTCGCCCTCCCCACACAAAGCCCATCATCGATGGGGTTGGAAACGGCACCCCAGGAGCATGCCTGGCCTTGGCTGACCCCAAAGAGCCGGGAACAGCATGTTATACTTCAAATACATGCAGAATAAAAAGGGTAATAAATAAATAGGTGCTTCTGGCTTGTGTCGCTTGGTGTGTGTGGATGTAGCCTCCAAGATGCTCCCCAGAATTCTCAGATGGAACCTTGAT
The DNA here is from genome assembly GCF_000151845.1 of Pteropus vampyrus. Lineage (NCBI taxonomy): Eukaryota > Metazoa > Chordata > Mammalia > Chiroptera > Pteropodidae > Pteropus > Pteropus vampyrus. The sequence continues at coordinate 8,219,524 of NW_011888814.1, read as the reverse complement.
CTGATGGTTCAAGGGCTCTGCGGCCCACCTCCTGGAATCACCCCAGGTCACGCTGCAGCATGCAGTGAGAGGGGAGATGGAACAGGGAGGAAGGCCTGTGAGAATCCCAGATTCAGCCCTCCCGCTGCTGCTGGATGGGCCCCCCTCCTGGTGAGCACGGAATCACGTATTTCTATCTTTGGTTTCGCGTCTTGGAGTCTTATGCCTTCGGAAGGGTGGCTTGGAAGAGTGAGAGTAAGACGGACCGAAGGCCTGGATAAAGGATGTCCGCACAGACTCTCTTCTGGCAACACCTAGAAGCCCAGGTTTCCTCCCTCAGCTTTGGGAAGAGAGGCCATCAAGACTTCAGCACCCAGGGCTGAAGTCCAGCTGCTGTAGCATGTCCTGCAGAAACCCCTGCAGCCTGCTCAGGGCCACCACCTCTGTGGAGTAGAACGAGGTTTCTAGGACATCGCCCAGGCCCTTCAAGGTCTTCGGGCTGCTGGCCCGGGGGAAGGGACAGCTTCTGAAGGAGGCCAGCAGATGGAGAAGGTCCCGGAGGTTCTCTAGGTCGTTAGATATTTGGATCACATTTCCGGAAGACAGAGTGGTGAGGATCTGTTGGTAGATTGCTAATGTCTGGTCCATCTTGGACAAAGTCAGAGCAGTGTGGAGCCGAGGAATGAAGTCCAAACCAGTGACCTTCTGTTTAGAGGAGACCGACTGCTGTGGAGGAGGAAGAGAGAGAGCAGGAGCTCAGTCGGGCAGGAGAGGAGTCGGTTCTCTAAAGCCCTCAGCCTTTCCACGGGATGCGGAGGTTCGTTCCCTTAGTTGAGTCCTCCCTCCCTTCTGCCCCGTACTGGCTTAGGCCCTTATTTGTTGCACCTAGGCGGCTGCCAAGCCATGAACCTGGTCTCCTGGACTTCTGTCCTCCTGCTCTTCCCGAACCACCCTGTCCTCCACGTCTAGACCAAACTTTACGGGTAGTTCCCTTCTCAAAATGGCCTCTGCTGTGGAACCACACACGACTCCCTATTTTTTTTTTAGTTCGTTAAGGCTCTTCTCCTGGCACTGAGATCCTCCAGATGTGCCCCTTTCCCAGACGTCCTCATTCCCTTCCACTGTCAGCAGACTTCCCACTCTCAGTCAGGCCCTCCATGGAGTCTCAGCCCCTTCAGGGATCAAGGCCATCCCCAGCGAATGTCCCACCTCACTCCTCTGCTCTAATAACTCTGGTTACCAGGAGGGGTTCCCTTTCCCAACTGCTCGCGCCAGTCACTCCCTGAACCGCATAAGAGGGACACTCTGTAGCTATCACAGGCAGCCTTGCTAAACGACTATTTTGAAAGCAAGGAGACTTAAGGGTTTCTCTTGATGAAATGGCCAAGACTCTGTCTAGTTCTGAGCTGTCCCTGCTTCTGACCTCCCTGCCCAAGGCCACTGTCAGACACCCGCAGTGGCTAGGAGACATAGAAGTCTCCAGACTGATCCATGCAGGGTGAAAAAACGGGCTTTTAAGGCCAGAGGCTACCAAAAACCACAGCTGCAAACTTTTAATGAGTGCACACTTGGTTCTGGTTCTGCAGGGGGGCGGGGTGTCACTTGCTTTCTGTAATTTAATCTCATCATGACCTTGTGAATACTATATGATAGTCTTGTTATCTAGATGATGAAAGCAAGACACTGAGGAACTAGCTTAAGATTTTGTAGATAGAGAACAGAAGTGTGAAGATTCACACTTAGTCTTTCTAATTCCAAAGCAAGCCTCACCTGGGAGATGGCTGAAGGTCTAGGTCTGTGGACTCCAGAGCAATGCCCAGTGGGCACTGATGGCTGTTTGCAAATATGTAGAGGGTTGTATGTAAAAGAGGATAGACACATAGACTTGCTTGTCTGTGTGGCCCTGGCAGGGAGGACCAGCAGCAATGGGGAGATGCTACACAGTATCAGAGCTCAGCTATAAATAAATAGGAAGAACGCCCACTGATGAGCACATTCTAGAGATAGATGAAGGCCCAAAGGGGATGCTGCTGGGGATCCAGTCACCTGCCAAGGGGACACAAGGACCGTTATGGCTCCCTCTGGTCCTAGGCACTAGGATTCCAGTCAAGGAGGAAGGAGAGTAAGGAGGTGAGAGATGGAAGGAAGGAGAAGAAAAAAGCAGATGTTTGAGCACTAGGGGAGTCAGGGCCACCTCCATGCCACTGCACCGGCCTCGGCTAACCTCTTTAGTCCCAGTTCCCCATGGGCTGGCCACAGTTCTAGTTTGTCTGCCCAGACCCTCTGTACCGTGTGTGAAATATCATTGATCCTGGTGACAATCGTCTTGATGAGAATTTTGGTGTCATCCTGGACTTTTCGGATGGGCATAGCTTCAATGTAGAAGAGAAAGGGCCAAAGCCACAGGAATCGGCACAGGAGTCCGCAATGCATTTTTCTTCCCAGATGTTCTTCTTGGGCCTGAGAACAAAAGGAACCACACATAGCAAGTTGCTGGTATCTCAGAAAACACCACGCACCCTGTTACCAAACACATTATTGGACGTGGATAAAAATGAGCTCTGCTTCCTGCCCTGGCTCTCATTTACTCAGAGTCAAAGACAATTCATTATCTAGAAACATTAATAAAATGCATTCCCCTCAAGAGGCCAGGCCTGGACAATAAAACCACGAGGAGGTTTCCTGTAGACCAGAGAGGAGTAAGCCAGGGTATGGGTGAATGGAAATTGCAGTGACAATGTGACTTCTTTGTGTGCTTCAAGGAAGAAAAGGGGGCTTTTACAGTTTAAACCCAGCCATTTACTAGCTTTAAGACTTCAGGCAAATTACATAACTGCTAAAAACTCTACTTTTTATCCCCTGCAATATACCTCTCTCCAGACTTCTATAAGGATCAAATTAGATAATGCATGTGGAAGAGCTCTAAAGGTATTCTGAAATGTACCCCATTATTAGAGATTATATTACTTGTCCTCCCATTACTCTTACAGTAGCCTGCTGCTATCTCTAATGGCATTTATCATTGGCTTTATTACTTCCTTTCTCTCCCACTGGGAGCCTGAATCCAACTAGCACTTATGGAAGGTCTGACAATATGTCACAGGCAGTTTTAGGCACCAAGGATACAATAGTTAACAACAGGTATTCTTTACTGTCAAGTTGCTTACAGTTCGATAGGAGAGACAAATAAGTAAACAGGTCATTCCGATTCAGGAAGAAAGAGCTTAGCAAGAAAGACAAGTAAAAGATATCATGGGAATCAAAGGGGGCTACCTGGAGGAGGTGTCAACCTGAGATGGGTATTAAAGACGGAGTAGGGGTTAGTAAGAGTAGAAAGTGGTTGTTATAATCACCAAGAAAGTGGCAGGTGCAAGGTCACGAAGGCAGGAGAGAATATATTACATATCTCCCCAGAACGTTTGAAACTTTCGACATCATGGAATCATGAATTTTAAAATTAACAATATGTAGATCCTTGATTAAGCTGCGACGTTTTAATGAGATACATGAGGCAAAAATTAATAAAGTTAAATGTTTTTGTTAACTGTGGCCAATGATCCATGCTAAGCATATGTGGATGAGCCTGAAATAATAATTAAATGTAAATAAATTTTACATGAAGTTTCTTGGGATAGCAAAAAATTAATCTCCACTTATAGTGTTCTGCCTCATCTGGATCCTATTAAAGACAGACAATACATTTTCTGTACATAGGTGGCATTATTAGTACAATTCATATCCTGGCAATGTAATAGAAATTAGCAGTCTGTTTATACACTATAATGCTTGATCAAAGGTATATTTTTTATCTGAATTTTATAGAAGAGGAAAAAAAATGAGGCTCGGGGAGATGCATTTACTTGCCCAAAGCCAAATAGGTAAGTGACAGAGCTGGGACTCACACGCAGGGCTGCTTCCTCTAGAAAGACTGGGGTCCTTTCTACCTCCCTCCCCAAAGGCTAGAGAACTAGCCTTTAAGGAAAAGTTCAAATTAGAAACCGCCCCAATGCCCAGCTAAGGGCGGCTCCTGGGACCTTGGCACTTGGGAACAGATAGCCTGCTCTAGGACTTCAACTATGAAAAATACTGAGTAATTCGGGAGGGGGTACTTGAGATGTTTTTGTGCTGGTTTTCTCTATTAAAAAGTTAAAACTCCCTCTATTAATTACTTATTACCTGAGTAAACGTTTCCACCAAACCTTTGTGGAACAGAGTTAAATAGGGCCGATCCCCCAGTGTGATTCCATGAAACCCTTGCAAAGGTGGACAGCACAGTGGTCAGGCCCCGGAGCTTCAGCTGTGGATTCTGCCCTTGTTAGCTGTGTGTCTCTGGGCAAGATGCTTAACCTCCCGAAAGCATCCATTCCCATCTATAAAATGGAACTAACTCCACCTGGCTGAAAGGGTAAGTGAGATGAACCTGGAAAGCCCGTGTGTGTGTGTGTGTGTGTGTGTGTGTGTCTGTCTGTCTGTCTGTCTGTCTGTCTGTCTGTCTGTGTCTGTGTCTGTGTGTCTGTGTGTCTGTGTTATAAGGTGAGGCGGGTAAATGCCAGCTTTTTTTGAATTGTGTAACTACTGGGCAGGGCTTGAAATGCTCGGGCAACACTATCTATAGCCAACCCTGAATCAAGCACTTGGCCTGCTGCCTCCCCTGGGCCATCTCAGCAGGGGGCCTGGTATTTCTGGGTCTTCCGCCTGCAGCACAAGATTGAGTCCTATCCTATCACCTAGGATTTAGGTAATAATGACACCCTCCTTCCCAAGAGAATTTATTACCAGATTAACTGTGGTCATAGTCCTCTCACATAATGGCCACCCTATAATACCTGAATAGGAAAACAGTTTTATAAGCCCCTTCTATCACCACTGGTAATATGCTTCAGCGGATGCTGAAAATAAATTACAGTTCCTTGAAACGTCGAATTAAGAAGCTGCTGCTAAGTCTACCTCAGAGGAGAAGCCTGGTTTAGGGGAGCTTCATGGGAGCTGTAGAAAGAATTGATACCAGGTCCATTTGAGATCAAAATGATGGAGAGAACCTGGTTCACCAACACGCAACACATAACACAAATGCTCACACACATCACATGCACATACACATATCGACATATCAATACACTTAACCTCTGTATAGTACAGAGGCTGCTATTGTTTCTAATATTTATTCTTCTCTTCTTCCCAAGTAATAGAACATCCAAGTTTAGCTAGGGATGTGGCCATCCAGAATAAATACTACACTTCCCAGTTTCTCCTAATTAGGTATAGCCATGGGACTGAATTCTGGCCAATTAAATACAAGCAGAAGTAACATGTGGCAGGTCTCGTGTCATGTGCCTTGCCCCTTCCTCTTTCATCTCTTCCTCCATCCCGATGCCCAAACTGTGGATGTGGCAGCTGGCGTTCTCGCGCTATCTAGGATCATGAGGACGCTGAGCTCACCTTATGAATGGCAAGTAGGGAGCTGAAGGAGTCCGGGTCCCTGAGGACTTCATGGAGCCAAGATGCCATACTGGCCTTGGACTGCTGTAGAGACATAACCCCTGTCTCAGTTAAGCCACAGTTATTTTGGTTTCTCTGGTAAATGTGGCTAAACTTAATGCTAAGTAATTTATAAACTCGGACATGGGCATCAGAAAAGAGTGGATAGCTGTCTTCCTTGGTTCACCTGAGGATCAGTACTTGGGTGGGGCCTGACCATGGCCCAAGAAAGGGGAATGGCTGGGAAGAGCAGGGTTTAGGGCATGGGGAAGGGAGGGATAATTCAAGACAGCAGCTACAACTTCATTGAGCGCAGTGCCTGACACATAGTAGTTACTCATTATACACTTGATGGTTGACAGCTAACGCTTATTGATCACCCGCCGTGGGTGGGGAGCAGAGATGGCAGAGACTTGGAAGCACAGGAAAGTAGGAATCGGGAGTGGGGAGGCATGTATTCCCAGGCCGTATTCCACAGTAGGTGATGTTGTCGACTACTTACATATATCATCTGTTAAAAATAACAGTAAAGAACAAAACTGTGCTCTTAAACAACTGGTTGAAGAATCTGCATAATTAATTACGATGCAAGGAAGAACGTTTTAAAAGATAAAATGCCTTGGTTAACTCGGGAGGGAGTCATCGTGTTTAAAATGATGAGCTCTCCAGTTTGGGCAGAACTATGTCTGAGTTGGAGTACAGGACCTTGGGAAGAAAGTTCACTGACCTCTCTGAGACTCAGTTTTCTTAGCTATAAAATGGGGATGATATGAATCCTATTTCCCACCTGTGGCTGTGACGTGGATGAAATGGGATCATGCACATGGCCAAACCCAGGACAGGCTAGCTGTTACCACCATTATTTCCAGCTAAGGAATCGAGGAGGTGTCTGGGAGGAGGTGGCCTTCGATACGCACCCTGAGAGGGGAGGGTTGGGGTTTACGAAGGTGGAGGAGAGGGGCAGCCCCAGCAGTGGGCTCTGAAGAGGGTGCCTGGCAGCTGGCATGGGAGACGTGATGGGTGAGGAGGTGGGGCGGGGGTGGGCGCGAGTGCCCACAGGGAGGCTTCTTTCTGTGGAAGTGAAAGCTCTGACCACTCCCAGGCTGATGCTTTCAGCCACGTGACAAGTAAGATGGAGATGGAAATTGGGCAAGGCACGGAGAGAGGTCTGGGGATGAGGAAAGATGGTTGGGAACAGGAGTCTCAGTTCAAGAAAAGGGGACGGTGAACACACACGGGACTCAGAGGAGAGAACGGGGGAGGCAGCGGGAGGGGGAAAGGCAGCTGTCAGCCCTGCCCGGGCCGCAAAGCCTTTTCTCGAACATTTAGGAGCCGTCATTTTCTAAGATGAACTGCTGAAATGTTGATGCAACATCCTGTCTCTTCCATTTTCCTCTGATCTTTGGTCAAGCAGATCCCGGAGAGGGAGAGGGAATGGGGTATGGGTTGGAGGGGTGGAGGAGGGCAGGGGGCTAAGGAACGGTTGCCTCTGGGCGCTGCCCTCCACTCTGAGGTCGCCCCACCCCCACCCTGCCCCCACACACTCCTCTCCCGTCCTTTAATTAAGATCCTGCCACTCCCTGGCCTCTCTACCGTCACCCCTGCCAGGGTGTGCACTAAAGAAGAAAAGAGGAAAAACAGAAAATGGAGCCCCCAGAGCAGCACTGGGTAATGAAATGTCATCGCAGAAAACAGTCTCCAGGCTAGCGGAGAGGCTCACATAACCCTGCCGTCAGCCCTGCCACAGCTGCCCGCTCTCTGGCTTCCCTGGGTGCTGGGGGCTGGCCCCACCTGTCAGCCTTAGCTGACTCCGCACCCCCACTTGGCAGTTTCGTGCAGGCCCCCTCCCCACCTCTGCCTCTGCCTCTCCATGGACAAGCCGCCTCCGCCAAGAGGCTGGTGGCCTCCAGACGCAGCTCCCTCACCTTCCCTCCCATCCTAGGGGATGAGGCAGACCAAGTGGGAGCCTCTGTGTCAAGGTAGGGAGTGGCTTCTCTAAAGGGTCTGCTGAACCAAGATCAGGTCTGCCCACAGCCTTCTGAGGACGGCAGTCAGGGAGAAGGAAGGGAGGGTTCTGGGTCTCAGAGGCATTCGCCATGGTGGCTGCTAGTCTCCAACTATCCAAAATCCTCTGCTCTCTTCTGGTTGACAAGCCCGGCGGTTAGCAGGGGACCCGGCATATTCTTCTCTCTCCCTTCTTTTCTGCTCTAGCTGTCAGGGTTCTTACACACGTCTTTCTGGTAATCTTTGGGATGCTCGTGTGAATTAAGTTCAGGTAATGTGGTATTTGCTGTCACTTACGAGGAAAAAGCTTTGAATAGTGTAAACTATTCTCCCTGCAGAAATTCTTCCTGTAGACCCCTCCATTCTGCCCTCTCCCCCTTCCTTCCTTTCTCCATAACTCCAAGTTGGAAGGAATTTAAGGACAGAGAAAAGACGAAGGAGGAGTAGATACAGAGAACATCAGAGCCTGGGCTTTCGAGTTACTGGTAAAGCTCGCGAGGGAAGGAGCACAGGACCCAGGGAGCATAGGAGAGGAGGGGGTGACTCTGGGGAGGTAAGGACAACTTTGCAAAGGAGGCAGCGTTTGACTTGAGACCTGAAAGACAGGAGTTCCCAGTGGGGAAGACGACGGGTGTTCTAGGCCAAAGGGACTATGTGGGGCCTGGGAAAACCGTGGTCGGTTTGGGAAGATTCAATACAGTAGAAGGGTAGACTGCGGGGGGTGGAGAGCTAGAATGTCCCAGACTTGATTCCATATGTAGGAGGGACCTCGTAGGGGGTCTGCCCTACTCGGGGCACACACACACATGCACACACAAGAGCCCTGGAGGCCCTGTTTGCATGACCAGCCTATAGGCAAGAGATCCAGAATGCTCTTCCCTGCTCCCTTTCCTCCTCCCACCTCCAATTGGGTCAATTAGGTCCTCTCCCAGGAATTTAAAGTAGGGCTTCGGAGAGCTCAGTTTGTCTTGGAAGCTCTGGGGTAGCCATGGTTGTCCTCACGTGCATAGAGAAGCTGAGAGAGACCAGGGGCCAGCCAGCCACTGACAGGTGGGTCACGGTCACTGCCTGTGCTCCTTTCTGACCTTTCCGGTGTCTGATCTTGTTGGTTCTGGACCCTCAAGAGGCTCAGCAGCCCTCCTTGTTCTTAGCATCCAGAGTGAGAGATGCTTTTCCACATAAACTCGCTTGAGTAGCTTTCAACTTTCTGAATATAGTTTTCATCCAGGAGATATATAGATACACTCATGTGAGAGAAACAAGTGTCAAGAAATAAAATTCACCCTCACTATGAGTGTACTCTTGAGAGTCTCTGTTCTGTTTTTTAAATGTCGGTTCCAATAAATAGTTTGAAAAACACTGAGCTAGCATGAGTGGTTTTCTCTTATTTGTAACCAAGAGCCTCACTTGAGAAATCATGTTAACATACTCAGCCAGTAGCCAGAAACTACCTTAGATCCGATCCCATCAGAAGTAACAAATAAATGTCAATTCCTGTGTCAACTCCGATCAGTTAGTTGTTCGTGGCTCCCTGGAGCGCTGCGTGGAGGGGGATTTGGAGCTCCATCCACACTCACAGGGAGAGGGTGCTGTGATCAATTAGTGATGCCAGGTGCAGGAGTGCTGTGGATGGTAATTGTTCCAGCATCTCCCAAGGGCCTGGCACAGAGCAGATGCTCATTAAATATTTGTCGAATGAATAAATAAAATATTTCCTATCCCTGATCTTCATTGTCTAACCAGGTTAACCTACCTCTGCGGTGGTGCACCCTTCCCCATCTTAATGTCACATCCTAGGATTCACTTTTGCCCAGCAGGCATTCGTTTTTAATGAAGACAGGAAATGCTTCAGCATCCATCTCCTTTTCCCAGGGACCTTGGGCGGCTTCCTGTACCTCGTATGTGTCTATGTGTCCTCTAGCACCACATGGGCCCCGATTCCTGTTAGCTTTTTGAGTTCTGCTCCATCTTAACTGTCATCCTAGGTGCTCCCCGCCTTGGTCCTATTCATCAGCCTGGCTCTTATTCCTGTGCTCTGTGCCTCCTGCCCTTCTCAGAAGCCTCTGTTCTGCCCCTCCTGTCTTCCCTGGGGCTTTTCCCTCTTCCTTGGCACTCCCAACTTCAGGCACCACAGAGTACAAACTCACAGATGGGGACAAAATCTCCTACAGGAAGAGATGTTGGCATTGACACCGATCGTGGAGTCAGTTCCTGACAGCTGATAAACTGAGCACGAAAGACTGTAAAATGCAGCCTTTTGCAGTTTGCTGAGAAGCAAGGCACTTCTGTTGTCACACATGGAGTGAGCGCAAAGGATTCCATGGGCCCAAGGCATCAGGCGTGTTGTTTTTAAGCAGAAACAACCCCTTTTTATTCTCTGAGACAACAGTGTGGACAAAGAAGAATTTCAAGGCTCTTGGCTGGCAGGCCAGAATAGAATTGCTGCCCATGGAATCTTACTGCTGGTGGGCATAGGGCCTACTGATTGACCGATTGCAGGAGAATTTGGCTCATTTTTCTTTAAATCACATGCTTGCTGTTCGAGGATGCAGGACTCTACCTCCCCAGAGCTGCTTCTCTCTCCTGACCCCCACGTCCCCCTGGGTGGCATCTAGGCTAGACAAGGGACAATGACTTGCGTTCTGTGAGGAGAGCTCTTCCAAGTGGGCTCCTGCACACCCTGCATGGGCCACTCAGACATGACAGGCATCCGCCTGGGGCTGACCGGCAGGAATTAATTGCAATTTCTCTGGCTCTGTCCTTGGTGCTTGGAGCCATTTCCTGGAACGGAAGGGGAGGACAATATTTCCCCCAAATACCAAGAAGAGTTATTTTGGGCATAAGATGTACAAAATACAAGGACTCCTTTGGCCAACATGGAAACATTCCTCTCAGCCCAATGTCCTCAATTGCTTAAAAAGGAAAGAACCTAAAAACATCCACTGTTTCTCTCTTGCCTTCTTCCCCTACCGAAATGAGAGAAATGCTCAGCACGGCCTTTCTGTTCGCGCAGACGATAGAGTGGGAGTGACAATGGTTTTGAGACGAAAGAGATTGGGTACCTTCTTTCCCACTAGTCCTGGTGGACAACTACCCACCGCAGAACTCCACAGAACAAACACGAAGGAGCAGACAGAGGTCACTTCCTACAAAAGCGCATCATCGAACTTGTGCTCCTTCAAGTTCCTGCCCTCTGCCCCACCTCCCCCGAAGACCACCCTTCCGCCAGAAAGTGATCATCTTGTCTCTCCAAAGCGGCCATTCTCAAATAACAACCAGGCAACTTGTCACACTCAGATGTAACCGTATTGAAGGAGTTACTTTTCCAAAGTGCCACCATCTTTAAGTTATAGACCACACCCGCAATGAAATCTAAATAAACCAAACCAGGAGAGAAGGCAGGTTGTAAGAGGGCCTAGTAGGTCCCTTCTGGGGACCACCTGCCAACAGTGTGCATTCGGCGGTTTTAGCTAGAGAAGCGGGAATAGTGAACAACATGTAACAGATTTTCCCCATGACCTGCTGCTCTGCCGCCCCAGAGGAAGCCTGTTTTGTCCATTGTGAAGAAGGCCGTTTGCAAAGCTTTGAGACCAGAAGCGGGCGAGGCCCAGCACAATGTCTGTGGGAGATTTGGGTTCTTCCTGACTCCTTTTTTCACCACCTCTACTCTCCATTGCTATCCTGGGCCTTATACAACTCCCCGCATTCAGAGGTCAGGACTCACCGGAATTGAACGCCTGAATTCTTACCTGCAGAGCAAGGCTATATCTAGTCCTCAGAAACTGAACGCTCTCATCTGTGTCCCCAGAGTCTTCAACTTTACCCCGCCACCCCCAGATGGGAGCAGGGTACCCTGATCTTTGCGGATCTGCTCAAGGCAATATCCAAAGCATCTCTGCAACAGGGCTGGCGGCTCTGACAGTTTGCTGGGGCCCTGGCTGGCACCCTGAGTACAGATTCCTATCGCGTGGGGACACAGCCCAGCCCCAAATCCAATGCTCCCGGCTTCTGGCAGCCTTCCCTCTGGTTAGAAGTCTGCGCAAAGCTACCATGGTCCAGAACCAAGCACTCCACCCTGCCCTTAGCCCGCCTCAGTTTCCCCGGGGGGTCGGGGTGGGTTGGCCTGCCAAGAACGACGGGCGGAGGAGGAAGGAGCGCGTCCGGGGCTTACCTCGCAGCTGCTCCACAGCGATTCCTCCGGGGCTCCATGCCTTCCCGCCCCTCTTATAGCTGCCCAGGCACAACTTGCGCAACTGCCCAGCAGGCCCAGGCGCGTTCGGAGCGGCAGCTCCCTCCCGCTCCACCCCGTGCCTTGAGGCCCTGGGCCTTGAGGGAGGGACTCCGCTGCTGCAGGAGTCACACGCGCACCCTCGGGTACGCCAGAAACTTTAGCGACCGCTGGCATAAGCGAGAAATCTTCGAGGTCTGGCCAGAGTCTCCGGCACGGCTGTGGCTTCAGGATCTGCCTCTCGGGGACGGGAGGCTGCGGGGGGATCCTCCCAGCTAGCTGGGGCGCGGACTGCACCCTCGCTGGCCGGGGGCGCCGACGGCGAGGCCCGCGCAGCCAGCTCTGCGGCGCCCTGGGCTGGGCCCCCTTCACCGGGTCTCCGCAGCCAACGCGGTGTTCGGACCCGACGGCCCTGGGCGCTTGGGAAGCCATGCGCCCCGGGTTCCCACCGGACGGAGTGGGGTCCGCATCCCCCGCCCCCCTCCCCAGCCTGTTCTGGCTCTCTGAGAACCCGGCTTCCAAGGCTGAGGGAGACATGCGACCCCTTAGCTGGGAGGAGTCGGCCGCAAGGCTACCCAGAGTGTTCTGGCTCCCGACGGCTGTGCTGAGCAGGGACCCGGCGCCTCCGCCTGTGGGGATACCCTCCCTGGACGCGCAGGGTCCTCGACCCAGTGTTTCCTGTGTGTAGAGTGCAGCGTCCCAGATACAGCGATACTTTCCTCACTACAGCCTGTGAGGAGGGGGTATTAACCTCTGGCTTCTGGGATGAGGAATCTGAAGTCCTGGGAGGTAAGTGACTTCCCTCAGAACTCCCAGCTTGTAAGGAGCAGAGATGGGCCCGGAAGCCAGGTGCCAACAACCAGACCAGGCCCATTCCAGTCACCACAGCAGAGAGCAGCTCCGAAAAGAAACCGTTCAGTTAAAAATCAGCCCATCATGTAAGGTATCTGTTGGCGAACCCTGCAGTGGGGGACCAAATCCTGGTGCCACCTGTTTGGGTACCGTCCAAGAGCTAAGAATGAGTTTTACATTTTTAAATAGTTGAAAAAAAAAATCAAAAGAAGAAAATGTTAAGGCATATGAAAAACAAGAAATTTACATTTTAGTGTCTATAAATAAAATTTTAAGTTTTGTCCAAAAATTTGTGGGAATTTTCCTCTTATTCTTACCGTGATGTCTCCCATGTTGTCCCTTGACCTGCAAAGTCTAAAATGTTTACTATCTGGCCCTTTAGACAGAAAGTTTGCCAGTCCCTGAACTAGGGGACTCATTGGCACTGACTCCTCTGGGTCTTTGCTCTCGCCTGTCCTGAGTGGGCGTGGGGGATTGTCTATCTCTTCTCTGCTTTACACCGGGGCCTCTCTCTTTCCCTCTCTAAGGAAGCTTGTCTGTCGTGGTCCCCCTTCCAGCCAACTCCCCTCCCTGCAGCTGGCTTGGTGACCTGTTCCACTTCCTCCCCTAGGTAGTAAGGGAGGGCAGAAGCTAGGGCACCCACTTTTTAAGTCCTGGTACTTTCACAGTGCCAGGCACTCGTGGGTGCCCAGGAAAGTTTGCTGAACTGAACCCCAGGGGCACCATACACCACGGAGCTGATACTTGTGGTTACGGTGGTGTGGAGCGGACTAGGAACGCCAGGTTCACACAAGTGCTCATCAGTCACATTGCATTGGAGGTTCCCTGGTGGAAATAGGCTCCCCAAGGCTGTGCGCTCAGTCAGGATGTCTGTGTTGTTCTGTGTTGTTCACTGCTATATCCCCGGTTCATAGCCCAGTGCCTAGCACTAAGTATTTCATTTTTAAGACTTATTTTTAAATGGAAATTTCAAACATACAGAAAATAAGCAATATATCCATTGCCTAGATTTAACAACTATTATTTTTCCTATTTGCCTCATTTATTTTTTGGCTAAAATATTTTAAAGCATATTACACACATCATGACATTTTATCCTTAAATGGTTCAGTGTGTATTTCTAAAAAATAACAAAACATTTCTATATAACTGCAAGACCATTATCACACAACAGTAATTCCTCGACGTCATGAAAGATCCAATTTATACATTCAAATTTCCCCAAATATCTCCAAAATATCTTTTATAGTTGCTTCGTTTGAGTCTGGTTGTTTTGCTTTGCTCTTAATTAGTAACTATTTATTGAAGGAAGGAAGAAAAGAAATTGAGTTATATATTTGTGGCAGTCAGTAATTGTTAGCATTAACTATGGTTTATAATTATAGTGCTACCTAAGAAGTGGGAAACCAACTAAATATAGGAAGTTAGTAAGATTATTGAAAAGCCACATGAGAGCAATAT
>NW_011888814.1:8196177-8204637 GCF_000151845.1 Pteropus vampyrus | reverse complement strand
TTTTTTTTATTTTGGAAAATTTCAAATCTCCATAATACATTTACAAGGAAAAGATGGCATAACCAATCTCCATGTTTCAGCCATTATTCTCACTTTTTTCACTTGATATATCTAGAATACAATTTCTTACTAATATACACAGAGCTGTGTTGATCTTCTAAAAGTCAGCTTATTTCATTTTATGGATGCACCATAATCAATCTAACCATATCATGACATATATAATGTTGTAATTAATGTATTTACATCTATTTGAGCACTATGTGATTATATCTGTGGGAGAAATTCTAATAAATAGAATTGTCAAGTCAGAGGGTATGCACATGCAAAATAGAACTATATTGCCAAATTACATTCCTTAGAGATTGCACCAATTTACATATGCAGTTGGTTGCAAGTAACAGTTACTTAAACATCAACAGCATTTAGTTACCCGGAAGCCTGGAGGAGGGGCAGGAACAGTACTTGGTAACATCATCGAGAATCCTGCCCCTTCTGATGTTCCATCTGTCCTGGTGTTTACTGCCTCACAGCGGCAAGGTGGATGCTCCCCCTTCAGGCACCATGTCCTCACACCAGTGCTCATTAGTAGTTTCTCTTCTTGAAATTCTCTTTCAAGTTGGGGAAAGGAAGTCAGATTTTCCCTTATTTCTCATTGATCAGAACTGAGACGTATGCCCACCATTGCAAAGTGGAATGTGATCGCCTTGAGTGATTGAGACCAATCATAATCTTTACTCTGGGCCTGGGTAGATCAAGGTAGATGAAGCAAAGCTCTGTCCTTACCTGAAAGAATTAGAGTTCCATGAGCTTAGGAGAAGGAGAAAAGAAATATCTCTTGGGCATGCAACCAATAGTGCTTGCTATGGTACTCAACTGTGGTGTATTATCAAACTTACGATTGACTTAACTTTATTATAAAATAGTCAGACATAAAAATCTTTTTTGTTTGAACACTGACAATCTTCGCAATGGGAAAAAAGTAATTCTGGCACCTTGGATTTGAATATCGTTTTTTTCTTTTTCAAAGCATTTTCATGATCTCATTTAATTTTGAACTGTCAAAATCCCACAGAAAGAGGTAGAGCAGGTCCCAGTTTGATGTTACAGATGGGGACCTGAGATTCAGAGCAGTCAAGGGACTTGCCCAGCACAGTTCTCAGTTATGGTGGCCCCTGCGGCTCTGCTCTGATGCCAATCGAGAGTCTGACATCAGCCCTGATCTACAGGCTCAGGTAGGTACACCGGGGACTGAAGGCGGCCTCACAGATCTCTGTGCTTTGTGGAGCAACTGGTGGTGGCCTGTTAAGTTAGAAGAAAGGCAGACAAGGGTTAAATCTCTGTTCTGATATTAGGTCATCCCAAATGTGAGAAATATGCCTTTCAACCCACATTGAAGAGGTGTCTACAGAGACCTAGCGATTGGACTAAAAAATCATCTGTATAATTCAGTCAAATAATGGGTCTGTTATTCCCCCAAATTAGCTATTTGTGTATGTGTGTGGGTGTGTGGACTGGATTGGTTCTCTTGGTATGTATGTGGCCTCTTAGGGGTGAGCTCCCCATGGGCAAAGACCATACCTTATTCACTCCACTATTCCCAGTCCCTGGAATTGTGCCTGATCCATAGTTGGTGCTCCATAAATGCCTGTCAGCTGCATGAATGGTCTGAGTTCTTTCTGCTAATGAAAGATGTTCTTTCTTTTATTATCTATCAGAGCACCCTGGTTATTTCTACATAGCACCAATGAAAAACTATAGTCAATTAGCTGATTTCAAATTTGTCTATTTTTTGGTCTCCATTATGAGAATACAAGTTCCATGATGGTCAGGACCGGGTCTGCCAAGTCCCAGCTTAGGGCCTGACACACAATAAGGGTGCTATAAACTGTTACATGGAGCTTTGAGCAAATGTCTGTATTCCTAATTTTCAGCAGTACCTGGCACATAGCAGGTTCTCAATCAATATCCATGGAATAAATGCCTGACTAAATATGACAGTGACTTCATGTGAACACACCTCCGACATACTGGGGTGAAGACTTTGGCTTGACAAGTAGAGTAGGGCCAGGGAGTCTGGCTGCCCAGCAGTGCCCCAGGTGGAGAGACAGCCCATACGAGGTCCACTGGCTTCCACGAAATCACACTTGCACTTGCAGTTCCTCATCATTGTTTTGTACCAAAGGACTTAAAATATGCACCCCTTTTGAACCAGTGATTTCACTTCTAGGAACACCCAAAAGTAATCCGAGACCCCCAGGAACTGCCTGCCTGTCTTTCCCGTCTATTTCCCATAGCTTCTCTTTATGACCCCTCCACTCACTCAGAACACTTCATTCCCATCCTGGGTTCCTGAGCATCCTTGCCATTGAAATGAGGATGTTTCCTGCCCGGCGACCTAGATTTTGCTCCTCTTCAAGGCACAGTCAGAACACTGCGTCCTCTAGCAAGCCCTTCTCGACCACAGCTGGATCTGTTTCTACTGTGTGTTAAGTTAGTTACATGCATGACTTATCTGAATTTCCAGATCACAATCTCCTTGGGGGCAGGCGGGCAGAATCCACGTCTAGTTTCTCTTCTTCCTTCTCTCCAGCTGGCAGAATGCAGTACAAACAGCAGGATACACTGGGGAAAAGGAGGTTCTTCCAATGCCTCTAGGTCACACCCTGCAGCTGGGAAACTGCATCCTTCTGCATCAGGCTAGAGCTATGGAATTGAGCACTAGGCTCACAGTCGCAGCAGGATTTTCAACCCCATTTTTCAGAGTCTCAATCTAAAATTTAGTTGAGCACATGGTCTAGGACCCATGTGATCGGATTTTAGTTTGAGGTTCCTTTCCTGAGCCATGTTGCTACATATTTATATTGTGATACCAATGTATAATTATTTCTAACACGCAAAAAATTAATTTCTTTACAATGAAATCTAGTATGCAGGACTTTAAATATATGCAAAGAGTTCCCCTACATGAGTTTCAGAGAGGGTTTAATTAACTGACATTTGAAATGAGTGTCAGCGTCCTGAAATGGGGTTTCACGAGAGAAGGAGTCTCTGTTATAATGCTTCCCAGAGACTGGCAGGACAGGCAGGCCCTGGCTTCTTCTTTTTCTTGTCCCTAAAAGCACTTTTTGTTGATAAAAACCGAATTTTTATTGGTAGCATAATTAATTACTGGCAGTAAATTTGCACAAGAGAGAGTTATTGAGACATTTAACCCACCCATGCTGTGCAGGGAGGGTGGTGGAGGTCCCCATTTGTGTCGACTGCAGTCAACCCTGCAAGATGGGGAACACATCCCAGTGCTGGAAATAAGAAAGATGAGGCTCAGAGAGGTTAATTAATCTGCTCAAAGTCACCCAGCAGAACTCTGATTCTAATCCTGGTCAGTCCATCTGAAAAGTCAGGGCTCTCCCCTGCCCAGGTGGTTCTCACCCTTATTGGACACCAGAGGTGCCCAGGTCTCAGCTCAGCCTAATAAAACCAGAATCGCTAGCCATGGGGCCAGGCATTAGTATTTTTTAAAAGCTCTCAAGATGCTTCAATGAGCAGCCTGGTAGAGAAGACCTGACCTGCGCTGCACGGCCTCAGTCCTCACCCCAAGAAAGGCTTTTTAACTCACAGAGAGGGACCTCACAGAAGGACCTTGAAGGTGAGAGACCCCACTCACCTTAGAATCATCCAGGAGCTTTGAAGACAGACAGCTGCCCTGGGCACCACAACAGATCAATTAAGGCAGACACTCTGGGGTGAGATATGCACATTAGCATAAATACTTTTAAAATTGCCAGGTGATAAAGTGCAGCCAGTGTTGAGAATCAGACTCCAGAGGCTTGAACCAGCTGGCCTGTCTAGGCCATGTCCTTAGGCAGCTGACGGGCCTCAGCCTGACCGGAGCAGAGACCAGGTGACTGGGGCTTGTCCTTTGCTGGATTCTCAGCTAGCCAAGGGGAGGGAGGATGAAGGAGAAAGAGAATCATCCCCAACTATCTAGTAGGCAAGACATCCTTAAATGCTCAAAAAGAATTCCTGCTCTCAAGTCAATTATTTCCCAGCAAATTCGTTGATGAATTTACCTGACATAATCTTTCTTCATAGAAATAGCAAAATACTTGAATCTTTCCCTAGAAAAGTTATGAAAAAAAAATTGTCATGAATAGGGTCTGGAAAAAAAAATTGTCATGAATAGGGTCCTTGTGATGCGGGCCATCACTTGCAAAATTCTTAATCTTTTTAGTAAACCTAGTTAAGTCTTTTCTTTCTTCCTTTCTTTGGAGAAAGACCCTCTCCCTCAAACTTAGATAATCACCTTGAAACTGGTGATTCAGGTGCTCTGGCTATTGATGAGGATCATTGAAACTCAGCATTCTCCTTGGCCCATTATAGGGCAGGAATAGAGTTAGGCCAAAATAGGGCCCTTAGAGTCCGAGAAGGGAGGGGACCTTCAATCCAAGTTTTTTTCTTTCTTTTACGAAATATATTAACCAAGCTCGATTTCCTTTACCCGCTTGATAGGCAAATCAATAATAGAAATGTAACTAGATATATTCAAGTAACAAGTTTGCACTTTGTTTTTCTTTGTTTAGGGACTGAGGCATCGCTTCAGCCAAATACCCAAGACCCCGTCCTGACTAAGGCAGAGAGGGAAAGAGCTCCATGAAACCCCAGTAGGCAGAGACTAGGGCCCTCCTCAGCAGGAAGCAGATACAGAAGAAGAGACCTCTCTTCTCTCTACACCCATACTAATAAAAAGGGGGTTCATGGCTCTTAGAGAGGGTTAGACAGGAAAGTGAGGGAGTTTCGAGTCTGCCTGCAAAGAAGCAGAGGTCATCCTATTCTGCCCGCCCATAAATAAGCCAGAAGGCATTTTTGGGCCAAAAGTAACTCATACAAAGAAACAAATAAGCAGAAAATTGGGTACTAGTTTCAGCCAGTCACTCATACCTGCACAAGGAAGACCCCAACAACCTTCAACTCACCGGAGCCTCATACCATCATTATAATATGATGCATATGATCGGACATTCATTAATATCATTATAACAGACTGAATTCTGGGAATGAACATGTGCAGGAAGCAAATAACTAGTCACTGAGTCCTGTCAGTCTTAGCTGTTAATCAAGGAATCCCACCCCTCTAAGAAAAGTAACCACCCACAGCAAAGAGGCATAAAAACCCCGAAGGCTTTGTTACCAGGCCTTTTGAGCCCCCGTTTCTTCTGCTCAGGCTGCTTCCACGTCCGGAAGTGTACTATCACTTCTAAGAAGCTATTTTTTTCTGCTGTATTTCGGTGTCTTGCTCAGTTCTTTGTTCGAGACATCAAGAACCTGGATGAAGCCTCAAGAGATGAGTCCCACTCTCCGGTAACACCTGTAGGAACAAAGGGAAAACAGACTTTGAATCTCCACTGCGCATCTATTACGGGCAGGCTTTGTATGCAAAATGGAGAAGAACTGCTGAATAGGATTACTACTCTGAAGGGAAAACAAAAAAAGTTTAATAATCAGTGCATGAAAGAAAGCAAGGTGAACCCAGGACAAAGAGTCTCCCCATAAGGACAGTAGGCTTGGGGCTGGGGGACCCCGAGGCAGCTGCTTAGGCTGCCCCCAGTCCAGGGTGAGGTAGAGCCTGTTTCTTCCAGGTAACACCCAGGCTCTGTTAACCCTGCAGAATCTGACCTTGGCCAGGCCTGAAAACACACCCCCTCCCGTCAACCCTGGAAGGGCCTGGAGAGGGCATTGCCACAAGCTCTTTTTAGGAAAGTATGAGAATTGTTGGAGAAATAGAATTTAAAACAGAATCTCCTCCCAACTCAGCAAACTTCTCCACAGAGGGAGAAGAGTAGGAAAAGAACTTTCCTGTTGAATTAGCGTTACACCATAATATAATGCACATCACAGGCAATGTGCTTAGCGATTCCAAGGACAGAAAGGAATCTCCTTTCTATAGGCAAGCAGTTCCTGTCTGGTCAGGTAAAAGAACTTGACAGCACCATTTGTTACGCATAGTTCATCCTAGATTCACCTGGCTGTTGGGGTGGCCATCTGTGTTTGCTAATTGCCTTTATCCAAAGGGAAAATAAACTTCTCACCTCTTTATGACAAGAGCTAGTTTTTGCCACTTGAGCCAAAGTTCGAGTCTTAACCTCCCATAGAAGCTAGGCGATGGGGTGCCGTCTTCCTGGATGATTGTTATTTCCTTGAGAAAGTTTCCACTGGATGGTAAAACTTGCAAGCAGCTTATTTAGTTTTCGAATTTCAAAGAAACTGAGAAAGCACTTCCAATTACAAATTTTCTAAAGCAAATGCTCTAAGATAAGGGCGCGTGTGTGTGTGTGTGTGTGTGTGTGTGTGTGTGTGTGTGCGCGCGCGCGCGTCTCCTCCGTTATTTTCCACAGGGAGAATTAAGCCTCTCACTTTAAATTTCTGTCTGCCCTTACAGAGCTCTGCCTTGGCTCTCTTGTAATGCCTGCTGGGGAAGGGGTGTAGATGTTTGGCCTCAGGGCGGGGGTTGGCCCTTGATGTGAGAAAATCTGAAGGGTGGAGTAGATGCTGGATGCATTTAATCTTGCGACCTGGGAGGGGGCAGGATGGACGGTGCTCCTTTAAGAGCATCCAGCACCTGGGAGATTTGGGATTTGCCTAGAATGTTAGCGGCGATGCGTGGTCACTCCAGCCACAGATCTCCTCACCCCTCTGCCTTCCTGGACTCATCCCGTGCCCAGTGTCACCCTTCTCCCATCCCTCCCCCTACCACACACACCCTCTTTCAGCTCCCTAAGAGGGAAGAAGGGGCTTAGGGACCCTGACCTGGCATTCCCTGTCTTCCCTCTCCCTCCCCGGCACAGCTCCTGGCTTCTGCTCCACTCCAATTAGACTCTAACCCACTAGAAGCTGCTGCCAATTCTGCAGAAAGTTCAAATCTTCAGGGACTTCATAAATTAGCCTTTAGTGCTAAGTGTTCTCCAGAAAAAGAATTGGGGATCGGGGGGATGGGGATGGGGGTGGGGGAGGGTTGCAAAGCACAGCACAACTGCTGCTCACTCTTCCCAGATGCCTCTCCTTCATGTCGGAACAATCTGGCGGAGCTGTCCCAGGAGGGGCGAGGGGGCCGGTGGAGTCCGTGCAGGGTGAGCTGACTGGCTGAGCAGACATTGGGTGGCTCTGGACAGGTGGGGAGGGAGGGACATTTTTGAGGCACAGGTGCTATGACAGCACTTGTTTCGTGTTTAGCAAATTCTGAGCAAGCCCTTGCATTTTCCGGGCAGGATCCTAATTTTCTGTACCCGTGTGTGTCTCTGAGCATGTTTTGCTGTGTATCTGAGTGTCACATGAGTGTGTATATTGTTCAGAGGGGCGTTTCTATGAGGGCGTGTCCTGCAGTCTCTTGGTCCGAGGCAGTGTCAGCAGGGAGGGAGGGACACTGACGCTGGAATGATGTGTCAACCGGGCCTGGTTCTCAGGGAACCAGGGAGCAGGCTCCACCTGCCTCCCCACATCCTCTGGGCTGTATCCATGTCCACTAGCCTCATTCTCCTGGCTCCAAACTTGGCTGCTGGTGGCTGTGAGCCGTAGCTCCAAGCATGTAAATTCTCTCATGCCTCCATGCCTTTGAACCTGCAGGTCTCTCTGCCCAGAACGCCCTACTCCTTTCTTCATCTGGCCAAATTCCGCTCATCCTTCAGAGATGCCGCCTCCTACAGGAAGCCTTTTCTCCACCCTGTGGGATGAGGAAGGAGTCCCTCTCCTGTGCTGCATCCTCACCCTGGATATGCCTCTATGAGAGCACTCACCACATTCTGTTAGAATCCCTCGATTTTTTGTCTGTCTCCCCCACTAAATGAAGAACTCCTGGAGAACAGATTGCATCTTTCATCCCTGGCTTTCCACCCCCAGCACAGTTCTTGGCAGAAAGTGTGCTTGTGAAATGAATGAATGTTGGGTAACAGGACCTCATATTTGCATAGCACTTTCCATTCACGAGGCACTTTTGCATACATTGTTCTGTCCATCCTCCCAGCAACCCAGTGTGACAGGAGAGGCAGAGGTTCTTACTCCCTCTTCTATCGGGAGGATCCTGAGATTGGACTGGTTAACAACTCGCCCGTGTCTCTTGACCGTCTAAGTCCCTGCCTTTTATTCCAGGAGCAGGATCGCAGAGCAAAGGTGGTTGTGACTTGGGTCAAGCAGCCTTGGGGAAACTTTGCCCTAAAGTCCCAAGCCCCTAACATTCTGGATGCTAGAGGTGGTGATGGGGAAGGATGGGGGGGGGATTGTAATGATGCAGAAAGTGGATGGAGAGGACAGCACATAGATTCGGGTTCTTGGTCCCTTTGAGATGCCTCGGGTTTGGTTCCCATCCCCTCTCCACACTTGGGCTCAGGGGTTCCCTCTGCTTTTCCCTGGGCAAGTGTATTAATCAGGGTTCTCCAGAGAAATAGAATCAATAGAAGATATATAATA
>NW_011888814.1:8181028-8196059 GCF_000151845.1 Pteropus vampyrus | reverse complement strand
CAAAATCTGCAGGATGGGCTGGCAGGCTGGAGACCCAGAGGGGCAGATATTCCTGTTCAAGTTTAAAGGCTGGCTGCTGGAGAATTCTCTCTTATTCAAGGAAGATTTTGTCTTTGTGTTGTATTTATGCCTTCAACTGATTAGATGAGGCTCAACCGCATGATGGAGGGCAATCAATTTTATTCAAAGCCCACCGATTGAAATGTTAATATCATCTAAAAACACACTCATAGAAACACCCAGAATAAGATTTGACCAACTATCTGGGCATAATGGCTCAACCCATTTGACACATAAAATTAACCATCACAGCAAAGGTTGGCTGAGATTCTTGGGGCCTTTCAGGATGCAGGAAAGGGGAGGCAAACTGCTGAGTCCCAAACACTATTCCAACTATCCCAGCTCTTTATAATGAAATGAGTAAAATGGGAGGATGGATGGATCGATAGGTAGATGGGTAGATGGAGAGGCAGATAGGTAGATAAACAGAGATAGACACTAATACTGGTAACTGGTAACATTTGAATCTGTATTAGACTAAAATTTTCAAAAATGCAAAACTAGAGAATGACAGAGCAGAAAGCTCAACTTATCTAATGCTAAGTTTCCACATGAGGAAATTGATACTCAGAGAAGAAAAGTGACATCCTCGAGGTCCCACATGAGTCACTGGTAGAGGTTCTGCGGCCTCCTGATCGCTGGGTATGAATGGTATGTATAACATCTCTGCTGGATCAGGCCAGGCTAAACTGCAGGACCAACCAAATCTGAAATCTCAGCTTTACACCTCCAGACTCATTCCTGTGCTTATGCCATGTGTTCTACTCAGAGTGGCAGAAGAGCAGAGGCCTGCCCTGACTTCTCAACTTGTGGCTTCTGTGGTCCCTCAGGGAAGGAGAGAGTCAGTGTGTCGGAGGCCAGTTCTGGGTGGGTGCGGGGCAGCTCTTCCGTGCTTCAGCCGGGAAACAACACCTGTCACTTCTGCTGTCAGCCACAAGGCCCTTAACTGATAAGAAGGTGGGAGATGTAAGATATTTGGTGAGATATAAATGTTTCTGCCACAGGATACTTTGCCATCTCTCTGTTAGGATCCCAGTGTTTCCTTTTCTGCATCTTCCAGCCAAAGGAGTTGCCCTAGGATATCTCAGAAACCCCAAGGATCTCCCTTGGGCTCTTGGAACCTCCAAGGGGTCTGACTCTACATTGCCCAAAATGCCTCCACCTTCGCTATTGCGAAGAATTTGAAGTGCTTTGGGTACGTGTGAGGATTTGGGGAACGTTCCTTTCATCTCTTCCATCTAAACAAACGAAATCAGGGAGCAGGGTCTGGCAGAAGTCCTAGGCCTCTCTCCGGCTGCATTTACTTCCATTTTTGCCTAAAGCACAGCAGCATCTCCCCAGGGAAATGTCGAGTCTGATCCCCCTCTCAGTTATTCACTTATCATTGGGTCATTGGCCTTTGGTATTTTCAGGATTTTAAATCTTGTCCCTTCCAGGGTAGGGTTTATTAATAAGTATTGATCAAGCATTATGACAATTGCAAGAACTTGACAGGTTCACATCACTAGTGCCCCACAGGTTGTTCATTTCCTGTGAAGCTCCTTGCCTGTGCTTAGAACAAACTGCTGGCCTTGAATTGTTTAGTTACTCAAAGGCATTGGTCACCGAAGCACGCTTTTCTAGTGGCACTGGTGCTCTTTAAATAAATAAAAATAAAGATTTTTATTAAAATAACCAAGAAATAAGAATTTAAAATAGTAATTTAAAATAGGCTATGTGGTTGGAGTGAGAGCCAAAGGAATGCAAACACCTAAGCGTAAACCGGTATCTTCATTACTGGTGCTACGATCCTTCAGTCAGTCTGATCATCCTGATTCTCCTTAGGCTTGGGAAGAGTTAATTGACTCTGAATCTTTTAACCTTCTCAGGTGTGTTCCAAATCTGGCTGGATCTGTCAAGAGTCCTGCTCTGTAGCTTTCCCCCAGCTCTGGTCTCCCATGTTTAATTAAGGACCCTTCCCGATTCTTTACAACTTCTCAGAAAAAGGCTTTGGTTTCTTCTGGGTTTCTTTGTCTCAGCCTTGCTTCTCTGTAGTCTGCAGAGAGAAAGAGTAAATAATGATAGGAAAGTATGATGTTTTTAGAATGTTTGAAACTCGTGACCGCCCTTTTTTGAATCAGCAGGAGAATTTTCCTCACCTGAATCTATTTCTCAGCCTCAGTTCTTTGATGAGTTTGTTATCACTAATCTCCATTGAAAGATCCTTTGGCAATCAGGTACCTGATCAAGTTAGATTGTAAACTGACCCCTAATGTCACCTGATTCTGCAAAGCCTGCTCTCCCCTAGGTACAAAGCAGACCGTCCCAGAACAGGGCTTTATACTCACTTTTAACCAGAGGTGACACACACAGAAACACAAAATGACTTTTATCTGAGCACCCCTGTGTGCTCAGCACGATCCCGGGGGAAGTGAAAATAGAAAAATGCTGAAGGAGCTTGTAGTCACTTTACGGGGAGCCCCTGGGGAGTCAGATGCAAAGCGCTGTGGTCCAAACGTCACTGAGCTCATTGAGTTTGACTGGGTGAGACAAATGCTCCTTGGCTCATTTCCTACAGCTCAAGTCCATCCTTTCTGTTCCCTTCCAGGTCATAAGTGCTCTTGCTTGTAGTGGAGAAACGAGAACTGGGAGGTGACTATTGGAATTCAGTAAAGCCAAAGTTAATTTGACGTCCATCAGCAGATGAGGCAAGGAGGACCCAGGCATCAGAAAGGTCCACTGCTTTACAGCCTCCTGGCAGGGGTCACTCTTGGAGGAGTTCAGCCTGTTCAATCCCGGGTGTTTGGGAAGAAATTAGAGAAGCCTTTGGTATGAATGGAGCTCCCCCCCTTAGAAAAGCTGAACCAAGTTGGTTAATACAGTTACCCAATGCTGTTCCCATCAAAAGGGTCCAAATTATGCCTCAATCACACGGCCGCAGCTGCATTGAGGGGTGGCGTGAAAACCGCTCTTGGGAGGTGTGTAGATAGAAATCATTAACGTTTACAGAATGCTTGCTGAGAGCCAGGCTCACTGTGAAAACTTTACTTCATTATCTTATTTATTTATTAGGACGCACAATGTTCTCCAGAGGAAGAAGGTCTCATCCTGTTTGGGAACAATCAAGAGAAAGAATTCAACTGGGGGCAGGTCTTGGTGCCAAGAGGAGCTGTCCTGGGAAGATGACTTACTCCTCCACAGTGCAGGTGACCTGGAGAGGAAAGAACTTGACTGTCAGGTGCCCCACCCCACCTCCTTCATCTCCTCCAGCCCCCTCCCCGCCCCAGCACCAGGGCAGGTGACCCGTCTCTGACCCAGCCTTTACCTGAGCCTCATTTGCTTCATTCAGGAGGGAGCTGGCTGAGCTCTGTGCTCCATGCTTATCATTACATTATCTCATTTTATCCTCACCAGAATTCGAGGAGGGAAGATAGTGTTTTTGCCCCCATTTTACGGATGAGGACACTGAGGCACAGAGGTGATAAAGATTTGCCAGTGATCCCACAACTAGAGGCTGACAGAGTAGAGTTCTCCCCATGTCCAATCTTAGTCTTCCTGCTTCCACATGATTCAGTCTACATGGTTCCACCTGTTGGCTTCCCATTTGGGTGACTGGGACCATTGAGAATCTTCTACAAGGTTAAGAGGGTCTGAAGAATTGTGGAAAGGTGTCTTATTCTGCCAAATAGATCAATAAATAGACAAAAACTGAAAAGAAGCCATTTGCATTATAGATTATATTAGTCAGCTAGGCCTGCTATAACAGAATACCACAGACTGGGTGGCTTAAATGACAGATATTGATATTCTCACAATTCTGGAGGCCGGGAGTCTGAGAGCAACATGCCAGCAGGGTAGATGTCTGGCGAGAATTGCAGACGGCCGCTTTCGCGCTGCGTCCTCGCGTGCCTTTACTCTGTATGCGCACATACATCTCACTCTTACAAGGACACTGGTCCTATTGGATCAGGCACAACCCCTCCGCCCCCAACACACACACACACCCTCTACGACCTTATTTAACTTAAATTATCTCCTTAAAGGTCCTATCTCCTTAAAGGTCCTATCTCCAAAACAGTCACACTGGAGGTTGGGGCTTCAACATATGAATTTTGAGGGGTTATTCAGTCTCAGCTCCATGTCCCTCTTACAGCAACTTCCAGTTAGTCCCAGGTGTCTTCTCTCTGCAGGAGCTGTGCGGGGCTGTGATGGCGCTCTGGAAGCCATATCACGAGAGACCACTGCTTCACCGAAGATTCGATGAAGGCTTTTTACATAACGTTAATACAGACTCCTGCAGTGCTATAAATCCCAACATTTATGTGTAATTTTCACTTCGGCTAAAGCTTTAACATTTACTATCTCAGCACAAGGACTGAAGCCACAGTCCCTTGTTCAGTGAAAGTTTCTATCAACATTGCATTTTTTTTTTTTTTTAGAGTTCTCATAGCTGTCTAAGTTTCCAGAGAACTGTGTGCTTTCATATACAAAACTGATTACTCGTATCCTATCCCTAAACTAGTTTTTCCAGTGGAAGGAATGGCTTTACAAGAAGCCATGCATACTTTAGTAAAGTAGCTCTAAATACACACACACACACACGCCCTAGTGTGTAGAGTTTGCCAATTTCCATAGTGTAAATATTCCACCATAATAGACTTCATGCTACCAATGGTTTAAAAACTGTCTCACAGAGTCCCTGAATATTTTACACTTGGCTCTCACGAGCCACTATGAGTCTGTTCCAGCATGCCGCTGCTTGTCTTGATCATGATCATGGAAGCCATTTAGTATTTTCATCTGGAACAGGAGTATAACCTGAGATCTTGATCTAAATGAGGTTGATTGGCCTTTCCTGGACTCAGTCCCACAGTCTTATTTCCAATCTCAGCATACTGTAAACCCTTGAGCACACATCCATGTACATTTAATACAAACTTTGGTTAAACCTTCCTAACTTAGGAGAATCACCCATCTGCTGGAGATCAGCTGTCCCACTGGCCGTGGGAATTCTCGTGGTGCCTTGGTCTACATGGGAATAGGCAACAGTTAATCAAGAGCAAGTCATATCGATGTCAGGTGTCAAAGCTGTCGCAGGCATGTGGTACTTTGTCTGGAATTGGACATCTCTTTATTTTCCATTTAGCGAATGATGTGGAGGTCTCAACCAGAATTTCCTTCCTGACCTACTACTGATGGCAGGGTGATCAAGTTCTCTTTGGGCTCTGAGTGATTGTCTGTCTTCCTTGCTTGTGACTATGACCAGGGAGCTTCTATCCCAGAGGCAGAATTGGGGAGCTCCATGGGGAAGGCCATGAAATGTTTATAATTTCAAGTTCATGGCCAAGATATGGCATTTTAGAGGGAAACAGAGATCTCACAGCAGACCATAGAGAAAACTGGGCTTAGAGGTAACACATTTCATCAAATTAAAGGTAAGCGGGAGTTGTAGCAAGCTTTGGCCCTGGGACATGATAGCGTCCAGATTGACTGGTGTAGGGAGGGATGGTTCCCCTCCTGCCTTCCCTGGCTCTATCAGGCCAGGCTTGGTGGGGAGGGAGGAAGATGCAGTGGGAAGCAGGAGGAGGCAAAGGGCCCCTCAGTCCCCACTGTGCCATGCACATTCTCCTGCTCTCTCTTCCTCTGTAGGTGCTCTCCAGATTATTCCTGCGTCTTGGTGAGCCCGCTGAAGTGGGTGTAAGAATACTAATAAGCTGATTTAAGAGGTGAGTTTAGCTCATTGGACCTTTGGGAAAGACTTCAGCCAGCACTTGCTTGGTAGGATAACAAGCTTCAGTGAAACTAACCCACTCTACTGCCATATTCTTATTTTATAAGCTGAAGTTATCGATAATCACTTCCATAAGTGGAATCTGCCTTTCCTCTGGCAACAGAAAAGTAAATTTTAAATGGCATTTTCAGGCCCTCCTCTCTTTCTAGAGCTTCTCTGAGCTCAGGAACAGTGGACACAGATGCCAGTGCATGATGGCATCTAAAACATCAATAATGAATCATCCTTTCTCTTATACTCCCATGATGTCTATTTATTCATAAGCCTACTTTAAGGAATAAGTGAAATTAAAATAATTACAATTGAACATCTACTATGTGCCAAATCCTGTGCTAGGTATTTTATAAATACTATTTCCAAATTTAATAACATCATGAGATAAGAATCATAACTACTATTTTATAGATGAAGAAACTGAGACCCAGAGAAGTTATGAATTTGTTCAAGGTCAGTAACTTAAGATTTCAACCTAGGTCTTTTTGACTCTAATGCTCAGATATTCCCACTATGTTACTGTACTGTATAAAACTTTGCATCAGTCAGCACAAAATTAGGCTGTGCTGCAGTAACGAGTGATTCCAAAATCTTAGTGGCTTACAACAACCAAGTTTTCCTTTATCCTCACATGCAATTGCATCACAATTGACTGAGGGCTCTGCTCTACGGTACCCCCAAACTGAGGCTGATGATGGAACAGCCACTGGACTGCTGCCAGGCCCCATGGTAGAGCAAGAAGAAGCTCTGTAGGGTCTAAAACTAGCGATTAAATTCCCCGGATTTGTAATGATACACATTACTTCTGCTCACAACCCACTGGCCAGAATATTACATGAGTCTTCCAAACCATGAAGGGGAGGAAGTGAGTTACCATCAGACAGCTGAGAACAGAAAGTACATTACAAGTAGCTTCAAACTTGCCATAAGTATCTGGCACAGGACTTGGCACGTACGTGCTTAATAAACACTACTTCATGGCCCCCTCCTCTTCCTCAACTATGAACACATTATGGTGAAATAATGCTTTTTGGACCAAGAGACAAGCATAATGAATAGGCCATTCATTTTGTACCCTGTTCAATACATTCTTCATTGGCTTGCGGATGGATCATAGGACGTTGGCAGCAGTCCACATCTGGATCAGATTGTTCCAGGGTCCGAGTCTCCAGTGACTTGATAGCTGACAATATACCAAAGATCCCTGTCAGTCATCCTCAAATGCCATGTGGCAGGTGATGGATGACATTCACATGCACAACTCATGACACCTTCCCATGGGCGTCCTGGTAGGCTCAGGGTTGTGGCAATCCTGGCTGGTGGCTGGAAGTCCACCCCTTCTTTTTCTGTCCAGAGAGGCATATTGGAATGAAAGTGAGTGACGGGACATTATAACAGGAAGACATTGAATCTGTTCTAATTGATAAAAAATCCATCAGTCAATTTGAAATCCTCACTCCTGTGCTATTAATAGCAAATTGCCTATGACACACCTTATAACTGCTCCAGACATGCAGCATGCCAGGACACCAGCATGGAGAAACTGCTGCTCCAGATGGTGCCAGAGGAGCCAGTTGTGGAATGAAACACCGTGCCAATGAACTGGCTGTTTTATCTACGCTGTGCCAAAGAATTGATTGGAAAGAACATTTTGTCCACACTAACTGGCTAGTGGTCTTGGCATTGTTGTAGACCCAGCCTAGGTATTAAGAATGTAAGCATAATATCAAATGATAGAATTTTACCCTGGAAGGAATCCCCAGAGACATTTTTCATACTCTTCTCATCATGTTACAGATGAGGAAGCTAAGGCACAACAGAATTAAAAGATTTGCTCAGGGGCGTGCAACGCAACGGTTAACTATTGTTTTAGAAAAGGGGCAAATGCAGGCACATCTTCACCCACAGCATTTTTAACATTTTCTGTAGCTATTTCAGCATCAAGACACTCAACTGAACGGCATTGCATACTTTCTAAAAGTAGACAAGAATTTGAGAAACACCCCATGGCGCAATGTTCATTGCTTAAACTCGCTGCTGACATATTTACTTTCCACCACTTCTTACCCAACATGGTCGTGGCAGCCCATCACTTACGTTGGTTCCAAATGGTCCCATTCTCCGGGTGGGCTGGGAATGCGGTGATGTCACCTCCACATGTCCTCATTGGTGGATGAGCGGGGCTCAGAGATGAGGTCTCCGAGGGCACAGGGGTCAGCCTCCTGTCTTCCAGCCTGAGTTAAGCCACTTGTGGCCTATGAGGTCAGACTGTATGGGGCCAAAAAGAGGCTGTGGAACAAGGAGCCCAAGGTTTCAGGTTTCATTGTTTTGAGAAAGGACAAATACCCCTAACAAACAAATAACTCCTGCCAGTCACGCTTAAGGTGTTGGGGGAAAAATAAGTCCCACTCAAAAATTAATTCTTGGATCAGGGGCCTCATGACTCTTATTTATCTGTGAGCCATACTTTTTCCTTCACTTTGAGTTCCTCCCTCTTGGAATGTCTTTGGTTTGAGACAGGTGATTTTGTGGTAGTCCCTTTAATGTGCCCCCCTTTCTCAAATCTACTTCAGAGGCTTTGAAGTCTTCTTGCTTTAGGGCACTGGAAGGAAGGAGCTCCAGAGCAATTCTGTATGGCCCTGGACGGGGTCAATGGCTAAGATCTAGGCTGTCCACAGTCACTGCCCCGTCTAGGATTTTGGCAGCTCTCTCAGCCCCATGGGGCCGGATGCAGGAGGCGGCCGTTGGCATGGACAGGGAACTCCTAGGCTCAGGGCCAAAAAGTCAGACCTTTCCCCCAGATCGAGCACATGGGACTGCCCCTCTCCCTCCCCCAGCACACCTCTTCCCCTCTCCTGTGTGTCTACCTGGCTGAGAGAGGTGTTCGGAGTTTGGTTGGGTAGGGAAGATGGGAAGATGGAACAGTAGGGTGACATTCTGGGACCACTCTTCCTCTAACCACTCTTCCTCTAATCTACTCCAAAGAGACGGGGAGGAAATGACTAAAGCATGAAAGGGATTCTGGGTCACATCGCCGTCTCCCTCTCTCCTGGTTTTGATGCCTTGTAGAAAAGACACTATGCAAGCAATGCTCACATAAGGGCCTAAAATCCAAAATATACAAAGAACTCATACAACTCAATAACAACAACAACAACAAAACTCAATTCAATCAAGAATAGACACTGGGAAATCTTGCCCTTCCCGGTCTTTCTTCTTGTTGGCTTTGGTACAAAGCTCCAGACAAATATGGACATAGAGTCACAGACATATATACACACACATCATGTCACTTCGTAACACACAGACTGGTCATTCCTTCTTGGCCACTAGGTTCAAATTCTGGAAAACCTTCCTGGTAGAAGAATTCTTGGCTGAAGAATTTAAGACTTCAAGGGAATTTAAGACTTCTAGAGATAGGAGAAGAAAGGTCAGGAACAACTGGTTTACATTCAGGGAAGAACACGATCCAAGAGCACACTAAATAAACAATACTTTAGAACATAAATTATCCACACTGGCGGAAGTGTGACCTGGTTCGGCCAAGATGCAGTGAGCGATTTGGCAAAGTGTATATGGCTAAGGATGCATTCTCTCAAGGACGAGCAGCCCTACTTCTTGGGTATACATCAGAGAAACAAGCTCAGAGATGTTCACTGGAGAGTCATTTGTGACAGTGAAAAACTAGAAACAACTTAAATGTCATCAGTAGATGAATGGATGAATTGTGATTTATTTGTACAGTTTAATGTCAGTTTAAATGAATGGGCTGGGTCTCTCCCCGTCAACATGGGGAGATCTAGGAAACAGTGTTAGGAGAAAAAAAGCAAATTCCGGAATGACACCACTTCTGTAAATTAAGAAGCACTCAAAGCATTGCTGGTGTAATTTATGAGTAATTCATATGTGGTGAAGTATATACACATGTATGAGAAGAATATCCATTCATTTCAGGAGAGCTGCTGCATTTTGGAGAAAGGAAAGGAGCCCACAGGGACTGCGCCATATCTGTAAAGTTTTATTTAAAAATAAGAATAATCTGACAAAAATGTGGCAAAATGTTAACATTTGCTAGTTCTGGTAGTGGGTATAAATCTTCTGTTATATTACTCCTCGTATTTTTCTGTGTTTGAAATATTTTTAAATTGGACAGAGGAAAGGAAATTGCCATGGCATTTTGCACGCATCTACATGAGTAGTACTAGATATGGAACTGTGATTTTCAATTTTCAACTTGTTCCTGAAATAAACTTTTCAGGAGTTCCCTTCCTTGTATCTCTAATGAAACGGTCATAAATGTGCTTTGTTGTTGTTGCAGAAACATCATCGAAAGAGGCATTTTTCCAGCCAATTCTTCAGTGCCCTTCTGATCTCATGACTCAGAGTAATTGACTTTGTCTCTCTCCTCTAGATAGCTGGAAAAAACAAACACTCACAGCGGGTTGCACCTCTTGGCAGGGGTCTTCCCAGTCCCTGGGCAGGGGTCTCCCCTCTGTCCAGGAGGCCTTCCTGCCAAATGCCATCTGCCTTCTGCCCGGAGGGAAGGCCAAGGTCTGGTTTACTTTCTCTCTCCTTTCTTTACCTTTCCCAAAGCTTCCCTACAAAACCCTACTCCTTGGCTACCCTAATATGCCCCCTTTCTATCCTAACCCTTAGATGCCTTTTTTCTTTCACATGGCTCCACCAGCGCCGACCCACTAGAACAGCGGGTCTTAAACTTAGGTGTGCAACAGAATCACCTGGAAAGCTTATCAAAACACACTACGGGGCCCCACCGCCAGAGTTTCCGATCTCCTAAGTCTGGCTGGGGCCCAGTGATGTGCTCGAAACTGTTGGGGGGTGGGGTGGGAAGTACTGATTTGTAGTGTTTGCCTATTTCCAGGCTGTCAATAGTCCCACCAGGGCTGATTTCAAGCCGCCAATCAGACTGTCACTGAATGTAGAGTAGGGGAGGGCACGTAAGCCATCTCAGCACCCCCTCGGCACCGGGACCTGAGAATGCACATTCCTAATAAGGTCCCAGGTGATGCTGAAGCTGCCCTTCCAGGGGTCACACTTCCAGAACCTCTGTCCTAGAAGGCTGGGCACAGCAGCGTGGAGTTGGAAAGGGATACCTGGATTGTGCGAATGACACTGCGACCTTGACCTTAAAAATCCCGCCTCCTTGAAAGGACCCCGGAAAGAGATTTCTTGCTCAGACAGCAAAGGCAGCTTTACGTCCTAGGGCCCGGCTTGGGCTACGCTGTAGAGAATACAAGCCAGGGTCCACCCTGAGGTGTCTCCTCTCCCGAAAGCCCCCTCCCTGCCCACGGACCACCAACCATGCTGCCGTCACCTGCTCCTACCTCCCCGCTTCCCAGCCCCAGGTCCTGCAGTCCAGGAGCCCAGCTCAGCAGGCTGGGGACGCACTAACACCGACGTTTCTTGAAGGAAAGAACCATATCTGAAGGCGTCCCTGGCAGAAAAAGCATAGACACTGGCAAAGAAAGAAGGGAAGGAAATGGGTGGCGAAGGAGAAATGAGACCAAGAAAGGATGGAGAGGGAGGGTGGCAGAGAAGACAGCCTGGAAGAGAGGGGCTACGGGGGCGCTCACAACGTTCAGGGCATTTAGATTGTACCCCAGATTGGGCAAAAATGAACGTACCAAACGACAACTGCCCATTCCCGTGCGAGTGACATGAAAGCTCCCTTCTGGGAGCGCTTTGGGTCTCCCACTGGCACTTCCCCAGGCCCGGCCCAGAGGAGGCCACCTCTGGGAAGGACAAAGGAGGCTCATAGGCTCTGCTGGGATGGGAAAGACCATCTCCCGGAGAAGGCAGATTCATGGCGGCAGTGTTGCCGTACACACTCGTGATATCACCAACTCGGTATATAGGATTCTACGTCATTGGGATTACAGGGTGTAATAACTCTAGTGCGTTTGACATTTCTATTCAGATTGTACTTTGGGGAAACCTATAGGCTTTCGTTGCTGGTAATTTCTCTGACTCTTTCTTCCCAGAGCCTAATGTTCCCGTCTTAGCCAGGTCCCCCACTCTTCCCCCTCCGCCCCGTGCCAGGAGCTCCTTTGCGCCCTCACAGCTCCCATCCTCAAGGAAGGCTGTTGGGATCCCAGATCTCACCTGCCTGGAAGGTGGGCCTGGGGGGAGGGGAGGAGATGGTCGCTGAGAGAAGGAATCCAGCACATTCCTCTCATTTCACAGATGCAGAAGCAAGGTCAAGGCCGAGGCCGAGGCCGGGGGAAGGAAGGAGGCTGGTGCGAGAACCTGCCATCAGCTTGGCCCAGCGTGGGTTGAAGGAGCGCCTTGCCCAGGTACTACTGGGTACCTCGAACAGTCAGAGAGGGGGACGTCAGCCACCTGAGGAAACTTCTCACTTTGCTGTGCATTCTCCCCCTCCCTTCCCTTCCTTTGTAGACTTTTCTTCACCCCCACCTTCCTCCCACTCCCAAAGGCTCAGCCTTTACCCCCCAACTCTGGCCATGCCCTGCTCCCTGCCCTCTTGCTCGTGGGGCCTTGTCGACTTGCTTCAAACCTCAGTGCTGGCCACGTGAGCTCAGGCTCTCCGCATACCTCTCGTTTGTTTGGGTGGGCTGAGTAGGGGGCATGTCTGGGTTCAAGCAAACAACTCATCGCCAAATGGACATATACACAAATACGGAAAGACACACAGCCACATACCGCCAACCGAGCAGGTTCCTCCTGAGAGCTGACACCCTTAGACTTGGGATCGGGGGCCTTTCTTTCTATGGTGGTGACCATTCCTTGGACTGACAGTGACTCTTCTCCACACCCCTGCAAGGCCGGCATTCTTATCCCAATCCCACCTTACTGCTGGGAACACTGAAGCTCGGGGAGTGAAGAACTTTCCTGAGGTCGCACAGCTCCTATGGGGAGGACGTGAGATTTGAATGCAGACATGACTGGTTCTAAAGTCCAGGCTCTTTCTGTTAATGTTGGGAACAGGAGCCCTTTCTCAGTAATGCCCTCTCCCAGGCCCCACCTCTTTCCTGGGAAGGGGTCACTTAGCATGGCAGGGTTTTGAGCCACTTCAGGGGCTCAAGTGAAGAGTTAGGGAACATTTGCCTGGGCCCTGGGCCCAGAGCCTCACTTTGAAAGGTGGCCTAGACCCAGGAGAGTGGCCTGGGGTGCTGACACCCTCATTGAGAGGCAGTTTCTCTCCAGCAACCTTTCCCTCCCACCTGCCCGCCCTCTCACCCTTGAGCTCTCTCTCTATCCTCCATCCCCCCCTCAGGCTCTGTGCCCCTCAGGACTGCCTCACAGAAACTCCCGTTCTGTTGGGAAGATCTGCAGGCCTTGCCCTCGTAGAACAGGTCAGCACAGAGCTGGACTCAGCACTTAAGGAGTGACCTGTGAATGGAGCTCTTTGGAGGCAGCTGGGTGCAATACCCCATTATGACCACACGATGCCACCCTTGAGCTGCATACACTCTGCCCACCCTCATGCAGGTGCGCTGGTGGCCTAGCAAGATCTGCTTTGCAGATAAATGAGATTGGGAGGTCAGGGTAGTGGCAATCACAGGCATTAGTCAGCCTGTCAGCCTTTGTCACCATCCTGCCTCTCCCACTGATGTCTGGCTGCATCCAGGTGGGGGCTCGGTTTACTTCACACACCTACGGTAATTGCTCGTAGCCCTTCTTCCCAAACCCCACCTCACTCAAGATGCAGCATTAGCGGCTTCTGCAGGGCCAGGAACCTTCCAGCTGCCTTGTTTCCTGCTGACTGTGACTCTGGTATAGCCTACAACAGATAACAGGCTTGGGGAGATCTGACACTGTTCCCCGACCTTGGGCTGTCCAGGCCCAGCAGCTACCCAGGGCCAGGTGGGAGGATTCCAGACGAGGGGGTGCTGGAGCCTGGCCTTTCCCAGACAGAGACCATCAAAGGTGCTCAGGACCTCTCTCGGTAGTGGAAAATGAGAGGGAGACCCGTGGAGCCACCTCTGACCTGCCATGGCCTCGCTGCAGCTGCTGAGGCCATCTCCAGACACTAGATGCATGGCAAGAGACCCAGTCAATCCACAGCCACCTGCAGGTGTCATAAGCCATCCTCTTCCCTCTTTAGAAAATGAGGACCCTATTATTTACCTATATTTGCAATCTCTCCCGGTTATGTAGGTCCTCCTCTGTCCTTCACCCCGACGTCGTTCTCACCTCCGGGAACATTTCTCTGGGCCCTAACCCAAGCTTTGTACGTGACCTCTCCTCTCCGCTCCGTTCTCTGTCCCCTGAGGGCAGATACCCTGTGGGCCTCTCCCAAGGACAGTAACTCAGTTCTTCGCCCCGCCAGCCCCTCCCCCTCTTCTCCAGGGGCGCAATCCCACCTCGTCCCTCTAGAGGGCTCTGTACTCGAGGCAAGGAACAGCATGGACTGCTTCACTAAAACAATTCTAAAAGATTTTATTTGAAGGATTTTATTTGAAGAAGGCAGTTGAAGGTCCAAGATAGGGAAGGGCAGACGCCAGGCAATCCGGGGGACACGGGCCCCATGGCTCAGCCTTCTCGTGGGCACAGCTGCTAGGTTCAATCAGCTTGGATGGGTTTTCCCCAACTCTAGGCCCGTCCTGGGTCCATAACCAAGAGGGCAGGGTAAGGCGAGATGCCTTGAGTACCAGTCCCACCAGGAGCACCCACAGGATGGGAGAGGTAATTCCCCCAAATTACCAGTGGCCTCCTGTTTCCATAACGAGCCCAGAGGGAGATTTTCTGCAGAGAGAGGACAGAAGGCTGGGAGCCAAACCACCAACGCACACCTTTAATGAGCCACTCCTGTTTTTCACCTTGCGGAATCTCCCACTAGATATTGCTCACCAGAGAATGACTAAAAGGCTCAGAGAGGTGCAGCACTTGCCCTAAGGCCACCCAGCGGCTCAAGGGAAAGCCAAGTCGTTCCCTGGGCTCCTTGTCCGTGGGTGGGGTGTGGAACTCACCTGGAGCCGTTGGGGTGTCTCTCCTGTAGACCAGGCCTCCCGCAGATACTTTTTGGGGTAAGGGCTTCCTGACTATTGTTGAGAGGAACAGCAAGCCCAGACCGCAAAAAGATCCAAAGGAGACAGCAGCCCCCTTGGGCAGGAAGAAGGCGAACCCCTCCAGGAAGGGCTTACGGGAGCCAGGGCCTGGGGAGAAGGGAGGAGGGAGGGAGCCGAAAGAAAGCCCCAGGAAGCAGGCAGGCCGCAGGAATCCAGG
>NW_011888814.1:8177965-8180978 GCF_000151845.1 Pteropus vampyrus | reverse complement strand
GCCACCTCTGACCTGCCATGGCCTCGCTGCAGCTGCTGAGGCCATCTCCAGACACTAGATGCATGGCAAGAGACCCAGTCAATCCACAGCCACCTGCAGGTGTCATAAGCCATCCTCTTCCCTCTTTAGAAAATGAGGACCCTATTATTTACCTATATTTGCAATCTCTCCCGGTTATGTAGGTCCTCCTCTGTCCTTCACCCCGACGTCGTTCTCACCTCCGGGAACATTTCTCTGGGCCCTAACCCAAGCTTTGTACGTGACCTCTCCTCTCCGCTCCGTTCTCTGTCCCCTGAGGGCAGATACCCTGTGGGCCTCTCCCAAGGACAGTAACTCAGTTCTTCGCCCCGCCAGCCCCTCCCCCTCTTCTCCAGGGGCGCAATCCCACCTCGTCCCTCTAGAGGGCTCTGTACTCGAGGCAAGGAACAGCATGGACTGCTTCACTAAAACAATTCTAAAAGATTTTATTTGAAGGATTTTATTTGAAGAAGGCAGTTGAAGGTCCAAGATAGGGAAGGGCAGACGCCAGGCAATCCGGGGGACACGGGCCCCATGGCTCAGCCTTCTCGTGGGCACAGCTGCTAGGTTCAATCAGCTTGGATGGGTTTTCCCCAACTCTAGGCCCGTCCTGGGTCCATAACCAAGAGGGCAGGGTAAGGCGAGATGCCTTGAGTACCAGTCCCACCAGGAGCACCCACAGGATGGGAGAGGTAATTCCCCCAAATTACCAGTGGCCTCCTGTTTCCATAACGAGCCCAGAGGGAGATTTTCTGCAGAGAGAGGACAGAAGGCTGGGAGCCAAACCACCAACGCACACCTTTAATGAGCCACTCCTGTTTTTCACCTTGCGGAATCTCCCACTAGATATTGCTCACCAGAGAATGACTAAAAGGCTCAGAGAGGTGCAGCGCTTGCCCTAAGGCCACCCAGCGGCTCAAGGGAAAGCCAAGTCGTTCCCTGGGCTCCTTGTCCGTGGGTGGGGTGTGGAACTCACCTGGAGCCGTTGGGGTGTCTCTCCTGTAGACCAGGCCTCCCGCAGATACTTTTTGGGGTAAGGGCTTCCTGACTATTGTTGAGAGGAACAGCAAGCCCAGACCGCAAAAAGATCCAAAGGAGACAGCAGCCCCCTTGGGCAGGAAGAAGGCGAACCCCTCCAGGAAGGGCTTACGGGAGCCAGGGCCTGGGGAGAAGGGAGGAGGGAGGGAGCCGAAAGAAAGCCCCAGGAAGCAGGCAGGCCGCAGGAATCCAGGAACATCCCTCCCTCCACCCACCCATTGTCACAAGGTAATTCTTACCTTTGGTAGGGGTGGCCAGCAGAGCTGAGAGACTGTAGTGCACTCCCAGACTAGGGGTGGTTTGAATTTGCATGACTGTTCTTCAGGTCAGGTCAGATCAGGTCAGGTCAGGTCAGGTCCGGTCCAAGGGTCCATGGTTCCCTGAGTTCTCTTTGACCTGGGAGTAGCTTAGTCTCCTGCTGTGATTGGGGTCCAGTCAGTCTGGCCTGGGAGGCAGGGTAGGGGAGGGGTGTCTTCATGAGGCCCTCTGTTTTCAGCAGATGCACTTGTTATAGTAAAGGCAGGAGTCAAGTGCAAGGCCAGGCGTGAC
Organism: Pteropus vampyrus; assembly: GCF_000151845.1. Lineage (NCBI taxonomy): Eukaryota > Metazoa > Chordata > Mammalia > Chiroptera > Pteropodidae > Pteropus > Pteropus vampyrus. Next base: position 8,179,373 of record NW_011888814.1, on the reverse strand, counting down.
AGCTAAGCCCCCATGTCTCAGTGGCCTCAAGTCAGCAAAGCTTTCCAGAGGTCCCTGACTAGCCTGGACCTGATCTTACCTGCCTTACCTGGAAGACCCGCCAGAGGCCACAACCCGGAGGAATGAAGTCAGAATGGTCAACATTGCAGGTCTGCGGAATGAATGGCTCTGCCTGCCGTCCACTGCGGACTCCAGCATAGGGTATTTGTCCCCTGCTTCTCCTGAATGAGCCAAGCAAACATCCGGGTCCTGCTGGAGAGGGTAGGCCCTCACTGCTCCCCAGCTCCCAGCAGGAGCTTGTTAGCAGGAGCCACCTGGAGACACTGGCCCAGCTCGGAGGGCTGGCCAAGGGAAGAGACCAGAATGTGGGACCTGTAGCCATAGATGAGATCATGCGGACATGAGGAAGGCTGCAGTGGAAAAAACGGGGTGCCCCAGGCTCTGACACGGCCCTGCGGACAGGCGTGCATGCTGCCTCCCCATGGGTGGGCCTGAGCCTCACAGCAGCCCTGGACCTGAGCTCGCTCTCTCAGAAGGAAGAGGAGGAAGCCCTTTTCTGCCCAGGGAGCAGGCCTCCCCTTTCTAGATGCTCAGCCCCTGGCCTGGGAATCTGTGACTCCAGGTGGCTGGCGGCTGTGTCATGAGGACTGGGACCTGCTGCCTGCTGCAGGGTCTTCACTGGAGGGAGAAGCACCTGCAGTCGGCTTGGGGCTCTGGCTGCTGCCAGGGTCCTCCTGGTGCCATCTGCAGGTGCACCTCAGGATCTTTTGAGACTCTCTCCCTGCCTGTCCTTCCTGCCTCTTTCCTGGCTGATGGCCGGACTAGAACCAGCACAGGGACAACACTGGTGGGGCAGAGGGGGAGCATTTGGTGGGTGTGTGCTGAGCCACATGGGCCTTGGTGCTTGGACTCTGAGGCAGGGCTGGTGAGGGCCATCAGGGAGTGAGATGGGCCCCTCCCCACTTGCCCAGGGCCCCCCACACCCCGTCCAAACTCTGCTCTCTCTTTGGCATCCCCCAGGCCTCCTCTGCCAAGGCTCCTCCTTCTGATGTCTGCATTCACTTGAGAAGGCACAGTGCTGCTCACTTTTCCTCACAGACCCCATGGAGAAGGTGCTAAAGATACTCGCTTCCAGGGGAGGAAGGTGAGAAGGACCCATCCAGTCGCAGCTCAGTTGGCGAGTGGCTGAGACACAATTGAAACCCAGTCTGTCTGACTCTAAAGCCCCGGAGGCTAGCTCCTTCAGGATGCGCCCAGACTTACCAACGGCCCTGCTCTGCTCCTCCTGACGCTTTCTTCCCCCACTCCCTGTCCAGGAGAGTTTCTGCTGCCTTTGAGTCTCAGGCCAAATACTCGTTCCACTACCTAAAAATGGGTACTCGACCTCTTTGTACCTCAGTTTCTTCAT
>NW_011888814.1:8172743-8177717 GCF_000151845.1 Pteropus vampyrus | reverse complement strand
CCTGCACCTGCCTGCACACACCTGCACCCGCCTGCACTCACCTGCACCCGCCTGCACTCACCTGCACCCGCCTGCACACGCCTGCACACACCTGCACCCGCCTGCACACACCTGCACCCGCCTGCACTCACCTGCACCCGCCTGCACACACCTGCACCCGCCTGCACTCACCTGTACCCGCCTGCACTCACCTGCACCCTCCTGCATCCTTCTGTACCCTCCTGCATCCACTTGCATCCCTGGACTTTTTCCCCTTCTGATCCACAGTGAACTGTCCCACTCTGATCTAAGGCCCATCCATCCTCTGGGCCTGGACCCCACCCCCTCTGGCCACCTCATAGACGAAAGCCAGCAAGTACCCACTCTCTCCTGGATGGTCAGTCCTCCCTTTCCAGGTCACCTCACTCTAATAAAAGCCCTCCCCTGGCCACAGAGCCAGAGGGCTCTAGCTGCTGCCCATCTCACAGGCAAAACGCAAGTCTATCTGCTGCTTCACTTGACCTTGTCTGACTCTCTCCTGAACCTCTTTCAGTCACTTTTGTTCCCAAGACCATTCCTGTCAAGGTCACCATAATGTCCGTGCTGCTAAGCCCAGCGGTTGATTCTTAAAGCTCATCTCACTCGACCTGTCAACAGCCTTGGACACAGGTGATCACTCTGTGCGCCAGAAAACACCTTCCTCCTTCAGCTCTAGGAACTCAGCTTCCCTTTGTCCGCTGCTCCCCACTGGCTGCTCCTTCATTCCTTTGGGGGCTGCATCCTGAGTGCTGGCCCCTCCCCCTCTCCAGGGCCAAAGCACCAGGTGCAGTCCTTGCTGCAACCCGCCCCCTCCCCCAGCCCTCAGCCCTTCATGATCTCATCCAAGTCAACGTGACTTCTCCCTCTGCAGCTCCATTTCTGGTCTGTCACAGGTTCTGCCTCTAAAGGTCTCTCTGATTCCAACTCCCTAACCCCTCCCCCTGACCCCACCCACCCACTCACCACCGCCCCAGCCGGCTTGGCCCTGCTGTTCTGACCCCGGCCCCTCACCCCTCCGGTAATAAACTGTGTACTTTGCTGAGCTGTTCACCTTCCCAATGTTCCTCCTAGGATTTGGCGAGCATAAAAAATCAGATGGCTCACGGGAAGGGGTCCTCAGCCCCCTTCTCCTGCTCCAGCCGGGTGGACCAGGTTCTCAGAAACGCTTTCCTCAGGCCACTCTCCCACTGATGGGAGGGGTGAGGGACCCCTGTAGCATCTCCGATCTAGTGAGATGCCGAGTGAGGAGGACGGAGGTCTCTCTGTGCCCCCGGCCATTCTGCCTGGCACTCTGTCTGCCCAGATCGGACCGACCTCACCAGACCCCAACACTGTCTCCCATCCAAGCCCAATCCCAGACCCTCTGCTGTCTTAAAGAGGCTGTCCCTCCCCCACCTAGGATTCTCTCCTCTTTCTCTCCCAGATCATCTTCGTTCTCACCCTCTTCCTCCCTTTCCCTGTCCAAACCCCTGCCTGATCATCTTCTTCGGTTCCGCCTCCTTTGTGGAACTTCCCTTGGATTCCTTAATCCCCTTCCTGAAACCCCGCAGCATGTCCCTCTGGGCCATTCATTTGCCCCCTCAGCTCACTTGGCAGACATCAATTGAATGCCAAGTGGGTGCTGGAGATGAGCCCACCACAGACCCTCCCCACCCCCACTGCCAGCTCCCTGCTTAGGAGGGAGGTGTGGACATGACCCCTGGATGCCCCGAGCCCCTCAGACAAAACCCACCCTGCACTGAGCTCATCGGCCTCCCCAGGGAGCCTGATCTCTCTCTTGGGGCCGCCTCTACCAATGGCAGCAGCACAATGATGGGTGAGGTAGGCCACGGTGGGTGCTCGAGGAGTGCTGAGGGGGTGCCCAAGAAATGGAGACTTTTCCAGAAATGGGAGTGAGGATGAGGAGGCCTAGTGGGAGCTTTGTTGGGCAAAGTGGGAGGGGTTTGAACTTCTGGGACTGGGAGGCAGAGGGGGAGAGAATGGCAGAGAAAAGGCTCCAGATGGGAACGTGCTGGGGGCGGGGCACTGGTTTGTAGGAGCAGGAAGGGGAGAAGGGAGAAAAGGTGAGTGTCTATGGCCAAAGCTTGCCCTTTGGTGCCAGGCTAAAGAGTTTGTATTTCCTTCAGCAAGCCACGGGCAGCCTCTGAGGTTTTTGAGCTGGAAAAATTTGTGAAATTGACTGTAGGAGGGAGAGGCTGGGGTGGGGCGGGGAGAGTTAGAGGCTTTGCAACAGTTCTGATGAGAGGTCAGGGGGGACCTGACCCAGAAAGATAGGAAGGGACTGATGCAGAAAATGTATGCCGGTATAATCGACAAGAGAGGGCAGCGTGCGGGGAGTGTGCTTTTCCCATCGGTGGGGCTGGGAAAGGGGTTTGAGTGGGGAGGACTGAAGAGCAAACACCAGTGAAAGTGAGACGGTCGAACCCCATAGGAAATACGGTCCAATTTAATAAACAGACGTGGAAGACCCCTGCGTACAGGGGCGCGTTCAGCTCTCAAGATGTAGGATCTGACAGTGACCATGATAGGTGAAGGATGGAGGGCATAGAAGGAGGCAGAAACGGAAGCTGGAGGCCACCCAGAGAAGAACAGAGCATGAGGACACCTGCACGGGCTCCTGGCTGGCTTGTGGAGGCCTCCCTGGCACTGTTCCAGTAGCCCCGGCTGGGTGGAGGGGGTCAGCAGGGCACACACACACAGGAGTGCAACCCACCCGCTGGGCTGGGGCTGGTGGCACATCCAGTCCAGTAGGGAGTGCGGGCTGTGCGGGGCATGTTGGACTGGGCAGAGTCGCCTAAGACTGCGGATCCCAAACCCAGCTCTGTAGCCGAGGAACTCAGAGATCCCCGACGAGCACTGCCCAGCGGTGGACACGTGGCACAGAGAGAGCCCCTGGGTTCCAGACCCAGCTCTGCCAACTGGCTGGGTGACGCTGGGCGTCTCGCTGCCCTTCTCTTCAAGGCCAGCGCTAATGCCCCTTAATTGTAAAACGAGTGTTTCAGACACACAAAGGAGGGGGTGTCCGCACCTCAGTGAAAGGAGCCTCCGTCCTTCTCCTGGTTGCTCTGCCCAAACCCAGAGGCCACCTTGGGCACCTCTACTTCCTCACCCCTCATTTCTAATATATCTCAAGTTCAAAGTTCTAAACGAACCCACCCACTTTCTCCTCTCACTCCACTGCCCCCCTATAGGGACAACCCCACCCCACCTTGCACTGGCAACCTTGACCACAGAAGCCTCCTACCTGGTCACTCCACATCCACTCACCCTCTGCAACACAATTATTATTTTTTTAAAATACAATTCTGCTCATGTCCTTCCCCTGCTTAAAAAAAATCCTTAAACGGTTTCTCACCACTCTTAAAATTAAATCCACGCATGATCACCTGCCCCTGCCTAGCTCCCTGGGCTCCTCCATGTCAATCTTTCCTGACCTCCTCCTGATGCTCAGCCGCTCGGCACTCTCCCAGCTCTTGAACACGCCAAGCTCGCCTCGGGGCCTTTGCCCTTGCTGTCCCCTCTGCTAGGAACGCCATCCCTCCTGCTCTGCCTGGATAAGTCCTGCTCAGCCTGCAGCGCGGGGCTTCACATCACTCCCCCTAAGAAACCTCCCCTGAGCTCCCAAATGAAATCCACTCTGTTAGTCCGTTGCACAGCACCCTGTACGTCTTCCCAGCACTTAGTCTCCTTTTGCAAATACGTATTTATTAGTGTGGCTTTTTGATTTGCTTGCTTAATGTCTGCCTGTCCCCTGAACTGTAAATCCACAAGGACAGAATCTTGTCTGACTTGTTAGCTTCTGTATACCCAGCAGCCATAGTTCATGTTGATAGAAGGAAGGGAGGGAAAAAGAAAGAAAGGAAGGGAGGGAGGGAGAGAGGAAGGAAGGAGGGGGAGAAGGCCATGTTTTTATAACTGCTACTGCCTGGATGACTCCTTTCCCAGAGAGCTCCGGGAGACGAGCCCTTCAAATGGCATCCAATCTCTTCCTGTGTGATAGAAACTCTTGTAAACAGTGGGCAATTTTGCACTGTGACCTTATCACCTGCTGAATCGCCTTTTATATCTTTCTTCATTTGTTTCCTGTTTCTTGATTTGTGACATGTTGTGCCCTGTAATTTGTTCCTCTTAGTATTTACATTTGTCTTTTTCATGTTAAAATAGAAGTATTTCTTATTTAAGTTGTATTCATTAAGTTATAGGCCATTTTTTTCTATCAGCTCAGTAATAAAATTTTCTGGATCTATTGTAAGTTCCTATTGTCCTCACAGTTTCATTAACCATAAATTGAAACTAAATAGAGTAACAGTTGTTTGATTTAACATCTGAATCTTATTCTTATATAGGAAATAATTTAGGTAAAAATAACCATCGTGTATCCTGAATGGTGTGTGAATGGAGATAACACAGTTTATAGAATTTTATTCTATTAATAACCTTAGATTTTCCGGATTTGTTTTTTTCTGATGCTAATAGAAATCCAGCCTCCCACTCCAACTCCACCTGTCTGAACTCCCTGTACCTGGGACCCTGGGCTCTGAGGAGAGGGCCTCAACATCTGAAAGCTGCAGTGATTCCCGGAGTCTCTCCAGGACCTGACCTCGAGGACAAAGAATGTTCCCCAGAGGTCAGATAATGTGTGCAGGGAGAACTGTCCTCCCATTCCGAGTGGAGACCTGGCTTGGAAGCACCACCTTCTGAACTGAGGGGAGCAAGAAGCAACATGAATGGCCTAACAGGAGAGGTTCAGGTTGCTACTGGACCTGCCTGGAGAGACAGTCTGGAGCTCAGAACCGTGGGCAGGGGCACATCCGGGGCTGGTAGCTGGTACTCAGCAGAGGAGCTGGTCTGGAGGGAGTCTGGGGACAGGGAAGCAGAGGCTCTGGGCTGGTTTTCCAGCCCTGTCAGGAAGGTGGCCTGGGTCTAGAGGAGGGAGGGCCAGTGCCTTCGCTCACC
>NW_011888814.1:8169250-8171548 GCF_000151845.1 Pteropus vampyrus | reverse complement strand
TGTCCTTACAAGAAAAGGAAATTTGGACACACAGACACCTTTATCTTGTATTTCTAGACTCCATGACTATGAGAAATAACTTTCCGTAGTTTAAGCCACACAGTCTGTGGTTTGTTATAGCAGCCCTTGCAGGCTAATACAGTAGCAGAGGGGAGGAAGGGGGCTGCAAACAGACTGTGGCACTCAAAAGGGCTCCCGTGGGTTCTTGGCTGAGGGCTCGGCTGCTAGGACCTGGGCAAGACCCCATTAAGCCCAGCAGAGAGTGGCTGCTGAACAGTTACCACAGCTTGTGCAGGACTGAGAGACAGAGTTCCAGTCCAGCCGAGAGTAGTGAGACCTCAGTGAGTGCTCCAGGTGTTTAGGAGTGATCTCGGAAAGGCAGCACCTTGAGTAATAACCATGACTTTGAGTAAGTGCCGTACTCTAAGACCAATGGAAAAAACCATCGCAAAGAAAAAAAATTAGCCTGTAATTTAATGTCTACCAGAACAAAACTCAAAACGCTTTAAAGGAAGAAAACACAAACTAGACTCCCTACATGTCTCTTCCACCCAATAAAAAAACATTTTAGACAGGAGAAGGAGCAGGAAAGTGTGACCCATAATCCAGAAAAATAAACCCACAACTGTTTATTATAAGCCAATACAAGCTGATTCCCAAGTAACAGAAATGTTAGAATTAGTAGACAGGAACTTTTAAATAACCATCCTAAATATGTTCAGATATGTGAAAGGAAAAGATCTACATGATGAGTGAACAGATGTAGAAATTTCAGCAGAAAAATGGAAACTATCAAAAAGATCTGAATGGAAATTTTACAACTGAAAGCCACAACATCTAAAACACACAAAAAATATTAACTGGATAAACTTAACATCAGATTGGAGTCTGCAGAGAAGAAGGGTCGTTGAACTTGAGAATAAATCAATAGAAATTATCCAACCTGAAGATCGCAGAGAAAAATGATTTAAAAAAAATGAACAAAGACTCACTGACCCATGGGACAGCATTGGGTAATTTAACATAAAAAGATCGGAAAGAAAGGAGGGAGAGAATTGAGCAGAAATGAATATTTTCAGGAGTAAAGGCTAAAAATTCTGCAAATTTGGTAAAAAACATCTACAGATCTAAGAAGCCACAGATCTAAAAGCAGTGCCCCGGATTCCGGACTGGGCAGGAGCCAGAGAGCTGGAGAAGGCTGGTAAGCTGAGGGTCAGAGTGTGAGAGGAGGAAGGAGGAGGGTGGGGAGGGGGGGAGGGGAGGGGATGGAGAGGGGAGCAGGGAAGAGCCCACAGTCAGTGGGGAAGGGGAAAGCAGGAAGGAAAGAAGCCAGAGGTATTTTATTTTATTTTTTTAGAAGTTTACTGGTTAAAGACAGGAATGAAGAAAGACCATAGCAGCTGAGGAGGGTGGTGGGTGAGGGGACCTGTTGTTTATAGGTTGTGGGAAGCAGGCAGCATGGGGGGGAAATGTTTAAAGACAGAAGAAAAAGCAAGAGTTTTAAGAGTCAAGCGGGTATGGGGCCCAAGGACACAGGTGAAGCCACTTGAAAATACCAACACATTTTGAAGGGAAACAGAGAATACGGCCAGTGAGGTTTCATGTGGTAGGAAGGGAGGCTGATGGAGCTCAAATCTGAGAAGATGTGGTACAACCATGATCCATTCGCACAGTCGCTCACACTTACACAGTAGCGGGCATTGTTCCAGACGCATACATTCGTCCCCACGCTGCCTGTAACATAGGGACGATTATTTTTCCCATTGTTACTGATGAAGAAATGGAGGCACAGAGAGGTAAAGTAAATCACTTAAGATTCCAGCTAGTAAGGGGCAGAGTCAGGATTTGAACCCAGGCAGTGAGTCTGGCTCAGCCATTACACAGCTGCATCCAGGAAGGAACCTAGCTCGGCTACCGGCTAACTCTGTGGCCTTGAGGTGTTGGATTTGCTTGGAGGAACACAGTCCCTGCTCTGCCCGCCACCCAGGCCTGCTGGGAGAGAGGGGCAGGAGGGCTCTTTGTGAATGCTTGAGGCTTCCTCCGCGGTAACGTGGGGTTCTTGTTGCTCAGGAGTTTTCCTCAGGAGCAGGGGACCTGCCAGGGTTTCAGCCCCTATCGGGGATCATGAATAGGAGAGGCAGAGGGAGAGATCCAGCTGTGAGGACTGGTGAGGGGAGTCTTTGCATTGGTCTGGGTCTGAGGCATCACCCATTTATGCTCAGAAGTGCTGGGAGAGGCAGACAACAGGGAAAATGTGATCGAATTTCAGAAAGGAAATAGTGATTTTTTATTATGAAT
>NW_011888814.1:8166817-8168270 GCF_000151845.1 Pteropus vampyrus | reverse complement strand
TAGCAATGTGAGAGTCAGGATTTGAATTCAGTTCATCAGAAGCCAAACTTCATACTCATTACACCCGTCTTTCAATCATGAGGGGGGCAGCCCCTAAAAGAACAGGCCAAGCAGAGCTGACAGGGCTTGAGCCACTGAGAAATGGAGGCAGAATCCCTTGGTCCTAGAGGGGTGCTCCGTGTTCATGCTCCCTGGCTCATGGGCACATTCAGGATTGAACACTTAGCAAGCCACCCAGAGGCTGCCTTCAGTGGGTAGGGGGCCGATGGAGGCCTTTGGGCTCAGCTCTGACCGGGTTGCAGGGTGGGGAAGGCAGTGCCTACAGTTCACGCCTTCACCTGAAAGGCCACCTGCTGTCCCTCAAGGAGCCACAGACCTGGGTGTGTATCTTAACCCTGCTGCTTATTGGCTGGGGATCTTGAGAAGGTCACTTCCCTCTCTGGGCCTCTCCTCCAGGGGGCATCTCGGGCTCAATCACAGGGCCCAGCGTGAGTCAGCATATTCTTCTCGCTCCCCATTGCAACTTTCAAAACGTTCCTGTTCCTCCTCTGCAGGGCCTGCTTTCCAGGCACCCCCTTCCCCCCCTCCTCAGTGCTGTCACCTTCCAGCTGTCTGGACACTTCCCCACACTCCCTGAGGCTTACATCCCAGCTCACTGTCTCCCCATGCACTCCACGCCCAGGCAACGTTTGGGGTGAACTTAAGATCCATGTAGAAGTTCTATTCAACGGGCCGGCCTCGTGGGCCTTAGACCTCCTCATCTCCAGACCCTTCCCTTCTCTCTCCTCTCAGACACTCACACCCTTGGTTCACTCCCAGCTGCCTTGTCCCAACCAGTCTCCTTGCTCTTAGTCAATCAGGCCAGAGCCTTCACTCCCCTGCCCAGCCGGGACTACGTGCCTGACCACCTGAACCACTCTGTCAATGCCCTCACGGCCTAATGTGGAGAGCAGGGACTCAGGTGTACTCCCCCTCGCCGCCCACCCAACCAATCATAGCATTTCCCCCACATCAGAACACACTTTCTGTGGTCCCAACATAATGTCCCAATAGGATAGACTCTTTTGTAACTGACAAGAACGTGGCAGAGCATGAAATCAGTTACATAAGTTATCTGGCTTAAGCCAGGGTGCATTCTATTTGTTCTATGACAGGGCAAAAATGGAAAATTTTGCCTTGAGGTGGAAATTAAAACAAAGACAAACTATGACAGCCATCTCCCGGCCAGGCCTGCCATGTCGCGTGTGTCTTCCCAGCTCCTTACCATCCCATTGCCAACATGTGGGATCCGCTCAGCTCCTGGCCCCACTGTCTGCCTTCCACACTCACCCATCAGAACCCCAACCTGCATGGGCCCCGCAGCCCTCTTCCACTCCTACAGCGCTCCTAGAAGAAATCTTGCAAACTGATGCCCCCCAAAATCAAGGTCTTTTGCCTCAGCGGGGCCTCAGCA
>NW_011888814.1:8164120-8165682 GCF_000151845.1 Pteropus vampyrus | reverse complement strand
TAATCTGGATGAAAAATGTGAGGAAATACACAGGAACATTTGGAGAGAAAAAGACTGATTTAGAATATCCCTTGATGCTTGTCAAATAAGAAAAAATATATTTAAACCTATAGCAATTGCAGCTGTAGGGTATCGGTATCTGAATAAACAGACAGATCAGAGGAACAGAATAGAAAATCCAACTCGCATTCCAAATCAGTAGAAGAAAGAGTTGGTCAAGAAATGGGGCTGGGATTTTGTGAAGACTCTTTTCTGATTAAATTTGATTTTCTGAAACATTAAAAATTTCCACAAGTCGAAGACACTCTATAACAAATATTTACAGATAACATGATATGCTGTCTAGGATTTGCTTCAAAATAAAAGAGGCAAGTGGGAGGGATAGAGACAAAATTGCTATATGTTGATAGTGATTAAAGCTGAATGATGGATATCCAGAAACTTATGATACTATTGATACTATTCTGCTTTCTTTTACATAGGTTTGAAATTTTCTGTGATAAAAAGTTTTAAACATCATATGAATTAAAAATCTAAAATAGAAAAATATTTGCAATATGACACACAAAGATAAATATCCTTCATATATAAGTTGTTCTCAGAAAGCAATACAAATTTTGACCATCCCAATAAGTGAGGTTTATAAATAGGCAATGATTGTATAAAAAAAGTTCAGTTTCGCAAGTAATCAAAGAAAAGCAGTTCTTTTTTTTTTTTAGGAATGAGATTTATTTTTCAATTTATAAGAATAGCCAAGATAAAAAAAAAAGTGATAATGCTTAGGGTAAGTGAGAGCGTTGGGAAATGGACTCTCTCATATATGGGGTGGAGGATAAACCGTTCCAATTATTCTAGGGGCAATTCGACCGTGTCCATCAGAGCCTTTCGTCTATACTTAAACTTTGACTCAGCAATTCAATTTTTAAAGATTTTTTCTTATAGGTATACTCAAAGAGGTTCACAAAGAACCTGTTTTTACATCTGTGTTTATCACATTATTGTTTATAACAGTGAAACATTGGAAATGCCCCAAATATTAGTCATTAGATAGCTTAAATGAATTATGATACATCCACACATTAAAAATGGTGATGTAGATCTGTATTTAATGATGTGGAAACAGATGCTGTTGAGCGAGAAAAATCAGAATAAAAACAGGTACAAGTTAAAACACCACTTCAAAAAAATGTATCAGGAAAAATATCTGGAAGAATGTACACCAAAATGTTTTCTAAGTGATAAGGCTAAAGGTTTCATAGCTTTTGCTTTCTTTTGAACTTTTTTCTATATTTTCAACAGAATGGCTATTTTTTTATAAGAAACATATATTACTATTATAATTAGACAAAGTTATTTCTACTTTTTTAAAGGAAGGAAGGAAGGAAAGAAGAAACAAAGGAAGGGATGAGGGAAGGAAGGAAGGAAGGAAGGAAGGAAGGAAGGAAGGAAAGAAGGAAGGAAGGGAGGGAGGGAGGGAGGGAGGGAGAGAAGGAGGGAAGAACATCTTCATCTTGTGTGTTGTTCCAAAGGTACTCTATATTTATGCAAAATATATGTGCTTT
>NW_011888814.1:8157267-8163796 GCF_000151845.1 Pteropus vampyrus | reverse complement strand
TTTTCTTCTAGTACTTTTATCGCTTCAGTTTTAACTTTTATGTACTTGCTCCATTACTTTGATGTAAAGAGGGAAGTAAGAATCAACTTTTCTCTCCAGATATGTCCCCAGCCCCCTTTACTGAATAATTCGTCTTTTCCCCTGATATGAAATGTCATTTTATGATATATTAAATTCCCATTTATGATATACTAAACTTGAACCTATTTCTGAGCTCTTTATTCTGTTCTATTGATCTGACCGAATACTCTTCGGGGCCTCTCCACTTTCATGGTGTTTTTACATGAGGTAAAGCTGATCTCTGCTCATGACTCCTCTTTATGAGAATTTCCCGGCTATGTGTTCATGTTTATTCTTTCATGTGAGCCTTAGAATAAGCTGGTTTGGTTTCGAGAAAAAAAATTATCTAGATCTTATAGGTGTAAAGCATAAGTTAGGAAGAATTAACATCTTTATAACACTTAGGATCAACATTTTCCAATCCAAGAAGGAGGATTTTCATATCCATCTGGTGAGTTCTTCTATTGTGTTCCTCAACGACATTTTAAAATTCTTCGCATGGGCCTTGCCCTTTATTGTTATTACAATTGGGTTTTCTTTTCCATTGCATTTTTAAACTTCCAGTTGTTTCATGTAGAAATGCTATTAACTTGCCATATTCATTCTGCATCAGCAATCCTACAGAATTCTTTCTCTTTGCATTTTTTCCCATTGATTCTCTTAGGTTTTTAAGTTATGCAATCACATCATTTTACATTAATGATACAATTTTACTTCGTCTTCTCTAATTTGGTGCTTCATTTCTTTCTCTTATTTAACTGCTTTAGTTAATACTTCCTTTAACCGCTCCTTAGTCTACTGGGAATACTTCTATAGTTCTGTCATTAAGCTAGATGATGGATTTGGTTTGAAATAAACAGAAATAGAAAAATAATCAAAACATAAACTAGGTATTTCACAGATGAAGAGATAAAAATTGCTCATGAATATATAAAAAGAGGCTCAACCTTATCTAGAACATTATCAGCCTGTCCTCTAAATTTAGATTTTTGTCCTTGGCCCACTGCTTTTCTCACTGGATGCTTTCTTCGGGCCAACCCCTCTATTGTTCTCCACAGGCTGATGCCCCCAAGTCTACAGCTCCAGGTTGACATTGCCCCAGAGCATCCCATTTGTATATTCAACAGCTTCCTAAACACCCCACTTGGGTTTCCTGCAGGCCCCCTCAACTCGACACATTCAAAACTGAACAAGTCATCTTGACCACCGAATCTCAAACCCATCTGAGCAAGAAGAGCCATCATCTGCCCACTTCTCCCCAGTAAAACCTCCTCCCTCTCCCTCACCCTGCCCTTTAATCACATTTACCTTCCAAATATTTGTTTTGATTTGCCTCCTCCCACCCACACCCCCACCCACTGTCCTGGTTCAAGTTCTCATATATTCCTCACCTGGGTTATTGCGGTGGCCTTCTAAATGAGTTTTCTTTTTCCGTTCCTGATTCTTTTAGATCCAGCTTCCAGGATAATTGCTGTCAAGGCGTATTTCTAAAACACAAATTCAACCATGTCACATTCCTTCTTAAAATAAGCGGCTCCCCGTTGCCATCAAGATAAAGTCCAAGCTCCTGACAGAGTCTGTAGGGCTCCTGTTGCCTGGCCCCACCCAGCCTTCCTCAATTTCCCCACAGCTGATTTTGGACTCTCTGTTATAGTAACACAGGAATAACCCCCTTTGTCTCTGGTTTTGCTTTCCATGATTTTAGGTGCCCACAGTCAACTGTGGTCCAAAAATATTAAATGGAAAATTCCAAAAATAAGCAATTGATAAGTTTTAAATTGTGTGCTGTTCTGAGTAGCATGATAAAATCTCTCATTGTCCTGCTTCATCCTGCTTGGAATGTGAATCATTGCTTTGTCCAGCATCTCCCTACTATATATGCTATCTGCCCCTTAGTCACTTAGTTAGTTCCATGTTATCAGATCCACTGGTTATGGCAGTGCTTGTGTTCTAGTGACCCTTATTTTACTTAATAATGTCTCATTCACATAACTCGTGTTACGATATATGGTTATAATTGTTCTATTTTATTTTCAGTTATTATCGTTAATCTCTAACTGTGCCTAACTTATAAATTAAACTTTATCATAGGTATGTATGTAGGGTTCAGTACTATCTGAGGTTTTAGGCCTCCACTGGGGGTCTTAGAATTTATCTCCCTTGAATAAGGGGGGACGACTGTACTGAAGCCGTGCTGGTCATCCTAACCACACCGGGGGTCTGGCTTATGTGGACCTTCACTCAAGCACACTGTTCACCTTACTTTTATTTGAAGGTTTTAGATAGATGATAGATAGATAGATGATAGATAGATAGATAAATTAGATAGATAGATAGATAGATAGATAGATAGATAGATAGATAGATAGATAGATAGATAGATGAGATATAGATAGATGATAGATGATAGATAAATTAGATAGACAGATAGATGATAGATGATAGATAGATAGATAGATAGATAGGTAGATAGATAGATAGATAGATAGATAGACAGGTAGATAGATAGATAGATAGTATTTATCAAACCAATATATATACATGGTTAAAAAATTCAAATTGTATCAAAAGGCCGATAATAAATGAACACCAGCCCGGGGCCGCCTCCCTCATCCTCAGTCTCACTTCCTGGACGCAACCTCTTTCAGCCATTTCTTCTGGTAATTACTTTCGTATCTTTACATATCTATTTATAAAGTAATTTTTTGACTATACATCATTTTTACTTCTCACGTAGCAGACAGTGCCCACGCCTCGTCCCCCCCATTCTATCGCAAGCCTTGGCTAAATAGTGTTTACATTATTGTGACTGAGTAAACATGATTAGTTTGTGGTCAGTTATGGTAGAGGATTCAATTTTATTTGTGTGTGTAGACTTTTGTTTTTTCAGGCATTTCTAATTGTATTTTACTTATGATCCCCTTTAAACAATTCCCCATGCTTTACTCAGAAGCTCTGGCAAATCAGGTACTTTATCAAGTCTCCCTTCCTTCAAGAGACCCCCTGCCCTGGGTCTACTGTCCCTGGGCTCAGCAGGCAGCTCTCAGCCAGGGACTTCTCCTACTGCTCTCCAGATTGGAGCCTGAATTCTTCTATCTGCCTGTTTCTGGATTCTTCTATCTGCCTTTCTTGGCTTACTCCTTTATTTTGCTGGAGCACATTATTAATTATTTCCTTAAGTGGAGTGTTGCATCCTTACCTATCTGAAAAATGTCTTTATTCCACCCTAATGCTTGATAATTTGTCTGGATGTTTAATTCTGGGTTGAAATGATTTTCCCTCTGAATTTCGAAGATCTGGTTTCTTTGCATTTCAGGGTATTGCCATTCAGAATTCTCACGCCACTGGAAGGTTCACTGAGATTTTAAATATGTAACTTGTTGTTGTTGTTGTTGTTGTTATCTTCTTTGTCCCCAGTATACTGACATTTTAGGTTGACATACACTGCTGTGGGTCTATTTTTATTCTTTGTCCTGAGATGGACTCAGTGAACTCTGTAAAGACTGCTAAACTTCAGGACTGAGAATTTTCCTGTGTTATTTATTTGATAGTTTCCTCCTCTCAACGTTCTCTGTTCTCTCGTTCTGGAACTCCTGTTAGTCCAGTTTGAAGCCATGGAATTGATTCTCTTTTCATTTCTACCGTCTTTTTTTTGATTGGTCTTGTTATTCTGCTTTATGGGGCACTTTTTAAACTTCATCTTTCAATTCTATTGAATCTTTATCTTCTACTTTCTACTTTTCTTAATCTTAGTTTCACTCCTGTAGAATATTTTATTTTAGCAGGCATTTTTTAAATGTCGAAATTTCCAAAGAGTACTTTCTTGTCCTCCAAGTTTTTCATTTCGATACTGTCTCCACGGACATTAATTAGCGGTAATGTTTGTTTTGAGTTCTTTTCTGTTCCCTCTGCTATTTCCATGTCCTTGGGGGTCGTCTTTCTTTCTGTTTCCCTCCGTCTCATTATGTTTCAGACTCTCCTATGGGGTGGATTACATTTGGCTATATCCGTCCATATATTTAAGAATGAGACATGCGATTGTCATTTGGGAGCCGTGGCTGAGTTTGGCTTTTGGTTCTCAATGGGAGCTGGTTGTTATGCGGGGACTCTCACATACCCATTTTCAGGGACCACTCAGTTTTCCTGAGAAGAAACTTCAATCTCCTGGTCAAATGGTAGAGCCCTGGCTGAAAATATTTTGTTTGGTGGTCGGGCTCGATTGTTATATAAGTGGACTGTGAAATAATCTCCATATTCTGGTACCAGATCTCATTCTTGCCTTCTGCCACACCTGTCCCTTTGGGGATCAGTTCTCAGGGGTTCTCCAGGGGCAAATAAGCTCCTTCTCTCCCACATCCCCTTCTTTGAGCACTACTTCTACCTGCTCTTAGTTTTCTAGAATTTTAGGGAAACCTCTTATCTGCTGTCAGCCTCTCCTCATCATTGTGTGTTAATGGTTTTTAAAGAAAATCCCTTTTCTCTAAGTCTAGAGGGGTCTTGGGAGAGGAGGGAGATGCGAATATGTTCAACCTGCCATTTCCGGTGACTGTTTGACCACTGGCTAAGCTCCCAGGGACAAATGTTTCTCATTCATCTCTGTGTCCAGAGCTGAGCAGAGTGAATGGCATAGGTCAGCAGTTTGTAAACTATCCAATGAATAAAATGGAACCCACTGGTCTCTCTGCATCCCTCATGCTTAGTACACTATCTGCTCGGCCAGGATGACAAAGGTGCACAAAAATCATGTCACATTACAGAATGGTGAGGGGCCTGCAGGCATTCTGTCTGGAGGATAGAAGACAGTGTGCTGGGGGGGTTGGTGGGAGGTGGTGGACGGAGAATGTACATGGGGTTTATGGCCACCTACAAATATCACAGAGATCTCATATAGAAGGATTGACATGAATAGCACTATAAGAAGGTGAAAGACACTCAATGACGGCTAGACTCTTTACATGCAATCACTTTTTTACCTCTCAGCTCAGCCAGCTCTCTGATGATCAAACAGACAACCTGGAGAGATAATGAGTTCCTTGCCCTAGAAATGTTTAAGCAGATCTGGACACCAGCTATTGGAGTTGCTGTAGAAAGAATTCAACTCGCTGGTTGAAAGATTAGAGCAGATTCTTTTTTTAACTCTACTAGAGTTAAAACACCATCTTTTATAATAAATGTTTGATAACGTCCTCTTTATTATGCTGAAATAAAATAATAGAGAGCAAAACCTACTTAAAAATAACATATTTAAAAAAATACAACTCCCTAATTGATATATAAAAATAAAAATGACACAATTATAACACAGGAGTATGTGTTTCAACATGTAAATGTTTGGGTATGATGATGTATAACAGAATGAAATGGGGAGGAGCTTGCATCTGTACATAGAATCCACATGAATGCAATGGTGCAAATGCAGATTGACACAGGTATGTCGCTTCAATGACTCAGATTCTGCGGGGAGCTCTGCCTTCAGAGATGTGATTTTCCAAACTAATGCACAACTCAGTGAGTTCTGAAGCACAAGTTCTCGATTTATATACAGACATGTTCTTAGCAAATTCAACTGTGTTTTGTATGTAAACCAGAGTTCAAAGATAATTATGAACAGGTTTCTACTGCTTGGTAAGGCATTTGAAACCTAAGGGAGATGTTGGATAAGACTTTCCTGTGCAGGACTGTCTTGTGCATTGCATGAAGACAGGTATACCTAATCTTTACTTATTGTCAGTAACATTCCTCTAAACCTTGTGACAATCAAAAATGCTTCTCCTTCCATATTTCCAAAATGCCCCCAGGAATCACTGCTGCCAAACCACTGGACTAGATGATTGCTAAGGTTCCTTCCAATCCTAGAATCCTACGATTCCCTCAGAGCTGGAGAGTCAGCAGGAGGGCATTCCCCAGTCTCTAGAGCCACGTGGGCTGGTGGACACAGAGCAGCTGCTGCCTCTGGCATCTATGGGGACTTCCTCTTTCCAAATAAATCTGGCTCATCCAAGATAGCATCAGCCCCATTCAACCCACCCCCATGAAGGAAGTTCACTGAATGGGCCCGACCGCTCCTGCATTTGAGCTTCCTGAGAGTACTTGCCCCTTAAAATGATGGCATCAATAGTGTTCTCCACAGCACCCTG
The DNA here is from genome assembly GCF_000151845.1 of Pteropus vampyrus. NCBI lineage: Eukaryota > Metazoa > Chordata > Mammalia > Chiroptera > Pteropodidae > Pteropus > Pteropus vampyrus. The sequence continues at coordinate 8,157,599 of NW_011888814.1, read as the reverse complement.
GGTGCCCTTTCTTACTTGCCCTTCAGGCTAACCAATCACCAGATCTGAAAGAAACCGGCCACTTTTATTCTCCTCACCTCCTGAGCCACCACGGCTTGAAAATAATGCAGTGCTATGCAGGCTGCTGGGGCCGCTGCAGATGTGGGTCTCCCACCTGGCTGGCTCTATCTCTTCTCTCTCGCTCCCCCAAATCTATTGTGTCTCCTGAGGCTGCCAGCGGATGACGTGCCCCTGTTCTGAGAACCACAGAGAACATTGGTGGAAACCATTTCGACATCCCTCTCCTCCCCGAGATGAATTCTCTCTCTGTTCTGATTTGCATCTCCTCCCAG
>NW_011888814.1:8136473-8156322 GCF_000151845.1 Pteropus vampyrus | reverse complement strand
CACTCACTGTCCACAGCCTGCCTGCCCCATCCTGCCTGCCCGCCTCTACAGCAGCCATCCTGAGCCTCTGCAACCCATGAACACACCTGCCCTGCAAGACGAGTCTTTGCTCCCAGACAGTGAAGGGCGCCATTCCCTGTACTCTCTCACGCAGTATGCCCTTTACACTTCTATAGGTGCTGGTCTTGGGTTCTGACAGCTATGGTCTTGCTTCACCCTTAGTCTTATCATCTTTGAATAATCAGTGCCCAGCATAATGCTAGCACGTATCAGCGCTCTGTGATTATCAGTACAATGAACAAATAAATGAATGAGCAGATAGATTGATTTAAAAATTATGCCCTCATCTACCTTTTCGCCACATCATCCCTTAGGCCAAATTCGAATGTGTATACAAATTATCTGGAAATGTTGTTAAAATGCATATTCTGATTCAGTAGGTCCAGAGTGGGGCCTGAGATTCTGCGTTTCCAACATGCTTCCATGGGATCTTGATGCTGTGGGTCTGCAGGCTATATTAGAGGAGCAAGGCCCTACCCTACGCCAATGGTTTCCAAACTCTGCTGAGTATTAGGATCACCTGAAGAGCTTTAAACACTCCTAATGCCCAGGGTGCACGCTATACTCAGTCAGAATATCTGGGGGGAGGAGCAGTACTTTTCAAGATTCCCAGATGATTCCAATATGCAGTAAAGTCAGGGAACCCCCTACCCTATGCCATCTCTTCCTCCATGAGGATGCTCACCTCTGGATACTCATTAGAGTCACCTGGGGAGCTTTTAACAACTACTGATGCCTGCCCCCCGCCCCAGATCAATTAAATCAGAATCTCTGGGGTTTGGACCAACGTGTTTTAAAGCTCCTGGGTGATCCTAATATGCAGCCAGGGTTGAGAGCCACTATTTTCAGGTTCTGCTTCTAAGGAATAGCTATAGATTTGAGGAATTCATGAGTCCAGGGTACAGAGCAGGTGTGAAGACAAACCCCAAGCCTGGCTTTCCAGTTATGCACTGTATCATCTTGGAGAAGTGAACCTAGCCTCATCACTACGAGATTAAAAATACGTGCCCTCCCAATTTCAGTGGTGTCTTTTTAGAATGAAACTGTCTTTACCACTCTAATATATGGTGCCACTTGTGTCCTCACCTATCAGATTGGCTTCAGAGGCCCATGGCTGGGAGAAATGTATCGTGCATGAGCCCCCAGCTGCAGGGCCAGCTAGGGAGCAGATGGTTCAGTAACAGCCCAGGCCACCAGAGGGGAAGTCACAGGGACTTGCATTTGTAGGCAGACTGAGAGGTGGAATCAAACACAGCCCCTGCCAAGCAGTCTGGCCTGCAGCCTGGATGCTACACGGTGGGCTGGTCGGCCACGCTCAGGGACAGGGCACACCCACTGTTCTCTGCACACGCCACAGCTCTGCCACCTGACTCATAGCAAGAAGGCTGCAGGTTTATACCAATCTCTCATGAGCTGTCTCTGTCAATCTACGCTGGTGCTGTGGAAAAGGCACAAAATGAACACACACAAAAAATAGAGGTTCAAGTTCAACCTGCCCTCAGCTGCATGAGCACAGACTCAGTTTCCTTGGTAGCTGTTATTATTATTTTCTATTTTATTAGCATCATATATACATATACAAAGGCCCCGGATGAGCTGGCACACACCTATCCCCAGAAGCAGCAGAAACCTGGGGCCTCCACCTGGGGCACAGGTTCTAGGTTCTCAGTACCAGGGAAATCGTGAGATATTTATATTTAAAATCTTCCCTTATTTATCTGAAATTAAAATTTAACTGGGCATCCTCCATATTTATTTGCTAAATCCAGCAACCCTCAAGGAAGGGAAGGAAGGAGTTAGGGGAATAGCAAGTGATTCTGTGGCGAAGACAGGCCTGGAGCGAAGGGCCCCTCCTGGCTGAACCGAGTCTGGGCTGTGGGCTTCAGGGCTCCCAGATGACAAAATTACACAAACTTTTGAGTCCTCAGAGCATCTTCTGGAAACTCTGTCAGCAAAGCCCAGCCAATTCTCTGAGACAGGTAAGGCAGTGGTCGGGCTGGGGGCTGGGAGAGGGTCTTACCTCCCAATCCCCATCATCTCACCCCATGGAACTAAGTTGACATGACTTCCCTGCTCGGCAGGAACAAAAATGTCCTCCCGCCACCTGCCTTCAAATGTCTCTGCCTGCAGGTAGAGTCCTTACAGTTCACAGCACGACAGAGCAGAAAGAGCCTTCTAGTTCGACCGGCACCTCTGGTTACTGCTGAGAGGTCTGAGCCCAGAGAAGGACAAGTTTGCCCAAAGCCACACAGTGAGTGAGGAGCTGGGCTGGGATCCAGGTCTCCCCACTAGTCTGGTCAGCTCCATCACATGCCTTATCCCTACCCTTACCATCAGAATGGTGGACAGCACAAAGTGCATGAGCCATGAAGTCAGGAGATCCAGGCACAAAGCATGATCTGATTGCTTTTGACTAATTACCCAGCTCGGTTCCTGTGAAATGTAACTATCTCACAGGATGTCATGAAGATGAAATGAGATTGGGCACAGGACCTGAGGCATTTTATTATAATGCCTAAAATTTCAAGTGTTGCCCTGACAACTTTGAGTCCCAAAGGCCTGTGACTTGACCTGCTGTCTCTATATATGCTCTCCACTCAGCTGGTTTCCCTTGCTGCGCCTCACCAATCCTCAACCTAATGGGGTTCACCAGCCCAAGAAATTATTCAAATGAGCCAATCACAACTTCTATATTAATCAGGGGCACCCCACCCTCTTGTCACTATAAAGCCTACACTCCACACTCACTTGCTGGCTCACTCTGCTCCCAAGCATAGCTCCTAAGTGCAAGCCTCGCGGGGCCCTTCTCCCCCAGACTGTGAAGGTATATGACTAATAAACTGCTGCCAGTCTCGTCTGTTCATTGTCAGGTGTTATATGTTTGCCCATCTTGTACTACTTAGGGTAGGGGAGCTCTCTTTCACCAACAGGGAGAAGGAAGTGGCCAGAACAGGGGGCTCAATAAGACTGTGGACTCTGATGCTTGACAAACTCTAAATCTCTCTCTTTCTGGGAAGAAGACCCTCCTTGTATTTCTATATGGTGTGCTGGGCTTCCACGCACAGGGAGAGGCTGAGACCCTGACAACAGAACTTAGCCAGATAGCATTTGAAGAGATAGCATTCTGGGGTCTTCTCAGGCTCTTAGGGTCAGCAGTCCCCCACCCCCTGACACACCTGTCATCATTGTATCTCATCAGACTAACTACTGCTTGTGGAGGGTCATGGCATATGCTGTATCTCTGTTTTCTTGCTGCGTAGAGAAGCAACTAGTCCAAGGTCACACAGACTGGAGAGATAGGGCTGGGTCAATCTCTCCCCACAGCCCACTGTCAGTGCCAACCCTGTGACTTACAGCCTCTGGAGAAGTAAAAGCTTCTACGGTGTTTGCTCCCTATGCTGAGGTGATGCCTTCCCAGTCTTAACCTCTGTGAAAGCTGCAGAATGCAAAGGTTGGCCTTGGGCATGAGATACATGTCCCCTGAGAAGCTCTGCATGGGGAAGACATCATAGTGACCTAGTCTCAAGTCACTTGGACCTTGTCTCAGTCTCCACTTGGCCCAGGGGGGTCTCACTGATGGACAGTGAGGTAATCAGGAGGCCTCTATGTTATTCCTTATAGGTGGGAATACCCCAAGCTTCTTGGTCCTAAGAGTAAACTCCAGGACTATTTCCATTTAGCTCTTCTGTCCTTTGTTTGGGGGAATGGGAGGTGCCAGCTAGAGCCCTCAGCTGGGGGTTACAGTTGTGTGGCTTTGGTCAGAGCTGTTCCTCACACGTGTTTCCCGTGGGAACCTCTCTAATAACAGTGAGTGCTTGATCTCTGAATGAGGGAGCCTGGGCTGGAATCCTGGCCAGGAAGCAGTAAAGTTACCATTGGACCTGGGGTCGGCCTTTCCCATGCCCCAAATTACTCTGAGCCTCTCAGGAACCCAGATATTTTAGGATCCAGCTCTCCTGGCTATCTCTGACTTCAGATGCTAACGCAAGGGTCTGGCACCCTCAGAACAAGTAGACTCTCAAACTGTGGAGACAATGCCTGCTTCAGCTAATCCCCCTTATGCCAATGGAGAAAATGAAGCCCATCATAAGGATTTGCTTAAGCAATCAGCATGGGTCAAAAGGAGAATTTGCCCCCTTACGCTGGGAATGGGCGCTGAGTCAGTTCACCTCCTTGTTGAGCACCTGACCTAGGGGAGTGGGACCAGAAGCTCCCCTGACCCATGCAAGGACAACCTCAGAGATCTGGGCTCTCCCCTACAACCAGTGCAATTTCACATGGAGGCTTCCTGAATGATGGGGTCCCTCACCATTCCTGGCTCTTCTCCCCAGGTCCCCGTTCTGCACAAGCAGAGGAGAAGCCAGGCTCTACTGGGAAATATCCCTCTATCTGCCTGACCTTGGCCAGCCTTCCCCTGAGGCCACAGACAGATGTTATCCAGATGGGCACAGAAGGAGGCCAGGGAGCCAGGGAAGCTTGGAAGTAACCAGAATTGGGGCTAGGCAGATGGTGGAAGCTTCGCTGCTCCCAGGGGACAAAACTCTGGCTGCAAAGGCCCTGGGGGCCACTGTCCTTTAGTGGAAGGCATATCTCCTTACCGTTTGCATGTTTCGCCCAGACTGCCACTTCCTTAACTGAGTCACACACAGCTGTCATGAAAATTAATTCCTTTGTGAGAACAGCCATTTCCTGACTCCCCTTGAGACTTGTGGAAACTCTGAGGATGTCACAGGATCTGAGTTTCGTCTTCTACCCTGTGAGAAGGAAGTGTCACCAGACTGTGGTGACTGTCTTTCTTTTGTCCCCAGCCCGGGAGCTTATTCTCTCCTCCCCCTGATAGCTCAGCAGCAAGCAGAACAATGGCTTTTTTACTGACTGACAGTGTGCGTGCCTTCCTTCAGGTTCCAGAGCCTCTGAAAAGAGGCTCCCTCCTCCCCAAGCCCAGACCTCCTCTAGTGCTCAGGACTCAGTAAGACAAAGACAATACTTGGCTCTGCCCCTGGGTTAGATATAACAAGTTGGCCTAACCTTGGCTGCCTGAGAGTAGAGAAAATCTAGGGAAGAAGAGTGTTCTGATTTTGGGGGAGAGAAAGGGGTCCAGCTTGTCAAAGGTCCTGAAACAGGGCAGGGCAGGATGGAGAGAGGTGACTTCTCCTGGCTTCCTTCATTCACCCCTGAATCAGCTGGGACATTATGCAGACCCTTTTTGCTGTTCCTGGAGGAGTTGGGATGACAGTAAGGAAACACCTGAGCAAGTTGGAGAGAGGTGTCTGGGACAATATTCCAACACCATCTTAGGTGTGCTCATCAGCCAAAGGAACCCAGGAGTGGAGAGAGCTACAGACAGATTTGCTGTGTCCTGGATACCACTTGGAGTGTAGTAGCGGGTAGGGGCTATCTCAGAGGTCTCTGCATGGCCACAGCCCAGTGAGTCATCACAAAAAATTACTTCTGGCAGCCTCTTGAGCAGCCCAGGACACACCTCTGGTGAGAACTCACACAGACATCACCCCATCCAGAGCCCTGAAAGCCATGACATTAGCTGAACCCTCACTGACTGCTGTGGGGAAGTAGAGGGGTGGGCAGGATTCACCCCCACCTCACCTTTCTCCACTAGGTGAAGCCTGGATTTAGGAAAAGAGGAATGGACTGGGCTGTGAGGATGTCTGGAAGGGGATATCACAGACATTCTTTGTGCTTCTAGAATCCAGAAAATTCTGGACCTTGCCAGTGCCTTCTGAAGGCTAGCTTTCCTTCTAGAGAAGGAATCTGGCTTTATTTACTTATTTTAATGAACAGAGGTGGAAAGGGGAGCTTGTGGCAAGGCCTTAGCAGCCTCTCTTCAGAGTCCCTTGAAGGAGGCCAGGCCCCAGTGTGGTGATGCCTGCCAGTCAGCTTCAGAGATTTTGCAGGCTGGTTTTGCCCCTCCAGGCTCTCAGCCACCCGACAGAGACCCGGGATGGAAGGCAATGACAGACTTGTGTGTGTGTTGGGGGTGGGGTGGGGAGGGTCTAGGATCAGATTCAGGAGTTAGAAGCCGGAAAGGCCAGGGCAGGGTGTGCTCACTTCCAGGCCGCAGAGGAGGTACCCGGCGGGCATGGAGCTGTCCGGACCCTAGTGCTGAAAACGGAGACAGGGGCAGGCGAGCAGGCAGGCGAGCAGGCAGAGAGCAGCCAGTGGAGCCTGAGCCTTTACCCAGAGTGAGAGGGGGCGGATGGAAAGGGATTCCCTTCCACTCAAGTTCCAAGGACGGTAGGGCAAGAGAGAGTTGCGGCGAGAAGGCAGGTTGAGCTTTGAGAAGTGTGTAGCCGCAGAAGCTGCACCCAGGCCAACGTGGTGAAAGCGGGCCACCACTCAGCTGGGGAGGTTGCAATCTGGACCAGCAGTGGGAGATGAGCAGGGAACAGGCTCTGGACCTGGACTGGTACCCTGGCTATAAGTCAAGGATGGGTGCATGAGGTGTTCTCATACGTATGGCATTGACACACCCAAAGAGCAGACTTCTGTGAGCGCGTACATACACACCCTTGGACACACGGGGTGAGCTCCCACAACAAGCACACATCAAGCACACGCAAGCAGTCTCATGCACACACTCTGCACATGGGAACCAGTTTCCCCTCCAGGTTGCTGAGTCTCCCACTCAAGTCTCGCACACCCGCCACCGGTCTAGCCTGGATGTCCTTCTCATTTAGCTTCCCTGCCTCAGCCGGCGCCTCCATTGGAGGCACAGCCAGTGCGAAGCCCCAGTTCCAGTATGCGACCGGTGAAGGTGCTGGAGAGGAGCAGACAGGCAGCTCCTACTCCCAGAAAGGGGGGCGGGGAAGGCAGAGGGGATAAGTCTCAGACGCCACTTCTTTCCCCCAACTCCCAGTTATGGTGTCAGAATGCGAAAGGAGTGTAGACAGGAGCGAATGTGAGTGTCTCCCTCCCCCATGCTGGGGACACTCTGAAGACCTGAGCGTACCTGTGCGTGGGAGGCCCCGCGTGGAGCCCCCTGAGCGATTCCGGACCTGCTTGTTCCTGGATAAAGGTGGGATGGGTGGGGGTTACCCCGCTTGCCCTCCAAACTGCCTCATGTCCGTGGGCCACGGATAAACTCCGTCTCAGGCGGCGGGAAGTTACCTGGCTCCGGCTCTGGGAAAAAGCGCCCTCTGGTCCCCGGGCCTTGCCCGGGTTCCCGCGCCCCCGCGCCCGCCGCCCCCGCCACCTCGCCGGCGCCCTCCCGCCAGTAGACTGCGCGGAGCCTGAAAGCCGGGAGCCTGCCCGCCCTCCCGGAGAGTCTGCTGCTGACCTGCATTGACGTCATTGCGTCATTAGGTTTCCCCTGGAAACACTGGCTCGCCCAAAATAGTAACACATTAATTCAGGCCGGGGGAGCAGGGAGAGACTGTTTGTAACCCTGCAGCTAACTTGGCGCGCGCGAGTCAGCGCACAACGGCCCCCACCCCTTCCGAGGGCAGCGCGGATAGCGCTCGCCGACTATTTTGAGAACAAAGGGAGGCAAAATATAGAATCCCGAAGAGAGGGTGTGGGGGACGCCGAGACCCTCTCGCCTTGCACGCGCGCACAACCACAGCCAGACACGCACGCACGCGCTTATGCACACTACACCTGGGTCTGTCTACCTTCTGGCAGGCGCTCTCTGAATTCAGGCTCTTTTAGGGACTTGAGGGGGTGTGTGCGTTCCCAGATTCCCGGGGTACAAGGACAGGTCCAGGTTAGGCCCTCTTGCCCCGCTGGGGTTGAAGGACGATCTCCACCCCACCTTTGAACCCTCTCGGCGGGCGGGCGGGCGGGCCGGGCGCCCTCCCTCCACGCGCTCATCCCCACCCACCCATGTGAATCCTAGTGAGAGGGGCTCCTCTCCCAGGCGGCAGGCGAATCTCTGCGCTTTCTCCTGCGGCCGTGCCCGGATCCCACGTGTGGGGGAAATCCTACAGAGATCCAGCCAGCCACCAGAGGTTGCCCCCGGGGGGGCGGCAGCGTGAGAGGTGGGCCAGGCCACACTTGGCGCCCACGTGCTCTCTGGCTTTGAGGAAGGACTGAGTTCGGACAGAAAGACTGGGGCCAGGGTTGCTGTCATAGGCTCCACAATTGTTTGCGCTGGGGTGCGATCGACTTTTCCGAGCGCCCTCTTGCTCCGGCTCCTGGCTGGCCGGCAAGCAGAAAGAAAATGTTGCTGAAACGTGAGCCCCGGCTTCAGAGGCTCTTTACTATATCTCTTCTTCCCCACACCGGGCCCTTGACTCAGCCTTTCGGGGCGTGAGGAGAACGCTCCTCCGCATAAAAATAGCAAGCGCTTAGCCTTGGGCTGCCGGCGGAGGTGGAGGGGTGCCGCCCGAAACTCAGCAAAGGACGCTGTGCGGGCGGGGCGCCGCGAGCTCCGCAGGCTCCCCAGTGCACGTGAGTGTAGGCGCCCGGAGCAGGGAGTGTATTAAGAGGGCTCAGCTTTCCCTTTCCTCCCCGAGGTCCCTCAGGAACCCAGTGAAGGGCGCAGAGAGGTCTGGCTGCTTCATTCCACCCTGGGCTTGTCTTGCCTTCACTCTCTCTGGCCGGGGAGAGCGCGTGCCGGGGTTTTGAGAACGTGTCTTTTTTTGTGTGTATGTACGCAGAGCACCTGGCAGTGACTTGGCTCGCACAGCATCACCTCCTGCAGCAAGGTGGAAGAATGCCTCTTACACAGCCCCCTGATCACGGTATCCTCTTCTCGGCCTTTGTTCCCATTGCCCACAGAGGCAACGAGCAAGCAAGCACACATCGACCTTCGTGGACAAACCCAGCTGCCCCCTTCAGGTGGGAACCAGACCAAAGAACAAGCTTCGGAGAGGGCGGGCCTGGCCTTACCCCTCGTGAGCTGTGTGACTTCCCTCCGCCTGTGCCTTTCCCTCTCTGAGCGGCAGTGGCCTCATATGTAAAACCGGGTCATGAAGCCCACTTCACTCGCTGTTGTGAAGATGACAAGAAATGATACCTAGAATGTGCTGGAGAAATGACATGCCCTAGGCCTGCCCCTGCCCTTCTGTGTGTGATTCTTTCAGCAGTAAATGAAGCCACACTCCTCAATATATGCGCACTCCCTAGTGACATCTTTGGGGAAAGCTGGTCAAGGGATGCTGGGAAACAGTGACGTAGAGCACCCCAGCCCCCAAAAAGATGGCATCTGTGCTCTTTTCTTACACATCACCAGCCTCTAATGCCTTCAGATTCAAGTTCAATCAAGTGGTAGAGTTGGTGAGGACACGTGGTCTGGCTCTGGTTCCCTCTCTGTAGGCTTAGTTCTCAGTAGGACAGGCATCAGGGCTAGATGATCTGGGCTCCCCTCACCCACAGTTCCTGTCCACTGAGCTGCCACCATCATTTACCTGTCTGGCTCCTCTCTGGACCATGGCAGGGACCATGTGGCATTCTGTTCTCCCAGTAACTCCTGACATAGTGCCTGGCACTGCAGCTGACATTAATTGCTGGTAAACCAAAGACTGATAGTCCCTCTTTTGGTAACTTCTTGCCCCAGTTCCACTATTTCCACCTATGTCTCCATGTTAATGTCCACATAGTCCCCAAGGCCTGTGTCAAATGCTGACTCCTCCACACAGGCCTCTCTGATCCCCAGGGGTTTGAGCTCACTCATCCTTAGTCCCTGAATCACTCCTACGAGCTCTCATGGTGTTGTTTATGTTCTGCCCTGAAATGCCATTCTCTATGTAAGTTGTACATCTGCCTGCTGCGTTGTGACTTCTCAGAGCTGGAACTGGGTCTTGCCCATCTCCATGTGCCCCACATAGCTCAGCCATGCTCAGCCTCAGCACACAGCAGATGCTCAGGAGATGTTTCCCGAACTGCATTCTGCAGGTTTGCTCACCATCTTAGTTGAGGGCCTGGCCTGAGATGTTGATGATGCTGATGGTGATATCTCTGCCGACCTGGGCTGAGAGAGACCTCAGCAATGTCAGTCTGGAGATGCCCACTCCACCCAGGCCCAAGAAGGGACACCCTAGGAGACCATCGTTCTGACATTTTTTTTTTCTACACTGGGGCAAAGTACAGAGTATGCCTGGCTACCTGGGAGGATGAGGGAAAGGTGAGGGAGGGAATAGACCCACCAGGGTCAAAACTAGAATCTGTCCAATTGGTTATTTGGCAGGAAAGTCAGCATCTTGCAATCAAGAGAGAGACCCTAGTCTCATTCTGGCCCACAGAACTATCTGTTACTCAATTAATAATGATAAACTGGAGACTCCAATGAGGCAGGGGCTGTTTTAGTGGATGAAAATGTGGCAGCCACCAGTCCCTTCCATACACACGCAGGCCTGGGACTAACTCTCGGCCCAGCCTCATCCTGGCTGCATCGTTTCCCCAGACCATCTCAGCTATGCATCCCAGGCTGGTCAGCACATCTACATCAGCCTGTGGGTCCCAAGGGGCCTGCCAGATCCCCCTAATGTAATGCCGCCTATCCTCAAGGCGGAGAGTGGAGGAATTCTCTGCGTAAAGAGGGGCAGCGGCAACCCCCTTTCCCTCTAAGATGCACCTGTCTGTGAATGTGTCTCTACGGCCATTGTAGGGGCTTTTTGGTGACAGGGACTCACTCACTTGCCTCAGGTAACTGGCTGTGTTGTGAGGAGACACATGGGAATAAGGCCATGAGGACATTCTGGGTGTGTTCATACTTGGTGGACGGGGATGGAAAAGGGGCTGTAAGTCTGTTTGGGACCCAGGGGCTGTTGACCGCCTGGGCTGTCTTACAGCCCTGAGGCCGCAGGAGCTGCAAGGTCTCAGACTGATGTGCTGCCACAAAGGCTGCTCAGCAGCTCATTTGTCCCTGCTCCCTTCTGGCTTTCTCCCCACAGCTCCAGCTCAAAATACTAATAAGGGGAGAATCCAATGATACAGCTAAATACCATGATCCCTGGTTAGCCAGAGCCTCTGACCCAGGCCGCCACTAGGCTCCTGGGACATCGAGAGATCTACAGTCTTTGGGTCAGAGATCCTTCATTGGCTTGGTCAGCTGGGCTGGAGTAGGACCCAAAGGGGTGGGGTATTTCCTGAGCTGAAGTGGCCATGGCTCCCTCAGCAGAGCTGTAGGAATGGCAACTTCTCCAGAAAGATTCTTTTGATGCGTTGAGCACCAAGGCTTGCTTGTCCAATACAATTACACTCTGGAATAGACCTTGACCTCTCCCTCTTTCCACAGCCTGGAAAGATTGAGATGTTGTTGATTACATGGGCAGTAGGTTTTATTACTAAAGTGATCTTCACTCCAGGCCTCCCATGGAGCCTAGAAGGCAGTGGCTGACCTCCCTATATGATGATGCTGATGGCAGTGGGACCAGAAGGGCAGTGAATGAGGGAGGAGTCTGTCAGACTCTTCCCAGAGGCTGCAGACATCCAGCCAGCCACCAGCCCCACTTAGTTTGCAAGAACAGGCCCAGTCAGAGAAGACCCAGGATCTCCTGCCGAACATAGATAGGCCAGGAGAAGACACCCTCCTCCTCAGTCCTCTCTCCACTCACTGGAGGCATTGTTCTGAGCCCTATAAAGGCAAAGTGACTAACTTGGCAACAGGGACAAGAAGAAAGAGCCTCGGGCTGGGAATGAGGAGAACTGGCTTCTAATCCCAGTATTGCCATTAAGTCTCCAGGTAACTCAAGACAAGTGACACTCCCTCTTTTTACAACCTGCTTCATATACTGGTGGAATGATACAATCAAACAGATTTGTCAGCACAGACATGGAGACCTGGCTACACCCTTGACTTCACTGGAAATTGACCCACCCAACAGGAGTCCTATGAACCTTGAACCCGGGGGCTGTAAGTGGGCAGGTGGCAAGGTAGGCTGCTCTCTTGGGATCCGGCTTCTGGCTGGCTGGCTGGGCCTCTGGTGACCCTCTCCTCTCCAACAGGCCCTTGATTTGACATGTTCTTAGTCTTGCTTGTCTGACAGCCTCCTGTACTAAGCAAGGATGCCACAGCCCCCTAAGTTCTTCCCAATGACACAGGTGAAGGTCCATTCACTCATTCAACAGCCTCGATTTATCCAATGCCATTTTTGCTCAAATTGTTCCCCTCTCAGTTCCTGTTCCTTGACCACCAAATTTTGTCCCAGGCCTTGCTCAGGCTGTGCTCTCAACATTCCCCAGTCTATGCATCCAACCCGTCTCCTAGAGGCACCATCACCCCCATCATTATCTGGCTAACCTCCAGATTTGCATCTGAGAGCCCTGGAAAGCCCTCATCCACTTTCCTCTCCTCCACTGGGATGGCACTCCACAGGCTCCTGGCTTGCAATCCCTAAGAGGAGAGAGTTGAGCCAAGGTTATGACTTTGCAGGACTATAAGTTCAGGTCTTGCTTCTGATAGAGGCGCAGTTGTGCTTTTCTGCTCTTTCGGGCAGAGATGGAGATAGCTGAGCAGCAAATGATTAAATTTGGAAAACCTGCCAAGAATCCAGTAGCATAAAGCCAAGCTCTGGATTCAAACTGAGAGGTACAATGGGTGCCAGCTCAGTTGGTATGGACAAGTTTTGCAACCAACATTCATAAAATGGAGCAGTGAGGCTGGAAAAAGCTGCCAAGCTCCATGAAAAGAGGTAACACTCGACTAAACCCCAAAAGATATGGGATGTGGGGTGGCAAAAGGGAATGAGAAGAAGAGGCGGGAGCAACTGTAAAAATCAGTGGGTCTCAACTTCAGTTGTACCTTAGAATCACCTTGGGGTAAACCTGGGCTCAACCTAAAGATGATATAAAGATACTCAGGCTCAACTCTCAAGAAACTCAGATTCCACTGGTTTGGTGTGAGGACCAGGCATTTGTATTCTTAAAATTTTCATTTGTACTTTGTGGTTTATTAACAATTAATTATGTGCCATGCTATCAGAAATCACCTTTAATTTGTAATCCGCTGTGATATAGTTCAAAAGACTACACAGCAGTGGTCCTCTCTGGTGGGATCCTGGCTCCCCATTCACTGGCCATCTAACCAGGAATGATGTCCTCAACTTCCAAGTGTTTTGGTTTTCTCATTTGTAGAATAGTAACAATGACAGTACCTACAATCCGTGGTGCTGCTTTGTGGCTCACACGAGATAATGCCTTTGTGTGTTGAGCACTAACACGCCGGGCACTGGTCATATTCAACGGCTCCAGATGATTCTAATGTGCAGCCAGGGCTGACGAATTCTGGCATAAAATAAAGGACAAAAATGAGCTGTTTGGGGGACTCTCCTGGAGTCTGGAGAAGATCCATATCAGAAGGAGGAGAAGCTGAAAATGTTGGGGCTATCCTATAGAAAGGTTTAATGGTGGGGTGAAATGTTGGGGCTCCATTGTATGAAGCACAACAGGAGCTTAGGTTTGGGGTTTGAGGATGAGGAGCGACATAATAAATGAGATGCCTCAGGAATCTGGGGGTTGTGCGGCCTCGATTAGAAAGAGGGAGATGGAATCGAGAGAATAGTCTGGGATCAAAACAGGCAGTGGAAACTGAAAGGAGGGGATGGCTGCGAGATGAAGCGCAGAGGGAGAATCAGCAGGGTTTAGGACCTTGGTGGACATAAAAGCTTAGAGGGATTGAGGAAAGAAAAATAAATTTAAGCATTCAAGTCTAGTGGGACTAAGGAAATAACCCCTGTGTTGGTTCGGATTATATTTAACTCTGAGTGTCAGACAACGCGAATCAATAATGGCTTACACAAAATAGAAGTTTAGTTCTCTACCAGTTGAAAGTCCAGAGGTATGAAGTCCAAAGCTGGGAAGGCAGGTTTACCTGTTCCACAGAACCAGGCTCCTGGCAGCTCCCTCATCTGCCATTCTGGGACCTGGTCTTTATTCTCATGGTGCCAGCTGATGGCCCTTGGGTTCCAGCATCCACAGGGAGAAAGGAATGAAGAACTGGCAAAAGGCAAGAGACATAATCTCTTGAAGGAGGTTCCTCTTAGCTGCCACTCATGGCCTCCACTTATATTCATTGTCCAAAAATTAATCTCATGGCCACACCTAGTTGCAAGGACGCTAAGTGTGGTCTTTATTTTCTAAGTGGACTTGTACCCAGCTAAAGATTCTATGATACCCGCTACGGTGGAAGCGGATTCTGTTTCTAATCGAAAGAAGAGGAATATAAAAGAAGAAGAATTCAGATCCTGGGAAGAAGCTAACAGTCTCCACCATTGCTCATTTCCTAAATGGTGAAGTTGAAACAGAGTCAGTTTGGGAAAATATTTGATTTTAAATATGTTGAGTTTGAAACAGGGGGCAATAGGGTACAGACTTACATCTGAGATGCTCCAACTGCTGACCCCTCTGGTGTACACAGTCTGTATAAACCCCTTCCCGTGGATGGGACTTGCGAATATGATGGGAGCTTTTGAGAGAAAATTTAGAGTGGAATGAGGGGGATGCAATTCAAACCGTGGGAAGTTAATGAAGAAATGGCTGATGAGAAAGAGGACACAGCTGTCAACACTGAAAAGCCTTAGCACATCACACAAAGTCTTCTGTGAGCTGGTCCCTAGCTCCCTCTCCAGACTCTCCTTCCTCCAATCTCCTCCTTCCACATTGTTTCGGTGGATGACGCTCAGCTTCTGATTTGAGAAATGATGTGGACACAATAGAAAACACCGACAAAAGCATTGATTCGAGGAAGAAAGGGAGGAGGTTCGTTGGATTGAATGTGAGGTGTCCATGAGAATATCAAGTGGAGAGATGCAGAAACAGTCGGAACGTTCAGAGAGATGGAAGAGAGAAAGGCCGGTGGCCTTAAAGGATCTTTCCCCTCTTTTTGTCAGCAGTTTGTTGACTCAGCAGGTCTGAATCAGCTCGTGGGAAGAATAGGCTCTACCCGGCCCTGAGCTCCAGGTGCCCCTTTCTTGACCAGGGAGCTGCCACCGTCACGGTTTGCATGGATGTGTCTGCCCGCCCCGTCTCTATAAATAGGTAGAGTTAAGAGAACAGAGTCCCTCTCCACCAAATGGTTCCAGTCTCATCTTTAGATGTCGCCATTAATATCTGTGAAACAGAATCCAGGAAAAAGACTAAAAAAGCTGTCTTTATTTAGCCTAGAGAAGAGAGGGAGGGAGAGCCGTGATGTTGCTAGGAATAAGCTGCTGCTTTTATCTTTTGTCCTCAAGGAGGCCAGAGGAGGTGGACTTGGGATTCAGTTACAGAACTGATTCTCAAGGGGGTGGGGAATGGGGATTTTTGCTTCCCTCCCCAACAGCAAGGGACATTTGGCAGTATCTAGAGATATTTTTGGTTATTATAATTGGCAGGGGGGTGGGAGGGACAGTGCTCCTGGCATCTAGTGGATAAGAAGCCAAGGATGCTGCTCGACATCCTACAATGCATAACCTCCACCCCCGCAAAGAATCATCTGGCCCCAAATGTCAACAGCGCCCAGGCTGAGAAACTCTAAATTAGAGGAATTTCAGTTCCTTTGAAGCAAACAACAAATAGTCTCTCAGTCCACCTTAAGGACAAGGTACTTCATTTGCTTGTTTGTTTAAGGATATGTGTGGCTGGAGACTGGGATTAGACCAGGACAGCTGTCAGGAAGCACAATGCCTTTGTTTCTCTCTGTCTGCCTGTTCCTATCTCCTCTCACTCCTGATTGGCCACAACTTGTAAAATTCCAAGGAAGCAGCCTTAGAGGCTTAGCTAATCACCGCTGCTACTTCGGAGACTCTACACAGGCCACCCGCCTGGGCTCTGGCTAGACTATGGATGGAGAATACCCTTTGGTCAGCGGTCCACCTCCCACCCCTCCCATCCAGTTAGAGGGCACTCTTACACAAGGAACAGTCTAGACATCTTTCCTGAATAGGAGACTGGGAGCAGGGCAGTATGAGTCAGAAGGAGATATTGAAATCGAACACACCATGACCAGCATTTATATGGGTTTTTCTGGCCCACTGCTGTCTTTTTCTCGATGTAGCAAAGATAGAGACTGAATACAAAGCTGTGCTGTCCAATATGGTATCCTCTAGCCATGTGTGGCTATTGAAATTTAAATTATTTAAAATTATTAGGTGAAATAAGTCAGACGGAGAAAGACAAATACCGTATGATTTCACTTATATGTGGAATCTAAACAACAAAATAAATGAACAAATAAAATGGAAACAGACTAGAGATGCAGAGAACAAACTAATGGTTGCCAGATGGGAGGATGTTTGAGGGTCTGGGTGAAAAAGGGGAAGGGATTAAGAAGTACGAGTGGCAGGTACAAAATAGTTACGAGATGTAAAGCACAGCATAGGGAATATAGCCGATAATATTGTAATAACTATGTATGGCGCCAAGTGGGTACTAGACTTATCCGGGGCGTCACTTCGTAAGTTGTATAAATGTCTAACCACTATGCTGTACACCTGAAACTAACATAATATTGCATGTCAACTGTAGCTGAAAAATAAAAACGAATAAATAAAAATAAGTAAATAAAGTATTTAAAATTAAATTAAAAAAAAAATCAGTGCCTCAGTTGTATTAGCCACATTTCAAGTGCTCAGTAGCCACATGTAGCTAACGGCTGCCATATTGGACAGTGCAGACATGGAACACTTCCACCACTGCGGAAAGTTCTGTTGGACAACATCGCTCCAAAGGAAGAGTCTGACTGAAAGGAAAGGGTTGGATATAAATGGAAAACATATTTTAGGGTCAGCCCTAAAGAGAAATCTGAGTCATCTTTTATTGACTTGTCGTCCTGACTGCCAGGTACGTGTGAAGTACTGGTGCAGCTGTGCCTGTTATGAAGTTCATGCCTCGGTTTGGTGTGTCCCCCAGGGGTTATATGCCTCTGCTCACTGAAGCAAGAGCTTGGAAAATAATTTCACCTGAGGAGGATTGTTGTAACTCACCCATTCGGAAAGGCGCGATAAATGTTTAAGAGTAAAGAACAGTCGAAACGCTCTGAATAGTGCATAATCGGCTTTTCAAACACCATGACAATAGATGACACACAGAAATTTATAGCTCAGGTGAACAAGCATGTGTGACCAGAGTTGTCAGGCTCACTGACACGCCTTTGGGAGCCTCTGAGGCCTTTCTTTCTCTGCTCCTATTTTTCTTGTCCTCTCCTCTCTCATTCTGGTCTTATCTTGCTTCTGAAGAGAACAAATCTTTACCCTATGTGGTTGTCATTACTGCTGTTCATCAAATACTCGCAACTCTCTGCCTTCCAGGCACAAGATTGGATTGTACTTCCTGTGCCTAGCGACTGGGGACTGAGCCCATGTGACTGGTTCTGGCTGGTGAGTGGAAGTGCTCTGTGTGCTTCTCCTTCAGAGCAGCCGAGCACGGCCATCAGCAATACTTTCAAGCCGGCCACCGTTCCATCATCCTGGATCCCTGAGTGACCGCCATGATCCTTGGTCCCTGTCAACCCACAATGGTGGTGTAATGTGAGCAGAACATAAAACTGTGTTATTTTGAGACACTGAGATTTGGAGAATTTTTAAAAATTGTGACATAACCTAGCCAATCCAGCCTGCTCACTGCACCTTTCACATCTTCATACCTCCAGCCCGTGTCTGACATTGCAATTTGGTGTGGGCATTAGCTGAGGCTGTTTTCTGTCACTTAGAAAAATAAGTGAGTTGAAACTTTTTGTATTTGTACCAATCATCAAACTCAGATGTTTACAGGACTAATCTTTTTTCTGGTTTAGAGTTCTTTATAGTAGAAGAAGGGGCCTCCTTTCTTGCTAAAAAGGGAAGACGTTTCTTCCTTAAACTGGTTAAGCACCAGCTGTCTCCCTGGTTCCTTGGAGAATGACCTTAAGGCTAACAACTTCTTCGGAAAAGAAACTCACAGTGTTTACTAACAGCGACGGGTTAATATTTTAGACTTTGTAGGCCATGCCATCTTGGCTGCAGCTATTCAGCCCTGTGAAATAAGCCATGGACAATACATAATTGAGAAGAGTTGATGGAAATTATTTTAATCCAGAAGACAGAAGTCACTCTGCTTGGGAAATGGACATACAGCTTCTAGAACAAGAAAGGCCTCATGTTTATTCATTCATTAGCAAATAATCATTGAGCATCTAAAATGTGGTCTGCCCAGATAAAGCTCATTTCCTGGTAGGGGTGACAGGAAATAAACAGGTAGACAAAGTGCAATGAAGGAAATAAACAGGAATGAGATGAAGTTAACAGGGAAATGGTGGACAGGGACGGCCTCTCTGAAGAGGTGACACTTGAGCTGACACTTGGTGATAAAGGAGTCAGTCATTCAAAGAGCAGAAGAGCGTTGCAGACAGCGAAAGGGCAGTTCAGGGCGTGAGGAGGAAGGGGCTGAGTATGCACAGTGTATTGTAGGGGAGGGAGGACCCAGGGCAGCATGACAGAGGTGTGATGGTTATGAGAGGACGTGAGTCGGAGAGGCAGGCAAGGGGCCTTCGGCCAGAGTAAGTTCTTCGGGTTTCGCTCTGAGAGGACGAGGAAGCCCCTGAGGAGACTGGGGTGGGGGTGGCGTCAGCAAACTTCTGTAAAGGCCCTGATAGTCAATATTTTAGACTTAGTAGGCCATACATCTCTGTTGCAGCTGTTCAGCTCCGTGAAGCAGCCATGAACAACACGCGAATGGATGAGGCTGTATTCCAGTAAAACTCCTTATGGACAATAAAATCTGAATTTCATATTTTCATGTGTCACAAAATATCATTCTTCGGATTTTTTTTTGACCATTCAACGATGGAAAAGTCATTTTTAGTTTATGGGCTGTGCAAAACCAGGCAGCAGCTCCGATTTGGCCTGCAGACCAGTATTGGCCGACCCCTGGTTTCACAGTCTTTTGCAAAACAGTCCATCAGGCGGTGGTGAAAGCTTGACTTGGGTGGTTATGGTGCAAGTGATCAGAGGATTCGCGATGCATTTGGGCGGCTGGGGCGCGGGACGTGCTGACATACTAGGTGTGGGGAGAGGGAAAGGCTGGTCGAGGACGGCTTAGTGGTGGTGCCGTTCTCTGCGAGGCGGCCGCTGAGAAAGAGCAGATCGAGACCGGGTTCGGGGTTTGTTCAGTGTCTTCATGATCTCAGCTGGACTTGATTCGGAGCCCAGGGAGCAGGGCGTCTCCACAGTGGGGTTTTCCAGAGCCTGTTGCTTACAAGCCATGTGACCTTGGGCAAATCACATCAGGTCAATCTTTTTTCTTCCCTCAGACATGGAGACAGTGTCTCCCGCCCACCTCCTGTCTAAAGCGTGGTGAGGGATGGCTGAGATTTCACTTGAACCTGATTAAAAACTTCCTGTGTCAGCACCTCAGCACTTTCTCCCCAACCCAGTCCAACTCTATGTGAATTGGTGGGTGATTCTTTAGATTTTTGTGGGGAAATGGAAAAGGGCAGTTCATCACTCACTGCACATCGGAACTTTCTGAAATCCTTTTTAAAAGTCTCTGTTCTTTCCATGAAGTCTCTCTCCCACCGCAGCTTCTAGCATAAAGAGGAAAAACTCACTGCTGCTTCTTTATGCTCAACGCTCTGGCCCCAAATCTATGAGGTTTTTCCCCATAATGACCGATTCTCCAACTCCATGGACACCAACTGGGTGTTCTACAATTCAATTCTGACCCTGACCACCTGGAGTTAATGAAGATAACACAGGTTAACGACGCGGGCCCACAAGAGTGCTCCCACTTCAGAAGCCATTCGCAACCTGTGTCCCCAGATTACTCACACTTCTGTCCAACTTGATCGCAAATTGGGGATTCCTACAACACTCTCCTCCTGTCTGATACTTTGTTATAATGGCTCATAGAACTCAGGGAAACACTTATGTTACTGGAC
>NW_011888814.1:8129084-8135253 GCF_000151845.1 Pteropus vampyrus | reverse complement strand
TTTCTTTCTTTCTTTTTTCTTTCTTTCTATCATCTATCAATCTACCTGCCTATATCTATCTGTCTATATCTATCTATCTATCTATCTATCTATCTATCTATCTATCTATCTATCATCTATCTATCTATCATTTATCTATCATCTATCTATATCCATCTATCTATTTTAGGTTCTGTATTTAAAAGTTAGAGGTTCAGGGGAAAATGCAAGCAGAACCCAGGCTGGGGTTGGGAGTGTTGCTCATATAGGTGAGAGGAGAGGCAGTGTGAGCTGAAGAAACTCTCCAGGTGATTAAAATATGGGACCACTGCCCAGTCCCCTCCCTCTACAGTGAAGAATCACTCACCTAAACCAAGAGGAACAAATTGGCTGCTTTGGGCTCAAAGGAACCTCCCATTCTCAGCCACAGTCTAAAAGCCCAAGGATTCGCCAGAAAAAGAATGACCATCGAAATTGCTCTAATTCCGTTACCTACTCTATTTCCAAAAGATGTTCTCAGGCTCCAGTACCAAAAGACACTTACATGTATTCCTCGAACAAGAGTCTTACAGTGCAGGAAGTTTAGGGAATTGTGGACAGTCCTCCTGTGTACATTTGTCCTTAGAAATTCACAAAGTACAGTGAATTTAAAGGCTCAGACAAATCCCACAATAAACCTGTTCGACCATTGAAATCAGCACCCCCTCCCCCCGCAATTGGTTAGATACCTATTAATATCACTTGCTTATCCAGTATGTAGAGGAGAGCACTTTTGCTCTAATCTAGTGGGTGCCTGCTACGTGCCAGGCAGGGCACGGTCTCGGTTCCTTTTGATGCAGGGTGAGAGTTCAGACCCTCTTCTGTTTGCCTTTCCTTTCTTTGCTGCTCTAGAAGGGTGGGGGGCGCTCAGGCTTCCCAGAGAGGGAACTAATTTTAGGTTGACTCATGCTCTAGGTTAATGAGCCATCTAGCGTTATTATGAAATACATGAGGAGGGAGAAAGAGTTTTCTGAGAAGACAGTTTCCTAAGAAGAGGCGGGGTCTTGCCTGACAAGAGCTCAGGGATTGGACTTGGCGGAAGACCACTGCTAGGAGGGTCATTTAAGACCCTGACACCCAACAGAAGCTAGTCATCGCCTGGGAGCATTTCCCCTCCCTTCCAACAGCTACTGCCACCACCTACGCCCAGGCATCCTGTCGTGCCGTTTGCCAGTGTTCAGCCTGGCCTGGTGACACCAGCAGAGGCAATGCTTTGTGCAATCCACTTTTGTCTTGCTGTGTGTGGAAACACAGCTCTTCCCCATCCTCTAGCCTTTCCATACCCCTTAAGCCCCAGAAAAGAGGGATGGGATTCTGAAGTCTTAATGGGGTAGGGATTGGGAGGGGTGGGTATTTGAAGGATCTAATTAACCCAGCTCAAGGTCTGCAGGGCTGGGTTGGTGATCACTAGCACCTCTGAAAGGTAAGTGTTATTGGCCCATTTTGCAGCTGAGAAAACTGAGGCTCAGGCAGCTTAAATGAGATGCCTGGCATATATATAGCTTCATGGAGGTAGAGGAAGAAATTGAACCCAAATGGGTCTTACTCAAAAGTTTGGGTTCTTGACAGCAGTCGACCCCATCCCCACCTCGCTGAGGTGCCAGCACCCACCCTCACCCACATGCCCACCTCCCCAGCGTGGCTGCTTCACTTGTCAGCAAGACCTCTGCAGAGCAATTGTCACCGCTTCTCTACCTCCAAATCAACAAATATGTACCGGGGCTCTATTATTATAATGCGGTTTTTAATCTACAGGATAATTTATATGTAATATTTGCTTTTCATAACCTCCCTGAATGGCAAACAGTTAAAGTTTTAAATTAAAATAATACAAAGATAAAGATGCCATTGCCTATACTTTCACCCCAAAGCAATAACCTCTATATAACATTTTGGCATTTTTGCCTTTTATGCCTTTCATTATATGTTTACACTTTTAAAAGGTATATAAATAATATATGAGTACAGTGTTCCTTACCAAAAAAATTTAGGCATAATAAAAAAAGCTAATGTCTGTCCTGATCTCTATTACCACCTCCTCCTAAACCCCTTCCACTACCAGAAAAAAACACTATTATGAATTTGGTGAGTTCCTTCAAATGTTAAAAATGCATTTAATGTACATAATTGTGTCCACAGAAAACATAGAACTTTGTTTCGCAGTTTTTATTTACCGAAACCCGTGTTATGCTGCACAAATCATTCAGCACCTTGCTTTTTTTACTCAGTATTATTATTTGAGATCTATCACATTGATATATATTGATCTAACTCATTTCTTTTTCTTTTATTTTTCTTTGAGCCGTGGGAGAAGTTTTTATAATCACAGTGAAGAAGGCCTTTTAAACTACAAAACAAAACCTAGATGCCATTTTAAAAAGTTGACAAATTCAGCTATGTAGAAATGAAAAAAAAAGTCTGTAAGGCAAAAACCACCGTAAGCAGAGTCAGATGACAAATAACT
This sequence comes from Pteropus vampyrus, assembly GCF_000151845.1. Lineage (NCBI taxonomy): Eukaryota > Metazoa > Chordata > Mammalia > Chiroptera > Pteropodidae > Pteropus > Pteropus vampyrus. The sequence goes on along the minus strand of NW_011888814.1, from coordinate 8,132,771 downwards.
ATATTCGTCTATTTGCACTTCATATCATAATAAATGGATAATTTTTCTTTTTTCACTTTTATTGAAGTATAATTGACAAGACGGTAAGATATTTAAAGTGTACATCGCGACGGTTTGTGAAGCGATTCCTCCCATGTAGTTAATTAACACATCCCATCGCCTCACATATTTATCTTTCGTGTGGGTGTGAGACCATTTATGTTCTACTCTCTTAGCAAATTTCAGTTATACAATCCAGTGTTATCAACTATAGTCACCACGTCTCGCATTAGACTCTCAGACCTTATTCATCTTATAGCTGAAAGTTTGTGCCCTTTTACCAACCTCTCTCTATTCCCCATCCCACCCCCAGCTCCTGGCAACCACTTATCTACTCTCCGTTGCCATGTGTTTTTTAGATTCCGCATATAAGTGATACCATGCAGCATTTGTCTCTCTCTGTCTTACTCATTTCGCTTAGCATAATGCTTTCAGAGTTGTTGCGAACAGCTGTATAATAGCCTGTTATATATATATGGCGCATCGTCTTTATCCATTCCTCTGTTGATGGATGCTTAGGTTGTTTCCATATCTTGGCTGTTGTGAATAATGCTGCAATGAACACGGGAGTGCAAATATCTCTTTGATATCTCGTTTTTATTTCCTTTGGACATATACTCAGAAATGAGTTTACTGGATCATGTAGGAGTTCTATTTTTAATTTTTTGTGGAACCCCCATACAGTTTTCTATAGTGGTTGCACCAAATTACGTTCCCACCAATAATGCACAAGGATTCCCTTTTCTCTATATCCTTGCCAACACCGATCTCTGGTCTTTTTGATGATAGCCAATCTAACAGGTGTGAGGTGGTATTGTGGTTTAGATTTGCATTTCCGTGATGACTGGTGGTGTTGAGCGTTTTTCTTCTGTCAGTCATTTTGTATCTTCTTTGGAATAAACTCCCCTTCCCCACTTTCCCTCTGGTCACCACTAAGCTGTTGTCTGTGTCTATAAGTTTCTGTGTGTTTGTTTGTCTTCTTCATTTGTTGCTTTCAATTTTATATCTCACATATGAGTGAAATCATATTGTTCTGAGCTTTTTCTGTCTGGCTTATTTCGCTTAGCATGATAATCTCAAGATCCATCCATGTTGTCACAAATGGCAGGATTTCATCTTTTCTTATGGCTGAGTAATATTTCATTGTATATATGTACCATGTCTTCTTTATCCAATCATCTGTCGAAGGACACTTTGGTTGTTTCTGTGTCTTGGTCACCATGAATAATACTGCAATGAACTCAGGGGTGCATATATCTTTACAGATAAATGTTTTCAATTTTGGGGGGGTAGATACCAGAAGAGGGATGGTTGGGTCATCTATGTGTTCTTCATGTATTTTGGATATTAATTCCTTATCAGATATATGATTTGCAAATAGTTTCTCTCATTTTGTAGGTTGCCTTTTCATTTTGTTGATAGTTTCCTTTGCTGAGCAGAAGCTTTTTAACTAAAAAGCTTCTCAAGATTTCAAGGCATCAGTCTCACAAAGACCTAAGGTAGGTATCACAGGTTTCTAGCTGGTGTATTTACACGGTCTACTTATCCATTTTGCTTTGGTGGGACATTGGGATTGCTGTCACGCTGAATGTCCTTGCATGGGTCTCCCTGCACATGCGTTTGGCCTGCAGTGGAGCTGCCACTGGATGTCAGCAAAGCCACTGAACTAATTTACACCCAAGTCAGCACTGTGCCAGGGTGATATTTCCTCACTTCAGTGACGACCCTCAAAACTGTCAGACTTTCAAATTTTTATTTAGCCTCCTCTATCCACATAGTTGTTCAAGACAAAACAAAACAAAGCCACAACAAACCCACATCCACAAGGACATATCTAAACCCATCCTCCCTCTCCATCTCTCCGTACCTCCTTCATCCAGGCCCATCACCGCTCACTGCCACCACTGCAAAGCCACCAGTGGGTCTTGTGACCTTCTAACCCATCCTCCACACAGCTGCAAGCACTTTTTAAAAAACGAAATAGTTCTGAAATTCAGACAAGCAAAGAGAATAATATAAGAAAACACCCATGTGCCCACTTTATCAAATACTCAGCTTTATCAATTTTTAACATTTTATTGTATTTACTTCCCATCCATGTTTTTATACTTTTCCTACAAATTTATGTGGTAACCATAACCATAAACAATCTATAAAATTGTTTTTGTATTTTGAAACTTTTTATAAATGCTATCAGACAGCATGCATCCTTCTGCAACTTGCTTGATTTAGATACTGTGGTTTTAGAGACATCACATTGATATATGTAGCTCCTGTTCATTTACTCCAACTGCTGCACTATACTTTGTTATAGGGCTACATCACCATTTATCTGTTCTCCTATGATTCTGGGTTTTCATTATTACACACAGTGCTGGATGAGCAATCTTGTTCATAGTCTCCTTAGGCACGTGCAGAGCAATGTCCCTAAGGAATATGTCTGTGAGTAGAATTATTGTATATAATGATTTGATAATGGTAATGATTTGTCCCTTCAGCTCTGCTCGATTTTGCCAAATGCTCTTAGAGTGATTATACTAGTTTACACTGCTAAAAGTGTAAACATGTATTCGTATTAAATGTTTGCCATCTGACAGTGTCTTGATATGTATTTAATGTGCAACTTCCTGATTACTTCTGACCACAAGCAGTTTTTCAGATTAGCTTATTGACCATTGGGTGTTCCACTTCTGTAAAATGCCTGTTTGCAATATTTGCCATTTAAAAAACTTGTCCTTCAAAAAAAATTGATGTGTAAGACATTTTAGTGTATTCTAGATGCTAACTCATTGTTGGTTATCAATTCTTTTCTGTAATTGGGAGGTTTTGTGTCTTGTTAAGAAACACTTCCCCACCCAATTTGAGATTATAAAGATATTCTGCTATATTTCCTTTTAAGAATGGTAGTTTTGCTTTTTCACATTAAAGTCTTTAATCCACATAGTATTTCTATAGTTTCTATCAAGATTGACTCTCCCATAAAGATAATGATTTATCCCAGAATCATTTATTAAATAGTTCTTCTTTTCACCATGAATGTAATGCAACTTCTCTCATATATCAAGTTTCCAAATATGAGTGGGCTTATTTTCTGGACTGTAGTCTATTTTAATCCATGGGGCTACTTCTCTGTGCCTTTGCTACTGTCACATTGTCTTAGTTTAGTATAACTTTATAATAAATCTTTATACCTTTATGAGAAGTTCCCCCATCCACCCCTTGTTGTACTTCTTCACAATTTTCTTAGCTCTTTTTTTTTTTTGGTCTTCAACATTAATATTAGAATAAGCTTGTCAAGTTCTACAAAAATTTCATAGAAATTTTCATTTGTACTACATTAGATTTATAGATTAAATTCAGAAGAGCTGACACCTTTATGATAGTATCTTCCAACTCATGAATATTACCCGTGAACTTTTAAAAATCTCTATTCAGATCTTTTTTTATGTCCTTCAATAATATTTTGTGATTTTTCTCCATCAAGGTCATGCATATCTTTTGCTAGATTTATTCCAAAGTGTCTTAAAGTTTATTTAAATTGTGAATGACATTTTTTTCTATTATATTTTCCAATTAGTTATTACTTGTGTATAGAAATGGATTTTTCTATGTTGACCTTTTCAGCAACTTTGCTGATTTCTCTTATTA
>NW_011888814.1:8116546-8128064 GCF_000151845.1 Pteropus vampyrus | reverse complement strand
ATTCAGAGTTTTCTAAAACCTTCATTTATTCCAAGCAGGATACACTAAAATGAAAAATCCAACCCTAATGTGGTAGGTAGAATATCCACAAATTCTTTGACATTTCTCCATTCAAAAGATGGAGCCAGTTCCCTTCCCCTTGCATGTGGCTTTGGCTTGACTTCTGTATCTCGTTTTTCTTTTTCTTTTCTATTGTTTCGTCCTTTTCTTCTTTCTTCTTGAGGATTTCCTCCATCTGACACTCCAATTCACTTCTCGGCCTATAATAATCATATTATTCTGTTGTTTATTTTAACTATTATATTTTCCATATCTAATATTTTATTTCATTTGTTACATTAGTCATACCCAATGCTGTGTTTCTGCTTGTTTTTTTAATGTTTTCTTATTTTGTTTCATATTTTTAATATCTTCCATTATCTTTCTACATTTATGAGACTAATCAGAACATTTTAGCCCATCTGTTCTAATATTTATGCTTCTGATAGAATCTGCAACGCAATATGTTATTTTTCCTTTGAAATATTTGTGCTCCTCCCTGCTCATTTCCCCTGGGGCACTGGGTACTCTGTCAGGAAATGCAGAGGCCAGATCTCTGTGCTCGTTACTCCAAATTAGCTCTGCAGACATGCGGTGGGACAGATGAGATTCGGGATGGAGGGTTATCAGAAAACCTCAATTCTCACTTCACTGAACAACTTTTTGTGTCAAGAAGACACGCACACAAGCGCGCGCGCGCACACACACACACACACACACACATATTCATCCCTCTCCCCAGGGAAAGCTTCATTAAGAGATGATACGATGATACTTCTTAGATTATAATTTGCCAGCCCTAGGGGGTTAGAAAGTGAGGGGTGGGAAATAAACTCTACAAGGATAATTAGTCCCTATAGATTTTTCTCAGCTCCACACAAATATAGAGCTTCTAATTTTACTCCCATCGACCCATGAGCCAGAGGTTTGACTCACAGCAACTATGTACAAAGCAAGTACTGTTTATTCCGTAGTGATGGCAGGAGAGAAGCAAGAGAACTCCAACAGTTTCCAGGGATTCTTCAGAGCTTTCTTGGTGTTCTCCCCCACATAGTTCCTTTGGCATTGACCTCTAGAGAAAGTCAGAAGTTGTGCTAGTTCAGTATCTTGGTAAGAATTACACTGCATTCTGTTTTTATTTCACGAATGCAAAACTTCTTTTTTTGCCTCAGGATATTTATAATAGCTCTATTGTTTTTGTTTGTTTTCTTCTGCTTTTATAGTCTGTTTCTGCTGGCTTGATTTTATGTTAGAGGCTTTCTTCAGATGTTGATCACTGGTGTCTTATCTGTTTATGACTAAGAGAAAGAAGCCACAAAACTGTTTGGAAGCTCTGAGCCCATGGGAGAGTGCGAGGTGGTGGTGTCAACTTGGAGTATTTTTGTAGAGGACTGCTTGCTGTAGCCCAGTGTCAGTACCTTTAGGTCTTTATTCTTGGGAATCTAGTCGGAAAGGTTAGGCAGTTTCAATATTCATAAAGCATATACTAATTTAATTTCTTCTTCCTTAGATATCGTCCTCATACCCTCATACCTGGTTTCCTCAGTTCCAAAACTTATCTTCTAGAAGGCAAGGCTCAGCAGTGTGGGGGAGGGGGAAGGTCTGAGATCTAGGGTCAAACTACTTCCTAAACAGCTTTCAACCAATTATCCCTATTTACCCTGACCCATCACACCATTCTTAGCAGTAATGGCGCTGCCAATTCCTGAGTCCTTTGAGGATGATGGGGAGCAAGTGAGATCAGGTGGTGCCTCATTCAACCACTGTCAATTTGGGGTATGGCTTTCTCGAAGCTGCTTATTCCGGCAACTTCTTGTCCATCTGCTTCCCAGTTTCTAAAGTGTTATTGCTGTTAACGTCTCTTTTTCTTGTTCTTGTGGATTTATATCTATTTTTTTAAAAAATCCTTTTCTTATAGTTTTAGTGCCATATCAGGAGGGAGAAAAATTAGATTCATGTGCTCGATCTATCATCTTTACTGAAAGCCTAAATTTTTTTTATATAGAAAATCATTACATCTACTGCTAAGAACAGTGTTTTCTCTTTCATTCAATTCTTACATCAGTTTTTCCTTTTTCTTTTTTGTCATTTCACATAGGCCCTCAAGTGCACCGCTGAGTGTGGATGCAGTAGCAGGAATCTTTGTCTTAGTTTGATTTTTGCAGGAATGATTCTGAAGTGCCTCCCATGCTGTGTTTGACATACGTTTTTGATAGAACCCTTCTAACAGTTTAAGGAAGCTTCCTTTTTTTATTACACGGGTTCGTCTTTTACTATAAATGACAGAAAATACCACAAAAGAGCAGCTTATACAAGTCGGGAGTTTCTCTCCCCGCCAGCAGTGCAAAGCTGGGGTGGAAGCTCCCAAGTCCTGAGGGACCCTCCATGTTTTCTCCCACTTCAATGTGCCTCACAGCAAGTCCACATTCCAGAAAGCAGAAAAGAGCAAAGGAAAAGGAAGGGCATTCCCCTCTCCCTTTAAGGACACACATCAGAAGTTGACACATCATTTCTGTTCCCATCCAATCAGCCAGAACTGATTCAGGGGCCACCCAGTTGAAAGGGAGCCAGAGAAATGTAATTCTTTGTTTTAGACTATTGTGTGCTTGATTGATCTGATGAGTTTTTAATCTTCCCTATATCTGTAGTAATATTAATACTTTTAATTTTTTATATAATTTATGCCTTTCTTCTTATCTCTCAACCAGTTATTTTATTGATTGCCTCTATTAACTGTTTTCTATTTCATTAATTTCCACTCTTGTCTTTATCATTTCTTTCCATTTATTTTTCATTTTTCTAGCTCTCTGAAGTAAACATTTACATCAATTATTACTATTTCTTGCTTCTTAATAAAATTATTTAAGGCTATAAATTTATTGTTAAGTGCTATTTTAACTGCATTTCCATATATTTGATATGTAGTATATCATTGTTGTTCAATTTTAAATAGTTTGTATTTTCCATTTGATTTCCTTTTCAGACCCCAGAAGTTTTCTTCTTGAAAACATAGAAGTTTTCAAAAACATATAGACGGTGTTTGTTGGTTTGGTTATTTTTACTACATTTTAAAGCATTTAAAAAATTTAATCGCACTGTGGTCAGGGAAGGTGCTCTGCAGGATATGAACTTTTTGAAATTTACTTAAAATGACTTGTGTTTTTGAAAAGAATGTATATTTCTCTGCTTGGTGCAAGGTTCTAGATATAGTTGATGAATTCTCCTTTTAATTTGATTTTTGCATCTATTAATTCCCAGAAGAGATATGTTAAAATATTCCAATAAGATTATGGTTTTATTAATTCCTTCTTGTAATTCTCTCACTTTTTGATTTATATATAGTTAAGCTATGTTGCCAGGCGCGTACAAATATGTGAATTTTAAATCTTTGTGGACTCTTTCTTTATTATTATGTGGTTTTCCTCTTTATCCCTATTAATAGGACTGTATTAAAATCTACTTTGTCTGACATTAATATTGTTATTTTTTGACAATATATCTTTTCCATGTTTTAAATTTCTGTCTTAATATATGGTTTTGTTTTAAATGTGTCCACTATGAGCAGTATAGAGCTGGATTTTAAAAATTCAGTCTAATGAACTTAATCAGTACATTTAATTTGATTACTGATGTATTCGAATTCATTCCTACCACCTAATTTGTCATTTATGTTTATATCTTCCTTTTTTTTTTTTTGCTTCTTTTTTCTCTCTCTTTCCTTGCTTTCTGTTAAATTGATCAAGTTTTCTACGTGACTTCTGCGATTTGAAAGATAAGTGTTATGAACTGAATTGTGTTCCACCAAAATTCGAATGTCAAAGCCCTAGCCCCAACGGCATTTGGAGACAGGTCATTAGCGGGTTATTAAGGTTAAATGAGGTAATAAGGATGGGGCCCTAATTCAACAGGCCCTGTGTCCTATTAAGAAGAGGAGATACCAGAGATCTCTCTCTTTCTGCCTTTGCTCAGAGGAAAGCCACATGAAGACATGAGAAAACAAACAGCTGTCTGAAAGCTGAGGAAAGAGGTCTCACCAGAACCCAACTGCACTGGCACCTTGACCTTGGAATCTCTCAGTCCCCAGAACTGTGAGAAAACAAAATCTCTGTTGTTTCAGCCGCCCAGTCTGTGGTGCTCTGTTATGGCAGTCCAAGCAGACTAATATAATAAGGATTGTATTTCTTTCCTTTACATTTTTACAATGCATGCTTAACTATAAATTATCCTAGCAGTGTCAAAAAATGTAGTGTTTCTATTCTCCTTCCCTTTGTTTATTTTAATCACCAACTGAACACCACCCCTCCCTATGTTTTTATTGTCTTTTTAGAGTTTATCTTACCTTTTTTAAGTCACAGACTTTCTTTTTAAAGTGGCAGTTAATTAAATTTACTAACATATTTTATCAATGTCTGTGGTCACCATTGTTTATGGCATCCCACGTCTTCCTTCTGGGTGCATTTCCCTTGCTGAATTACTTTTTCTTGTGGTAAACATCTGTGGGAGGTAAATTCTCTTCCTCTTTGTATGTCTGAAAATATCTTTATCTTGTCTTCGTTCCTGCATGATAATTAGCTGCATATAAACTCAGCTTTAAAGATATTACTCCATTGTCTTCTGGCAGATATTGTTGCTTATGAGAAGTCAGCTGACGGTCTAATGGACATGATTTCAAGTATATTTATCTTTTCTTTATAATATCTGCTATGGTCTGAATGTTTGAGTCTCCTAATTTTTTTTAATTTTATTTTTTTGCTTTAAACAATCTATTTTTAAGTAGCAGGCTTCAAAGGCAACTTCCTAATCTTTAAAATACAGCTATTTATGATGCAATTATGATTAAGCAACTTTCCCTGAGTTGAAATGTAATGCATCAGATGCAGTTTCCTAACCAGTGGACTATACCCTTTGTTGCACACTACAAAACCTCACATCTTTCAGCAAGAAAAAAACACTAAATCTGAGCAGTAAAGGCATCACCTAATGACTTAGGACAGCTAGTTTTCTTTTTTTAATTTTACTTTTTGGGGGAACACCTACTCAATTAGAGAACTTTTAAAAAAATTTTACCCTATTATTAGTTTCAGGTATACAGTACATTGGTTAGACATTTATATAGTTTATAAAATGATCCCCCTAATTGCTCTTTCTCTCCTCTGGCTCTCCACCTAGCCATTACATTAATGCTGACTGCATTCCCTATGCTGTGTTCCCCACCCCCGTGACCATCTATCAACTACTAATTTGTACTTCTTTAACCTTTCACCCCATTCTCCCAGCCCCTCAACCTCCCTCCCCTCTGACCGTCACCAGATTGTCCTCTATATTTGTGAGTTTGTTTTTGATTAGTTTGTTCTCTTTCTTTGTTCCTTAGATTCCTCATATAAGGGAAATCACATGGTATTTATCTTTCTCTGTCTGACTTATTTCACTCAGCATAACCTCTAGGTCCATCCATGTCTTTGCAAATGGTAGGATTTCATTTTTTTAATGGCTGAATAATATACCACTGTATATATGGACTGTAACTTCTTTATCCAATTGTCTGTTGATGGGCATTTAGGTTGCTTCCATATCTTGGCTATTGTAAATTGTGCTGCCATGAACATAGGATGCATAGATCTTTATGAGTTATTGTTTTGGTTTTCTTTGGATAAATACCCAGAAGTGCAATTGCTGAGTCAAAAGATAGATCCATTTTAAATTTTTTGAGAAACCTCCAGACTGTTTTCCATAGTGGGTGTACCAATCTGCATTCCCACCAACAGTGTATGAGGGTACCCTTTTCTCCACATCTTTGTCAACACTTATTCTTTGATTTATTGATAATACCCATTCTGACAGGTGTAAGGTGATATCTCACTGTGGTTTTAATTTGCATTTCTCTGACGATTAGTGACCTTGAGCATTTTTTCATACGTCTGTTGGCCATCTGTATTTCTTCTTTGGAGAAATATCTCTTCAGGTCTTCTGCCCATTTTTTAACTGGATTGTTTGTTTGTAACATCTATCATGCCATGAATTCATAGGCAATGGCTTCCCACAGCTCCGGCTCCTTTCCGCTGGCTCTCACACAGTGAGCTTCTCTGGGTGGAGCAGGCTGGCGCTTCAGTTGAACCCAGGTACCTTTCTCTCTGGCTTCTTTCTTTTTTTGATCGTTTTCCTTCACACATTTCAGGAAGCTGTCTCAGCTCTTCGAGTGCTTAATATGCTCAACACGTGCAATAATGCTCTTGGCAAGACTCTTGCCCTTGACTTGTTTGTTTACAACGATGCCAACCGCATGCTGGTGACACTGCAGACTCTTCCAGTTTTGTCACGGTGACATTGGTGGGGCTTTCCTTTTTGAACAATGCCCTATCCCTTGATGTCTACAATATCACCTTTCTTGTAGATTCGCATGTATGTGGCCAAAGAAACAACTCCATGTTTTCTAAAAGGCCTAGAGAGCGTATGGCGGGTGCCTCTCCTCTTTCCCTTTGTGTTGGTCATTTTGGCGAATTACTGGAAGATGGTGGTTCCAGCTGAAAGGCTAAAATTCTTATGTTGAAATTCTAACCCCAGAGGTGATAGTATTGGCAGTTGGGCCTCCGCGAGATGCTTAGGTCATGAAGTAGAACCCTCATAAGTGGATTGGTGTCCTAACAAAAGAGACCTCGGAGAGATCCCTCACCCCCTTTCACCATGTGAGGACATGACGAGAAGTCTGTGACACGGAAGAGGACCCGCACCAAACCACCCTGACCTCAGACTTTCAACTTCCAGAACTGCCAGAAATAAATTTCTGTTGTTTATGGGGCACCCAATCTGTGGTTGTGTTATAGCGGCCCAGACGCACGAAGACAATAGCTTTTCTGATGGTATTGTCATTCATGTTCTGCAGTTTCAGTACAGTGTGTCTAGATGTAGACTTATTGTTAATTACCTTCCTTGACACCTTGAGTGCCATTATAATCAAAGAATTCCTGTCCTCTTCAATCCAGGAAATTCTCACCTTTATCTCTTTAAACATTACTTCTCCCTTCTCGTATTCTGAGACTCCTATTTTCATATGTTTGAGCCTCTTTCGATCATTCATATGTCTTAATTGGCTCTTAGGTTAATCTCTTCATCTCTGTGCTACATTCTAGGCTAATTCTTTGTTCTATCTTCAAATCCACTAAAATACTTTTTGTTTTAATTGTGGAATCTATCCTATCACATTTTTTAATGGCTATTTTTTTTCTTATTTCCAAGATGTCTACTTCTTGGCTCAGTTTTGCCTATTTGAATGTCTTGATATTAATTTTTTTTTTCTTAAGAGGAAGTATTCTTTCAGCCATCTCCTTGAGTCCTCTAAACACATTAAAAATATATATATTTGTCAAACTATACTATAAAATTACTGCTATCTGCAGTGCCTTTGTTTTTCAATTGTAGATTTTGTTCTTTCTTAGCGCTAGAATTCCTCATGTTTTATAATTTTCAGTGGGAAGTTTCTCCCCTTGGCATTTTCTGTTGTTGTATCTCTACCTAGTACCCCCAGCAACCCCACCCAGAATTAAATCTTTTAATAAGTCATCGACCCTGCCTTTGTGGGGCTTAAATGTTAATGAGGAAAGATAGACAATAAACAAATAAATCTGTAATATGTCAGTTGGCAATAGCGCTATGGAAAAACAAAGCAGGATATGAGGACACGGACTGCAGAAGTGAGAGTTCGTGCGACTGGAGACCGTGCAGAAGTGGGAGTTCACGTGAGAGAGACCATTATGCTCCTGGGAGGTAGGCGAAGCCAGGCTGCAAAGGTGCTGGAAAGGGGAGTCCATTCCAAGGGGCTCTCACCCTCAAGAAATAACCTCTGCATAACAGTTTGGCATTTGTGCTTTTCCACCTTGCATTTTATGCTTACACTTTTTTTTAAAACATATAAATAATATATGAATACAGTGTCCCTTACCAAAAAATGTAGGCATGATGAATAAGGCTACCGTCTCCTCTGCCTTTTATTACCACCCCATCCTAATCCTCTCCCACCACCGGGAGAAACACTATTATGAATCTAGTTCAGCTCTCCACCCCCACCCGATCTTGCAGCCCTCCCCTGCTCTGTGACCGAACCTCTGGCAATACCGATGTTCAGACTTCAGCAGAGACCATGCGTACTGTGCAGGGTGCAGGGAGCAGAAGACCAGGTCCTCTACAGGAATCACTTTAAAATGGAACCAAGGGTCAGCCTAGGGGAGGGGGTTACAAAGGCGCAGCCCTCCTGGGTGTGGGTCCCCTGCTGAGACCATCTGTCTGCTGACCAGGCTGGGACATGAGAGTCCGCGGAGGGAGATAGAGGAGATGCTGGGCTGCAGGCTGTGCTTGGGGTAGAGGAGAGAGGGGAAAAGGAAGACATCACTCCCAGGACCTCAGCAGGGATCAGACCCCCCATAGAGCCTGCGGGGAAGGGGAGTAGGCAGGCGTGGGAGTGGTTTGGCTCCCTGTCAGCTTGAGCCCAGGTAGGGCACACCACACCCAGTGGGCATGTCCTGAGCCGGACACTGGTGCAGGACAGTGCTCCAAATGAATGAAATGGACACTGCCCTTGAAAGACTTATATCCACTGGGGATGAAACAGCAGCCTGCTCCGCTATAAAGAAAAAGTCCTATAGCAGTCCCAGCGGAGGTTAGTCAAGATGTGACGAGTCTGGTTCTAAAGACTTAACAGAGCGTCCCATTTAATCCTCACGGCTATTCTTGTTGTAGGTGCCTTAAGTCGTTCGGTTGGTTACTCAGTGTAACTGGGAAGAAAAAGAGGGTTGGATTCAGTTATTTGCCCCAAATCGCACAGCCGATTAACAGGGATTTGAACTTGGGTCTGTAAAACTGCAAGCCCTGTGTTGTCATTGTGACAGAGGACAGTGTCAGGGGGACCTGGTTAAATGCCTCTGAGGAAAGCGATACCCAAGAGGATAGAGAAATGTGCAGCCAGTATAAGCCTGTGTCTGAGCAAAGGCAGGTGGGGATGAGTCCTGGGGGAGCAGAGTCCTGGGAGAGCTTGAAGCAATACGCCCTGCCCAGGCTCCATCTCACCTTGCCTCTAGCCCTGAGGAGCTGTCCTTAAGCTGATACACCCCCTAGGAAAACTGGCCCTGGAGCCTGGATCTGTCCTAGCTGCGTCTACGAGCAGATAACAGGTAACAGGTCCATGAAACGGCTGCTCCCCCATGCCACCCCACCCTACCCTTCAGTCATTTCTCCCCCGTATAGGCAGGCAGAAAACCCTCTGGGCGTGCAATGCCTCTTCCAGCAAGCTTCTTTTAATACGCAAGTATTTGGAGATGGAATAGGGTGGGATGTAACAAATTAAATCTTGAATTCCTCAGTGTAACTGGGTTGATAACGCATTCATTCAATCAAAAACTTGTTACTGGCCCGCTGTGCTTCGAGGCAAAGTCTATCCTCCTGATGCGCGTGGTTTGCTGGGGACACACTGCAAGAAGGGGAACTGGTCGTCTGTGTGATGATTCCCCCAACCCCGCGCCCAGCCAATTCCCCGGCCCGCCGCGCTGCAGAAGCTGAGCTCGAGCGCCCCCTGCTGGAGCCCGGCCGCTGCTCACGCTGGGCGGGACGGCTGAGACTCCCTCCGGAGCCAGAATCCTCCGGGCCCCCGTCGATTCCCAAGGTCCCTGCCCACGCTCTAGAGGCTTCATTCCCTCAGCCCACCCAGAGAGGGAGTGGCAAACTCCAGAATTGCCTGCGGGCCTCTCTTCTTCCTTCATGCCCGTCCACCTTCTCCCCGTAGGTCTATCTCGGTTTCCCCTTCTATGGGGCTGCTGTCCCGCAGGGCGCATGGTCCATGGTCCACCCAGACACCCCCATTCCAGAGCTAACATCTCACAAGTTCTGTGAGGAGCTTCTGAAGACAGGAGCTTTTCCAAATATGACCCCTATGGCTTTTAGGGTCTCACTCTCTCATTCATAGAATTTCAGAAAGAGTGAAAAAGTAAAGTGAAATTCGAGCAGTAGAAAGAAAAGATCTTTGACAGCATATGGAGAGGGAAAGCAGATGCCGCCCACACGACAGTGCATGAAAAAGATGAGAACAGAAAAAGCCTGCATTGGAAGAAAGTAAAGGCCTAAATAAATAGTAACGCGTCTGTATTCATTAACAGAAACTAAATAGTGTTAAGATGTCAGTACTCCTCAAGTGTTCTACGGATTTAATAAAGTCTCTACCAAAATCCCAATGGATTTTTTTTTTTTTTTTGCAGAAATAGAAAAGCTGATCCTAAAATTAATACAGAATTGTAAGGGATCTCAAAGAGCCAAAACAGTCTTGAAAAGAAACAAAAAAGTTGAACGACTCAGACTTTTGATTTCAAAACTTACTACAAAGCTACAATAATCAGAACAGTGTGGTACTGGCATAAAGCTAGACCAATGAAATAGAATTGAAAATTCAGAAATAAACCTATACATCTAAAATCAATTAATTTTTGACAAAGATGCCATAGCCATTCAATAAAGAAATAATAGTTTCTTCAGCAAATGGAACTGGGAGAACTGAAAATCCACATGTAAAAGAATAAATTTATCCTCATATTATATATAAAAATTAACTAAAAATAGATCAAAGACCTAAACGTAGGAGTTAAAACTTTAAAACTATTAGAAGAAAACATAAAGGTAAATATTCATGACCTTGGATTCAGCCATAGGTTATTAGCTATGACACCAAAAATATCAGTATCAACAACAAAGACATAAATTGGACTTCATCGAAATTAAAAACTTTTATGCATTGAAGGACACTATAAAGAAAGTTAACCCACAGAATGAGAGAAAAAGTTTACAAATCATATATCTGAAAAAAGTCTAATATACAGAAGACATAAGAACTCTTGCAACTCAACAACAAAAAGACAAATAATCCAACTCAACAACAAAAAGACAAATAATCCAAAATGGGCAAAGGACTCGCACAAAAAAAAAAAAAAGATATACCAATAGCCAAGAAGCACACGAAAAGATGCTCAACGTCATTAGCCATTAGGGGAACGCAAATCCAAACCACAGTGAGATACTACTTTATACCCACTAAAATGCCTATAATCAAAATTTTAAAAAAAGGAAGAAAATAAGTGTTATTGAGGATAAGAAGAAATTGGAACCCTTATGTATTACTGGTAAGAATGTGAAATGGCACAGTCACTGGAAAACAATTTGGCAGTTCCCCAACTAGTTGAACATAGAACTACCATATGACCTAGTAATTCTACTCTCATGCATATACCCAAGAAAATTGAAAACATATATCCACACAAAAACTTTTACATGAACATTCATAGAAGCTTTTTATATAACATCTCAAAGCAGAAACAATCCAAAACCATCAATTGGTAAACAAAATGTGGTATATCCACACAATGGAATATTATTCATTCATTAAAAAGAATGAAGTACTAATACCTGCTGCATCATGGATTAGCCTCAAAAACATGCGAAGTAAAGG
>NW_011888814.1:8105667-8116496 GCF_000151845.1 Pteropus vampyrus | reverse complement strand
ATCCACACAATGGAATATTATTCATTCATTAAAAAGAATGAAGTACTAATACCTGCTGCATCATGGATTAGCCTCAAAAACATGCGAAGTAAAGGAAGTCAGACACAAAAGGTCACATGTTGTCTGACTTTAGTCATATGAAATATCCAGAAAAGGCAACTCTACAGAGACATGAAGCATATTAGTGGCTGCCAGGAGCTGAAGGGAAGGGAAATGGGGAGTGAATGCTTAATGGTTTGGGGGTTTCCTTTTGGGTGATGAAAATGTTCTGGAACTAGATAATGGTGATGGTCACACAATATGGTGACTGTATGAACTGCCACTGAATTGTATACTCACATTAACATTATTAGAAAGCAATGGGGTCAAGTAGAAAGTAGCAAAGAATTAATAAGCAATAGTGGAAATGGCACTGGAAAGAAGAGACGTCTCCATAGCAACCCAAATGGCAAAGACTCTGTAGTGAGCTTTAAGCAACTCACAATGCAAGAGTCTGGATACAAGGTGAAGGTGAGATCATCCCAGAATGGAAGATAGAAGCACACAGAAAAGTAGCAGCAGAAAACGAGTGACTCAGAACAATCCTGTCTGAATGAGACTAAGACAGTTCTCTTAGTCGAATTTGTTCAAGGTCTTCACCAATTTTTAGTGTCAGACTTGAGAAATTGACACCCGGCTTCTAGTTCAAGGCATCAGACACACCCTTGTCTCTGCCCTACCTTGGCCCTGCTAACATGATGAAATACTGATGAAAGGAATCCAAGAAGGCCCAACACTCGGGGAGACATTGTAATCATAGACTGGAAGACTCAACAGAGTGAAGATGTCGGTTCTTCCCAAATGGATCTATAGGTTTAATGCAGTTTCTATTAAAGTCCCGGCAAGATGTTTTGCAGAAACAGATAAGCTTATTCTAAAGTTTATGTGGAAATGCACATATATGGATAGCCTAAAACAATCTTGATAAAGAATAATAAAATGGGAACGATTTCCCAACCTTATATCAAGGCTTAGTATATAGCTAGAGTATTCAATGTGGTGTAGTATTGCCAAAGGTTTAGATATACAAATCAATGGAACAGAATGGGGGACCCCAAAATCAACCTGACGCAAAGACGCCTGACTGATTTTTGACAATCATGCAAAAGAAATTCAGTGGAGAAGACTGCCTGGAGCAACTGGACGTGCACAGGCCAAAAATAAACCTTAAGGTAAGTCTTACAAAAAGTAACTCAAGATGGATCACAGACTTAATAGTAATGTACAAACCATAAAACTTATAGGGAAAAAGTTGGAGAAAATCTTCAGGGTCTAGGGCTAGGCAAAAAGTTCTTAGGCGTAACACCAAAACGGAAGATCCATAAGAGGAAAAACTGACAAATTGGATTTCATCAAAATTAAAAATTGTCCCTTTAAGTGGATGAAAAGACAAACTACAGACTGGGCAAAAATATTTGCCAGCCATTTATTTGACCTTCAAAGAGGGACTCATTAATTCCTGGCATTCCTTCTACATCGTCCTGTTCAATTCACTCTCCCCTCTCCTCAATAAACTGTTCTTATCTCGTCTCCTTTCCTCAGATCTCCCGCACTTCCTCACCTTTAGCTGGAGGATGCCCTGGCTTCTTGTTTCACTGAGGAAACATCATCAACTGGAAGAAGATTTCCACACTCCCACCGCGGCATCTGCTGAGACACTTCCCTCCCGTGAGCAGAGACAGGGCAGCGCTGGCGTTGAGCGGAACGTTCCATTCCCACTTGCAACTCGAAGTCTTCCTTCTGTAACGATCCCCTCTCCTCCACTGGACCTCAGGTTTTCTCTCTACTGGATCCTTCTTATTAGCCTTATTTACAAATATGCCTAAATAACAGTTATTTTAAAAGAAAAAAATAGTTCCTTGACCTCATAGCTCGTCTCCAGGCATGACCCCATTTCTCCAATGTCGTCTGAACAAATAGCCTCAGAAGACCCATGTTTGGTGGCTTTCTTCACTTATTCGTTCTGCATTTATTTATTATGAAAAATTGAATATTCACCAAAATGAGAGAATGGTATAATAAACTCCCACACATCTGCTATAGATTGACTTGTGTCCTCCCAAAATTAATATTTTGAAGTGCTAATCCCTAGTACCTCCGAATGTGACCATATTTGGAGAAAGGGCCTTTAAGGGATAATTAAGGTAAAATGAGGTCATAATTCAGTATGACTGGTGTACTTATAAGAAGAGGAGATTAGGACGACCGAGTCTGAGGGACGAGCTTGTGAGGACACAGCAAGGAGGCAGCCATCCGCGAGCCAAAGACAGAGGCCTCAGAAGAAACCAAACCTGCCGACGCCTTGATCTCGGACTTCTAGCCTTCAGAACTGTGAGAAAAGTAATTTCTGTTGTTTAAACCTATGATATTTTATTATAGCAGCAGAGCTATCTGTTATAAAACTCATCGCCCAGGTTCAATAATTATCAATTGTTTTTCTCTTCTTGATTTTCTATCCCTTTTTTTCTGAATATTTTAAAGCCAGTCTCAGACCTCATGTTATTTTGCTCCCATGTGCTCCAATGTGGTCTGGGTAGGGGTGGGAGGAAGTGCATATTCTTACATACCCACAATATCTTTTTCATACTTAGAATATTAGCAAGAATTACTTGGTAATATCTAACATTCGATCCTTATTCAGAGTTCCCTGATTGTCCTCAAAATGTCTTTTCAGAGGCAGTAAATCTGGGGAGGACAGGACCCAGGAACAGCTGACTAGGGGATTGGCTGAAGCCGCCAGAACACAAATGCACAGATGTGCGCGCGCGCGCGCGCGCACGCACACACACACACACACACACACACACACACACACATATACTGCATTTTGGGTCAGGCAGCAATAATTTGGTTATTTGTCTCAGGTGAAACAATGAATGTGAGAGTTTGGGGCCACCCCCCAGCCCTGCTAGCTATGAGGAACAGGGAGCAAGCTTAGCAAGGGAAGACTAGTGACCTAGGAACCATCTGGCTGTGTAAGACACCCCCCCCATCCCCATCACTCATTAGAAACAGTTATACCCCTTCCTTGGGGCAGAAATTTCACACAGATCTAGAAGGTTCCCCCCAAAATTTGAGGATAGCCACACTCATTGACTACAAGAACAATGAAAGAATTTTACTTGAGTAAACAGTTAATAGAGTGGGCAGGAGAGAATTTTAAAATAAACACTGAAAATATCTTCAGAGGGGTAAAAGAATGTGGCATCCATGAAACAAAAAGTTTTTTTTTGAAAAATATTCAATAGGAGATTACAGAAATTAAAAATATACCTCTTAGAGATAAATAGGACTAATAGAAAGGACTCAAGAGCAAATTAATAAACTAGAAGATGGAGGTGAAGAAAAAACTGAAATGGTGGTCAGTGACCAAAATTAAAAAGTACCAGACCCAGGCAATATTTGAAGTGAGTCTTACAAAACTTTCTAATTACTAAAGAATACCCCCATCTTGTATAAACTTTCCTGAGCACAAAGATGGAAAAGTCTCAATCTCATTTTCTGAGAATCACCACGATCACCATGATCCTAAACATAGACATGGAAAGCACAAAGAAGAAAACCAGAGGCCCCTCTGGTTTTCAAAAATGTGAATCAGTCAGTGACCAAGTAGGGTTGTTCCAGAAGAATATGCAAGAAAAGAGCCAACTAAATAAAAGCTACACCAGTTTCATGGGTGGAAGGCTCCATGTGAGTCATCAACATTTCTTATTCGATTTCTCCTAGTTACTTCAGAGTTTACATTGCTATTAAGATGGGGGACCTGGGGGACAGCACATCCTGAGTCCAACAATATAAAAGCTACACACTAACAAAAGTAGGGAAGAAAGAAGCTCAGTTTCTCATTGACATCCTGGGGTCTCTGCACCAGCTTTGGTCTGCATGCCTATGAATTTACTTATTAAGCAAAACTAAAACTTGTATTATTTTAAGAGTCTGTTTCCCTCTGTTACTCAAAGTTCATACAAATCCCAGTTAATCTTTCAATGACATTTTTCATGAGATTTGACAAACTAGATCTAAAATTCTTGTGAAATAATAACACCCACGTACCAGAGAGTATAAAAAGGAAATGAGAAAAAGGAAAGGGCTGTGTTTATAGCAGGAAAGTCAAACTTTCCCAGAAATTCCCATAGACTTCCACCTGCTTTCCCTTGACCAGCATTAGGTCACATGGGAGCCCTCAGCTGCAAAGGAAACTGGGAGATGTAGTTTTATCTGGGCACATTATTGCCTTGAAAACATACTCCAGATGAGTTAAAGACCTTAATTTAAAAAGAAAAACTTGAAAATTATTAGAATGAATTGTAAAAGACCATCTTTTTAAAACTTCACAGTAGTAAAGCTCATTTAAACAAAACACAAAGGCTACAAAACAAATCATAAAGGAGATTTTTACATAAAGAAAATTTTATAAAGCAAAAATTTTAATTTGTATAGGGTGCAAGATACCGCACACGTGTTGAAAAGGCAATCAGCACACTGATGGCAAAGATTTTAGATATATAGAAAAGGAATTCAAATCTGGCATTTATAGAACATTTACAAATCAACAGAAAAAAAAGAAAAACTACTCAAAAGAAAAAAACAAACAATGGATATAAGTATTCAGTTCACAAGAGAAAATATAAATGGCCAATAAACAAAACGATGCTCAATCGCAGAAGTAATCAAGGAAATGCAAATCGAAACCTCACTATGTTTAATCACCAGCTTGACAAAAAAAATTTTTTTAAATATCAAGTGCTCGTGAGAGTGTATGGAAATGGGCATGCTCCTGTAACTGCTAACGGAGGGGTAGTAACTGGGGTAGTCACTTTGGAGAGTGATTTGATAGTATCCATTCGAAATGGAAAATGTGCATATTATATAACCCAGTAATGATGCTTCCATGTGTCAGTGCTAGAGAGACACTCACATGGGCGGAGACACAGGTGCACACAGGTATGCACAGAAACGATCATTGAGGTATTTTTAGGAATGAATTTATTATTATTTTTTATGGTGACAT
The DNA here is from genome assembly GCF_000151845.1 of Pteropus vampyrus. Classification (NCBI taxonomy): domain Eukaryota; kingdom Metazoa; phylum Chordata; class Mammalia; order Chiroptera; family Pteropodidae; genus Pteropus; species Pteropus vampyrus. The sequence continues at coordinate 8,111,446 of NW_011888814.1, read as the reverse complement.
TGGTCAACTAAATCTGGTAAGTTTTAGTTGTACTTTTCAACAGTAAGGCATCTATATATTTACACTGTGTATTCATCTCCCATAGTTAGATTTCTTTCTGTCACCACATATTTGACCCTTTTACTCCACCTACCTCCCCACTTCCTCAATGAGGTATTTTTGAAATAGCAAAATAGTGGACTAGATCAATAAAATGCGGTACTAGATTCTTAGGAGAGACGGCCACACTGCAGCAAACGGAGTGAACCAGGTTTAAATGCATCAATGTCTGTAGGTATAAAAAATATTGATTGAAAAAGGCAGTTACAGAATATATTTGATACCATGTATATTTTTTAAAAATCACACACCCCGAACAATACTATATATTTTCTGTGGGTCTATCTACTGGATTTAGAAATATTTTTTAAAACCTGAAGGATCCACACCAAAATCATAATAGTGGCTACCTCTGGAGATGGGGGAGGGGCAGGATAGTTGGGTCAGTGGAGACTGTATTTTTGATAATTTCTAAGGTAAATAGACTCGTGTATTGATTTGTAATTGAAATGAATCCAAATTCTAAATAATTTTTTAAAAAAGTAATGGTAATGTATTAGAATGGTTTGTGTATTGCCCCTAGTTTTCTGTGCATAATTGTGTTTCATTGATAGCAAACCATATACGGCTCTGGTGCCACTAGTTGTCAACGAGTCCTTTTGTTGTCAGCACGGATGGCTCTTTCCAGCTCTCCCTTTACAGAAGGGCTGGGCCCATCGGATCCCAAAGCAGACAGAGCCCAGAGCAGGATCCTTAGACACCTTGATGTGACAAGGTGTGTCCTAAGAGGCTGCATAGCTTCTGGGCATTCTGCAGGAGCTGGCTTTCCTAAACTGTCCTTATCTCTACAGCTCACCTCCCTGGAGCCTCTCTGCCAAGTTCCTCCCGTGCCACCCACTGTGTCTGGCGCCTCATTTGTAAGTGTGAGAGCTAGAAGCCCTGCCTGGAGGGTCGGGGTTAATACCCTCGGTTCCCTGGTTCCCATTATGCAGTTGTCTGTTCTGTACCAAACATCTTAACTCTGTGACAGCTCTTCCTTGCTGCTGCTTCCACGGAGAGGGAGCCAGGCTGGGCTTGAGGGTGGGCTGTGCTGTCTCTGCCTCGGGACGTGTGCTGGGTCTGCTCTGGTGCCAGCTTGGAGGGTTGGGTACCACGGCCGCAAGCCTCAGGGGCTCATGACTGCCTGGAGGGCCGAGTGGTGGTTGTGCTGACTGGTAGTGAGGCCCGCACCCCCAGAGTCCCTGTATCCCAAGAGCCTTTACAGCTGTTCATCCCAGCCGGGCACACGAGTCACCCAAATACCCCTGTCTCATGTTGTCCACACTGCCCTCCCCCACACCCAGCTCTGGTACCCAAAAAGGAGGAAGGGCCTGGGTAAAGGAAGAGAACAAACAGGAAGGCAGGGGTGTGGCAGGGGAGGGAGGCAGGTGAGTGGGCTGCTCCCTGACTGTGAGCTCTGGGAGGGGTGAACCACTCATTTATCTCTAGCTCTGGCTACAGATCTGACACACCCAAGGTGTCTGTTGACTGATGAAATCAGGAGAAAAGGGGGCAAAAGGAGGGGATGCTCCACAGAGAGGCACCCCTCACAGAATGAAAGGCATGGACAAGAGCAGCTCTACTCTGGCTCCAGCTTCTAATTCTCCCCACTGCTTGGAGAGGTAAACAGAGAGCAGGAAGCCCATCCCTGCGTGAGAATCAGAGGTTGGAGCTGGGGACCCTCTGGTGATCATCATTCTGCCCATTCTCTGCCTCCCTCGGAGCAGGCTCTGTCACGTGACCGTGGAGCTAGCAGAGGCTGCCCCTCACGCACCCACCCTCTCACATCTCCCCCTGCAGTGGGCCCCAAGCTGAACCCTAGTCTCTTCTTCCTTCTTTGAGCCCATCCCTGGCAGCCTTAATTAACTTCCTGGGTGATGGGAGCAATAAAATGGCAAAGTATGATTACAAATAATAATGAGAATGTCTATTGCCCATTAGCCTGTGCCTGAGCCCTTAATGAGGATTAATTAATTAATCGGCCTCCTTACAGCCTGGGGAGAGGGCAAGGGTTATCTGCACCCTCTTAGAAAAAGGGGGGCAGTGAGAGGTTGATGCTAAGTGTGGGAAGAAGGGCTTTGTCTCACCCTGGACCTTTCTATCTCCTGAGTCACCAGGAAAGAGCTGGGGCTGTCCCTCAGAAATCACCCCTTTAGGGTGACCACTAGCTGTGTGACTTGCAGAGGTGGCTTCCCGCTCCCTGGCCTGCAATTTCCTCATGTGTAACATTCAGAGATTGGAACGATCGCTTTCCAGGGCTCCTTCCAGCTCCAACGCTGGGGACAACCCAGGTGGCAGGGCTGTAACTACCGCCACCTCTCTGGGGAGCAGGCCAGGGGTAGGGTCTTCTTCGGGGAAAGGAGAGTCAGCCCCTGTCCGACCTGGCTTGTTAACCTCCCTGGCCCTTGCCGCCTTCATTTTTCTTTTTTTAATTGTGGCAAAATATACATGACATAACAGTTCACATCTTAAGCCTTTTTAAGCCTTTTTAAGTGTCGGTACGGGGTGGTAAGGCTGTCCACGTCATTGTGCCGTCTATCTCCAGAAAATTTTCATCTTGCAAATCCGAGACTGTGAACCCACGAAACAATAGCTCTCCGCTCCCTCCCCGCTCTGCCCCGGCCACCACCATTCTGTTTTCTGTCTCTTTGAAATTGGCTAATCTAAGTACCTCATATGAGTGGACCATTCATTCAGCATTTGTCCTTTTGTGTCTGGCTTATTTCACTTAGCACGATGTCTTCAGGTTCATCCACATTGTAAATGCCCTTGGCTTTCTTTGGCTTCGGATTCCAGCCTGGGGCGGGGGTGGGGGTGGGAGTGCAGCTGGACTTCGAGACTAATTCTCACACTGGGGCTACCAGACCTTACTCCAGGGGCTCCTGGAAGATCTGGGATAAAGGGCAGAGCCTCCGGGCACATCAGTTTCAGTCATTGGTAAATATTGTAAAACACTGCACATTAAAATAAACATGAATCTTTCTTGAGAGAATGCAAAATGCACATGTATTTTCATTCAAAATGTGGGTTTTTTCAGTTTCCCAGTTTCAAAAGATGCTTGTGGCAGATTTTCTTCCACCCTGGGCCCCTGGGGGATTTGCTGGGAAGCTGAAGGAAACACAGATCCACCAACTCCCAGGCCTCACCTGGAATCTGGTTTGCTCTGAAACCAGCATCAAGGAAGCCTGGGAGAGAAGGGCCAGTGGAGGCGCCTGTGTGTGCCGGGCAGCTGGGCCCCACCATAGCCCGCTCCAATCTAGGCCTTGGAAACCCAAGGGCTCAGGACTACTGTGAACCTAGCGGGTGCTCTAAGCCCCACTGTTGCCAATCAGCGATGCATCTCCTCGAGGCAAGGGACTTGGAGCTGAGGGTTGTCTGTCTTGGATTCAAGTCTTACCTTTACTTGGGACCTGATGGCAGAAGCAGACAGGATGAAGGGGGCAGAGGTGGGCATGGCCTCTAGCTTTCTGTGCCCCTTCTCCCAGGACCTCCCTCAACCAGGCGAAATTGCCAGAAGCAGCAGCAGCGGGAGGTCAGGTAGGAACTGAGGGCCACTCTGCACCACAGTCATCTAGGGCAGGGGTCCCCAGCCCCTGGGCTGTGGACCGGTACTGGACCGTGGCCTGTTAGGAACTGGGCCGCATAGCAGGAGGTGAGCGGCGGGTGAGCAAGTAAAGCTTCACCTGTATTTGCAGCCACTCCCCAGCGCTAGCATCACCGCCTCAGCTCCACCTCAGATCATCGGGCATTAGATTCTCATAGGAGCACCGGTCCCTGGTGCCAAAAAGGTTGGAGACCGCTGCAGTCTAGGGAGCCACCAGAAAGCACCAGAATCCACTCCTGGGCCATCTCCTTTGCAGCCAGAGTGCTCCACGATAATTTGGCCTGAGAGACGAGTGCCGGAAAGTTGCTCATTTAATTAAATTTATTTCAATTTAATTTTAATTTAAGCTATTTCACATTTGCTCCCCAGTTATCTTTTTTTCCCGCTCCTGAGGTTGTTAAATTAATGTAACTCATGAAGAAAGAAAAAATGGAAAATGATCAGAGATTCCAAAGGCACCCAGCCCCAAGCCCGCGACACCTCCCCCCACGCCCTGCCACAAGCGTACCGTGTGTCCCCTCAGAACCCTCAAAGCCAGACTGAGGGGAGAAAAGGAGACCACCACCTCTGGGGGACCCAGAGCCAAAGGATGGAACACATAAGAGCATTGCTGATAGATAAGAAAGATAAAAAAAACAGGCATCAAATATCCATGATACCCCAAATACACACGGGACACCCACATGCGTAATATTCACAAGGTTTTAGATCGACTACCCACTGGCGACACTCATTCTTGCCCAAGGAAATTCGTAAGGTCTTTACTTCAAACATCCCAGATGCTAACTTCTATTAATTCTTACTGTGGAAAATGCCTTTAATAATCTGAATAAAGTGCAGGTATTTCCTGCTTTTCGGAAGTTCGTGTTATACCACTTTGCTTTTATGAAAGACCTAGATTAGTACCTGTTTTCACCAACGGAAAGAAAACTCAAAGAGGATTTTATGAAAAAAAAAAAGGTGAAAAGCAAAAATGGTGTTCAGCATTTCTTGTGCATGAGCCACGATCGAGGTGGCATGCACCCCGAGGAGCAGGTTTCTTCCCTGGGAATGAAACTCTGCATCTCAGCACCAAGCTGCCATGGCTTGGAGCTGTGTCTGTGAACATCTGTGCTTTATGTCGATTTATCCGGTGCGTCCCTTAGCAAGACGTGTCCTCAAGGGTTTACTTCTTTGCTTCCTCCCATTTTGGCTTACGAAAGCTTTCATAGGAAAGCTCTATTTTCGGTCAGCAGGGGAAACCTGTACCAAATGGATGTGAGTCTTTCGAAAAACTGATAGCTGGTCTGCAGGCTCATCGATGAGCCGGAAATGCCTCTGCATCTCTCTGACAGAGCAAGTGAGTGTTAGCTCCAGGCACCGGCCGACGGCTGAGCAAGCAACTGTTGCTCACCCCGACCTGGGCCTCTGGTCACGATCAGTGACGAGGATATGATGCCAGGAGAAACAGGACATGTGAACACTGACACCTGGGATTCAGTGGTATGCTCTTTCCTCCTGCGGACACCCAGCCTATGTGAGTTAACTTACCTGTGTTTTTCCCCTTGCTTCTTGCTGTATGTTTTTAATTGATTTAATAAGCCATGTAATTCAAGCATCTTCACCTGCTCTGTGAATTGTTCTGTCCCATGAACTAATTCTGACACGACAATGTGATATGAAGTATCTTTGGGACACTCCCAGATATACCCGGGGGAAGGAGGGCTTTTGGGGGGACCCAGGTCATGACAATTTGGACATGAAAGGGAGGGCCGCCTCATTTCGTGGCCATCGTCTCGTGTGGTCGGCTGCCCTTTCCCAGATAGCTTCCCATTCCAGAAGCTCTTCGTCCTGAGGAGGAAATCGATGTTCCCTTTTCTTGACCTCAGGTGCGCCATTGTGATTGGCAGGGCCGGAGGGTAGAAGTGACGCATGTGACTTCCAAGGCTAGGTCGTTAAAGGCTTCTGCCCCTGGCTGGAAGGAGTTCTTGTTCTAGCAGCCACACAAGCAATTTGACTGCCCTGAGGCCACCATGCTGTGAAAAAGCCCGAACTGCCCCACGTGCAGAGGCCAGATAGAAAGGCCACCTGTGTGTTCCTGCCAAGACCCCAGCCACA
>NW_011888814.1:8101396-8103552 GCF_000151845.1 Pteropus vampyrus | reverse complement strand
AGTCTGTTGAGGTGACCGACAAGGAGGTGGCCATGGAGACTTCAACACTCTCGTCCGTCTCTAGAAGCCGAGGGTCCTGGTGGTGGCTCTACGTGACTCACAAAAGCCGAGGAGATGAAATTGTCCCTTCGATGCCATGCCCCCCCACCCCCCGGTCCCCTGCTGTTGTCAAGCCTTGCCTTCTGAGCCGTGACTCTCTCTCTCCACTCTCCACGAGAGGAGCTGGAGCCATGTTGGGTTCTGTGGGAAGACAGGGCACAGGCTGCTTCCAGCCCCTCATGAAACATCAAAGTTCAAGAGCAACCGTGGAAAATAAACAGAGAGAGGCTGCCTCCCTCCCACGGAGCTCCTCTCAGCAGACACAGCATGCTGTGCAGATGGGGGCAGGGAGCAGGCAAGCGGGGCCCAGGGGAAGGGGGGAGGATGATGATCACTCATAATTAGTCAGAACTGTCAACAGCAAACACTCAGGGAGCCCTCCCAGCAGGCGCACACTGGGCTTGACACTGCTTCACTTGTTCCTCGCAATAGCCCCACCAGACAGAGTCTTTAGTATCATCCATATTTTATAGAGGAAGAAAATGAATCACTTGCCCCAGAGACACACGCACAGAAGCCAGCGGCAGAACTAGGACTTGAATCTGGATGGTCTGACTCTATCACCACAGGAAAAGCAGCCTTACCCCACACCTAACACCAGCTCTCATCACTCATGTGCCTATGGAACAGCTTTCTGTCAATGCTGCCTGCTCAGTGCCCATTCCTCCCCAGTCTCTCTAGAGTCATTTGTCTCAGTCAGCTCTTAGCATAATAATGCTGTGTAACAAACTACCTAAAAAAATCTCAGGGGCTCGCAACAAAAAATGTTTGTAATCTGGGTCTGCAGGTCATCTGTAGTTTGGCTACATTTATTAGATGTCTGTTATGTGTTAGGCACTGTTCTCAGACCCTCAGGATCTAGCCCCTCATCGGGGGAATACACACGGCAGTAAGTGTAATGAGAAATGTAGGCCCTGTGATAGTAGGTGTCCAAAGTGCCAGGGGGACACAAGGACAGGGAGTGACCGATTTTTCCCTAGGATGAATGGAAGACAGAGGTAACAATGTCAGCTGGGCTTTGAAAAATTAGTAGAACTTTAAGAGACAGCAAAGGTGGAGAAGGGTGTTCTAGGAACTGGCAACTGTCTTTAGCAAAGGCACGGGGTGATGAAGAGATGGGCGTGTTTCGGTTGCTGAGTGACAGGTGAGGGAGTAGGTAAGCCATAGGCAGAGCTGGGTTGGGCCAAGCGGTTTGAGAAGCCCTTGACATTTTTTAAGCTTGAGAATGGATGTCAAGGGGACAGTGAATTGAAGGCAGGGAGATGGCGGGAAGGCTTTGGCAGTTCTCCACGTAAGATAAATTGGAAACGAGGGGCCCCTGGACCCAGTGGGTGGGCAGATGGAAGCTGGGTACACATGATCCCAAGGTGGGTGGGGACAGAATGGCTCCATACAGTGTGTGACCAAAAAGCAACATTAGGAATATTTCTGTGAGGCTCACATTCTCACTGTTTCCAAAGAGGCATTATTGAAACATGTATTTCATCCATGGCGGTATAACTGGGATAAACCCACGTCTTGGCTCCTAGCCCCAGGGGATGCTTTGCAGAACCCTCACTCGCCTAATTCCTTATTAAAATGATCATTCTCTGTTTGAAAATAAAAAAGCAACTGGTTCTTTTAGAGACACAGGTATACACACAGGACCCCGCTAGAAGCTCTCAGAAGGGCCAGCCAGCAGCCCATTGCCCACGCTGGGGGTCCCCTCTCTGTGGGTCATTGACTGTGTTAAATGAGGTGAGAGGTCACGCGTGCCTCCTGCCAAGTGCAGACAGACGGACCCCTGGGGCTTTATCTTTGGGTTCCTTAGATGTTTAGCTCCAACACTGGTGCTCAGAAAGTGTCCTTCGCCGGTGATAGCCGGTTGCTCAGAGTTAAACCTCTGACCCTTCCGCTTCTCATCCCTCTGCCCGGGTCCCCCCACACCCACACCTCGGCCACCCCAGCCAGGCCTGAGGCCGCGCGGCAGACAGGCACCTTCCTGGAGAGGAGAGACCTGCGTCCCCGGCCCGGCCACGCAGGGAAAGGAGGGCACCGCCGGGGCAGGGAGAGGCTGA